>NW_021680346.1:1243115-1266196 GCF_001412515.2 Diachasma alloeum
GCTGGGGGGTTAGTTTGGGGGCTGGAGGGGGAGCACTGAGGGGGGCACAGTTGGGGTGATTTTTGGTGTGGGAAAATACTCGGTATTTCCGGGGTTTTCTGAGGGGTTTTCCTTGGCACTGCTTGGCATCACCATTATGCATGAACTATGGCGTAGCGTTACGTCTGGGGATGTGTGGGGGAATGTGTGTGTGAATGGGGACGATACTGTAGGTGTGACGTAGGCTGGGGGAAAGTCCCTAGTGGGCGGATGTAGGGGGTCTGGGGAGTTTTGGACGGCGGGGAAGCATTGGGTGGGGAAATTCTAGGGGGTTTCGGTGGAGATGAAAAATTACCGGCATTTTTTCGGTCACGTCATGTGACCGTAAATTTCAGAGACATTTTTTCTATTTTCCGTTTTCCAATTTTTTTATGCATTTTTGTTTGTGCGTCACGTGACGGTCATTTTTGGTCATATGACGCAATCGAAAAATGACGGTCATTTTATATCTCTAGTAGAAATTTCCTCCACTTAATTTTTTCCATTTTTTCCATTATTTTTCATTTATTTCAGTTTGTGTGTGATATGACGGTCACAAGACCGTCATTTTCGGTCAGATGACACGATTGAAAAAAATGTCCGTCATTTTGCTACTCTAATAAAAATTCTATAGGAATTCCCCCCATTCAATTTTTCTCATTTTCCATTTCCCCATTTTTTCCCTTTATTTCAATTTGAGCGTCACATACTTGTCATTTTTGGTCATATGACGCCACCGAAAAATGACGGTCATTTTGCATCTCTAATAAAAATTCCATAGAAATTTCCCCCATTTAATTTTTGACAATTTTTTATAAATGACAATTTTTCATAAATGCCTAGTCAGGTGCCCGTCATATGACGGTCATATAACGCATTTGCATCTCCAGCTGCCGCCACGAGTTACGAAAATCCTAGGGACTTTCCGATTACGCAGGGTGGCAGTAGCTAGTAACCTCGGCTAAAATAAATGCTGTCTTTTTTCTTCTTCACACCAAGTGGTTGTCAGAGCGCTGAAAAAACACAAAATATACTCAACTGTGATCGAGCCGACTGTGATTGAGTCTCGAGTGCTTCGCGTATTCTTCGTATTTTAACATTGAGCCCTCGTTCCAATCACGAGAAAGTGACTCCCCTCTAAACCCCCAAAACTCCACGTGGAATTAAAAAAAAAACTCTTGAAATTTCGACCTCGGAGTGAATTCCTCTCGTCACCAGTCGCACTCCCTTTTGGAGTCCCGACAAGTTCTCTCTCCCCGGACTTCCGAATTTATCGCAAATAAAATCCCTTGGGGACTGGATTTTCCGGTCAATCAGTGGTTTTTTTATAATCACGGAAAATTCGAGGGGCCAAATTGGGGAGTCATCGTCACTCCCCGTGACTCGCGGAGTTTTCGTCGAGGACCGGAGGCCCAGGAGTCACCGAAATAACGGACAGTAGATCGTCCGGGGATTGGTGAACCTCAGGTGAAGATTGTTGAGATAAAATTCGGCTGGAAAATAGAGACATCGTGAAGTTGATGATACTGTCACGAGCGACATTTCCATGGCGGATCAACGTGACAATGGTCAATTACTCGCACGAGATAATGATAATAATGGGGACAATCAGGTGAGAATGTTTCATTGATTCTGGGAGGGAAAATGAGGGGTTTTCAGTCATGTCTTTCTTGTATTTTGAGGTTTTTTTTGAGTGTGGGGGGGATTCGTAATGATGGTGATGATCACGTGGTTGAGGGGAAACCCCTCCCCGCCATTGGGTGCGCCAATGTAAATAGTTGAAATTTAAAAATTTAGGAGTTGAAAAAATTAATGGAATTCATGGAATTTTCTGTTAGTTTTGGATGATTCTATAGGAAAGTTTTGCAGTTTATCGCCGTTTTTTCGGAAGAGAAATTTTCAGTGGGAAATATTTCACAGAAAAAATCAATACAATTTGATTTTTCTGTAAAATTTATTATATTGAGATATTTAAGTTTTTTGTGGTTTTTTAAAAATAAAAAGAAAGGGAAAATAGAGAGAAAATAATTTAGAAAATTCATGTCGACAAATTCCTATAGAATTTCCTCGCGTCGAATTTTTTAATTCGTTTCACTCTATTTTTCTTTTCTTCTCTTCAACAAAAACTTTGAAAATTTGAATCGAGAAAATTCTATAAAAAAAATTTGAATAGAATAAATTCCAGAGCAAAATTGAATTTAAATATTTTGTATTGAACATTTCAATAGAAATGCAATAGAATTGTCTCGCGAATTTGCTAGGTTTTCCTAATAAATTTTATCATCCCTGCAATCATCAAATTTGTTAATTAAATTGCGTAAAAAATTTTTAAAAAATCATGAATATTCAACGTCATTCAAATAACATTTTGCACCGCATTATTATTTTTGTAAACATTCGTCGTTTATAAAAAATGTAAAATCAGAATTTAAGATAACTACGTATTTTCCTGTATAATTTTCGTACATTTCAAGTAAACGTAAATAACTCACTGTAGGTTAATACACCAAATAATTTTTTTTTAAATGGGGCTCTGGCTTTCGAAAAAATAGCCGAACCCCTCGAAAATCCCTAAACCTCACCCCACGAGTGTGCCCCACAGGTGGTGAACGAGTCGGACCCCTCAGCCCGCCCGAACAACCAGCCGAGCCGATGGGAGTCGTTCTTCGCGGTGGCAAAGTCCCTGATAGTAAGATCCCTCATCATCTACTTCATCACCTCCTTCTTCAGACGCGCCCCAACGGACCCCGCCTCCTCGAGCCTGGGGGCCTCAGCCCCAGGAGCTCGCCTCCCCGCAGTAAACATCTTCGAGAACGGCACGGCCTTCGACCTCTGGGTCTTCCTCTCGGAGTCCGAGGACTTCAACTCCCAGGACGATCGCGCCCTGGACCACCTAGTCTGGCACGAGAGGAACCTCATCTACGGGGACTGGTACTCCGGCCCCACCAGCGATGGAATCCGCACGATGGACTACACCTTCGAGCCCTCGAAGCGACTCGTCAACAACGGCTCGATCTACATTCACGTCTACGCGACGAAGAGGAAAAATTCCCAGACGACAGACGACAGCAGCAGCTTCCGGGGGAGCAACAGCACCTACTGTTACGTGAAAAAAATGCTGAATAAGTTCAAAAAAATCCGCTACCAGAGGCGGCACAATCTGCTGACTGGCGAGACGACAGCGACAGCTGAGGAAATCAAGAAAGCTGAGACCATGGACCAGGAGATTGTCTCCCACTGGCACCCCAACATCACCATCAACCTCGTCACCGATCAGACCAACTGGGTGCACGGGCAGGTGCCCCCACCCCTCGACGAGTCCATCGAGTTCATCAAGGGGGGCAGTGCCTACAAGCCTGTGATCCACCTCAACGACTTCTGGAACATGCAGAGGGACTACCAGCCTCTGAATGACAGTGTCAAGACGTTGGAGCTGCATCTCACTTATCAGCCACTCTCCCTGTTCAAGTGGCAGATCTACTCGGCGCAGTCCATGAGGAACAAGTGGACGTCCTCGCTGATGGGGGAGGCCGCTGACGAGGAGGATAATGATCAGGATACACTCAAGGAAACTATTCTAGAGACCAATCCCGTTTTGCTGGGGATGACCATCTTTGTGTCCATTCTGCACAGTATTTTTGAATTCTTGGCGTTTAAAAATGGTGAGTCAATGGGGAAAATGTATTTATTTTTTTTTCTCATTAGAAAATCCGAGAAAAAACAGATTCATTTCGATAGAATTCTTATAGAAGTTCAATTCAGTAGTGAAGTGGTAAACGGAGATACGTCGACTTATCTCCCAGTTGAGTTTTTGAGGAATATTTCCGAATCTAAGGGAGATAGCGAAATTTTCGTAATTACATTTGTTGTAGCACTCAATCGGCTCCATAAAAAAGGTTATAACAAAAATTTTCTCATCTCCCTTAGATTCCGAGATATTGAACAAAACTATTGACAAAATTGACTTATCTCCTTTTACCACTTCGCTACTGAATTCAAATTGAGTAGAATTTCTTTAAAAAGCTCCTGGATTTTTCTATGAAAGTATTTCATGTGTGAAGTTTTTATAGTATCTCTCCCGCAGAGCTTTTCTCTCATTACAAAGCAAGTGGCCCATTGCACAGATCTAAATCAAGTATAATTTTTTTGCTAAAAATTAGCAATTCGTTTAATATGAGCTTCATGTGTCCTAACATCTAACAGACGGCGACTAAATTAAAATTAAACTGGGTTAAACCCTGATTAAACTCCGACTAATCCTCGATTAAACCTCGATTAAATGTTTTTTAAGGCTATCATTGACCGAATATTTCAAGAATTAGAAGAATTATACTAAGAATATAAACTTGACCGAGAAATACCCAAACGAATCGTTTAAGCCATAATTGAAAAGATTGCAACGATTATTTTTTGAATGATCGTCGAATAACTAAATTTGAAAAAAAGCTCACATACATACGGGCATGATTTAAAAACAGCCTATTCGAACTCCCGAGACCAAAATTAGTCGTCACACTAAAAAGAATGAAATTTTAGATTTTACGAATACAATGCTTCCATTCGAAAGCAATTTAAGAAGAAACACTTGAATTTATTTTAACAAGCCCTAGATACAAAATCCAAGAAAAAATACTCAGAGCAGTCTTTCCCAAGAATTCATATCAAAAATCGAATAGAAATTTATTAGAATTCCCTCAAAAAAATAATACCCAACTAATCACCGCCAAATAACTATTTATTTATTATTTATTCATCTCTTTGGCGTTACAAATGTTTTTCTTTGTTTTACACCTATGTAGTCCTCCTCCTCTCCTTAATAATCGGTTAACATCAGTTATATAAAATTTATTCTGTTCATTTTCTGTTATCCTTCATCTTAATTCTGCTTTAGATTAGTTAATATCTATTATCACTGTTAGTCCTCACTTAATTGTTGCTTTTCTCATTTTTATACATCCCCCCTTATTCCTACACTGCTGTCTTCTCAGCTACTCCTGTCCCTCCTTGCCCTCTCCTTGGTTTCTCCCTCTGCTTCTTTCAACCGCCGAATAATTAAAAAAATTCGAATTATTTCAGACATTCAATTCTGGAACAACCGAAAATCCCTGGAAGGATTATCAGTCCGATCAGTCTTCTTCAACGTCTTTCAATCGCTAGTAGTGCTTCTATACGTCTTAGATAACGAAACAAATACCCTAGTCCGTATAAGTTGTGGAATAGGTCTGTGCATCGAAATATGGAAGATAAATAAGGTAGTAGACATAAGCCTCGACCGAGAGAGTCCCAAGGTGTTGGGAGTATTTCCAAGAGTTACATTCCGTGACAAAGGATCGTACGTTGAGTCTTCCACTAAAGAGTACGACAGACTAGCATTTAAATATCTATCCTGGGCACTCTACCCACTTCTCGGTGGTTACGCCATTTACTCACTCATGTATTTGGAGCATAAAGGCTGGTACTCGTGGGTTTTAAACATGCTTTACGGATTTTTACTGACATTTGGGTTCATCATGATGACACCACAGCTATTCATTAATTATAAACTCAAGAGTGTTGCACATCTGCCGTGGAGAATGATGTCTTATAAATTCTTGAATACATTTATCGATGATATATTCGCTTTTGTCATTAAAATGCCGACGCTCTATCGACTCGGCTGTTTCCGCGATGATATAGTGTTCTTTATATTTTTGTATCAACGTTGGATATACAAAATTGATCATTCGAGGGTCAACGAGTTTGGCTTCTCCGGGGAAATGGAGGGCCAGGCTTCGAGTGACGAGAAAAATAAATCTGTTGAGAATTCAGGGACATGTGCCCCTGTTAAAGCTATTGAAGGCAGCAAAAAGGATGATTAATGCTGAGTGAGAGAATTTCGTTATAAATAAATTCCCCTAATTTGAGTTAGATGAATTTGTTATATTCGTATGTATTGTAATTATCGTATTAAGTTAATTCTTTTGAACGTGAGTGACGTTAACTGTACCAAAGTACAAAGAGAACTGTCATAATATAGAAATTGCTGTTCATCTCATGAGGTTTTTACTATTTTCTCCTGATCTGATTCATCATTGAGTGGATATTTTAGGGATGGAGTTGTTGTCAAGCTGTAAGTATTTTCGTGCTTAGTATATCTCGTTGAATCCCTGAATCCTTCAACTATTGTAAAGAATGGGTATATTTAATAAATAAATAACTGTTTATTAAAGATTTCGGGACGGAATAAAGACAAAAAAAATGTAAAGAAATAAAATAAAATATAAAAAAAATAACATAAATCAAGAGAAAAGAATAATGAGAAAGGCGAGAGGGAGGAAAAGAGCAAATACGCAACACTCCTTCTCTTGAAAAGTTGTCACCCCGACAACAGCGCCCCTGTTAAAGGCAATTCTAGTGAAATTTCAATTAAATAATAACTGAAATGATACTTCAATTATCTGGGGCTTTCAACCCAACTCTTCCAAAAAACCAGATAGACAATAACAGAAAGAGAGAAGGTTCGACTCGAAATGATTCATTTGATATTGACAGAAGGTTCTTCTTCCTAATGAGGTCCGAAAGAACTTGATGTTTCAGACTGAAAAAGAAATGTCAGGAACAGCAGAAATCAATTCATCAGCAAAGTGGTAAAACGGTACAAGTCAATTTCGACTATTGACCAGTCTTCGCTGAATATCTCGGAATCTAAGGGAGATAGCAAATTTGTTGTCTTAACCTTTTTTGCAGATCTCGGTTCGCTCTACAAAAAAGGTTATGAGAAAAATCCTGCTACTTCCCTTAGATTTCGCGGTATTCATGGAAAACTGGCCAACAGCCACAATCTCCTTAAACTCTTCGACCATTTCCCACCTGAAATGAACAAAGGGATAATCTTCCCGAGGGAAAATGAATGAAACGAAATAGGGGGCGATGGGGTAAAATGGACACTTTAGTTTTTTCCAAATGCTAATGACTTATTGAATTGTTAATGAAATTGTATCATTTTTTTTTTCAATAAGAAGGGCAATTCTTCCCTTCGCTCCCATGCCTCATCATTGGGAAATTGGAATTCCCCAGTGGCTCCCTCTCGACTCCACCACACAAATCCAAAAAAAATCGAACATAACCCCCAAGTGAAAACAACAACAACCCACGTGGGCCACCGCAGCAGCCCCGGCCCCCGATAATGTGTCGCAAAGTCCCCAGAGTCCACGAGTAACCCCCAAGAATGTCCCAAAGCAAGATTTTCTCCCGGAACCGTGCCCTCGGCTACGTGAGCGACCACACGCCACTGCTAACACGCTACATCCACCGTCGCAAGGAGACCCTCATAGTGACATCCGTGGGTCGAGCCTTCCACACGTACGGCAGTGCCCACTTCACCCTGCTGAGTGTCTCCGGAGCGCACCCCGACGCCATAACATGCCTCTCCGGGGACGCCTACCACGTCTACACCTCGAGCGAGACGACGATCTACGCCTGGAGGCGAGGGAACGAGTTGAAGCACACGTACAGAGGCCACAGCCACCCGGTGCACGTGCTCCTCCCCTTCGGGCCCCACCTCATCTCCATCGACGAGGAGAGCACCCTCAAGCTCTTCTCCATAAAAACCGAGGAGGAGGTTCTCACCCTGAACTTCAGCAACAGCGTCTTCAAGATCACGAAAGTGGTTCACCCCAGCACGTACGTCAACAAGATCCTCCTGGGGAGTGATCAGGGCCACCTGCAGCTGTGGAACCTCAAGACCGTGAGGATGATCTACACGTTCGACGGCTGGGGCTCCCCAGTGACGGCCCTGGAGCAGGCGCCAGCCCTCGACGTGGTGGCAATTGGCCTGGCGAATGGCAGAATTAAAATGCACAACATCAAGGTTGATGTCACGATATTCGAGGTTGTCCAGGACTGGGGAATGGTGACGTCGATATCCTTCAGGAGCGACGGGAACCCGGTGATGGCGACGGGCTCCCCTCAGGGCCACGTCGTCCTCTGGAACCTCGAGGAGAGGAAGGTGGAGAGCCAGGTGATGAACGCGCATTACGCAGCTGTCGCGGGGCTCCAGTGTCTCTCCAACGAGCCCCTGATGGTGACCAACTCCGCGGATAATTCGCTGAAGCTCTGGATTTTTGATCTGGCGGATGGCGCCGCCAGGCTCCTGAGGGTCAGGGAGGGACACTCAGAGCCCCCGACTTTCGTGAGGTTCTATGGACTCGATGGGCACAACATCCTCGCGGCTGGGGGGGACTCCTCACTCAGGATCTTCTCGACGGTCACTGAGACGTTTAACAAGAGCCTCGGGAGGGCCTCGTTCCACAGGAAGGCGTCCAAGAAGAAGGGCAGGGGCGTGGAGGATAATCTGGTCATGCCTGCTATCACTGAACTCGCGGTGGAGAAGACTAGGGAGAAGGAGTGGGACAACATCGCTGCTGCTCATCTGGGGCTCGGCGTCGTCACCACTTGGTCGTATGATAAGTTGAGGATGGGGGAGCACAAGATACTGCCGAAGAGGTTTGGTATTTTTTTTGGGGGGAATGGGGTTTTTTGGGGCGAATGCATTGTTTTTTTTTCGGAGGAGACTGAGGGGTTGGTTTGTCGTTGATTGATGGGTTTTGAAATCATATTTGATTTTTTTAATTAAAAGGGAAGAAAAGTTGAGGGGAAAATAGTTGAAAAATTCTTGTCGAGGAATTTCTGTAGAAAAAGTTGTATAGAAAGATGAAATTTCTGTGATTTTTCCTGTAAAATGTTTTTTTGCGTTTTCTATATGAAAAAGCACAGTAAAGCTGCAGAATTGTTCGATAGAATAGATAAACTAATGGAAGTTCAATAAAAATTAATAGAATGGCCACTTTCAAGGGACACTATGGAGTATAAACAAGAAAAATGAAATTTAGCTCGCAGAAAATTTATGAGGTTTGCTGGCATTTAGTTTAATTTCTTTTTTTGATGGAATGGGATTTTTTTATGTCGAATGCATCATTCTTTCTTTTGGGAGGAGACTGAGGGGTTGGTTTGTTGTTGATTGATGGGTTTTGAAATCATATTTGATTTTTTTAATTAAAAGGGAAGAAAAGTAGAGGGGAAAATACTTGAAAAATTCTTGTCGAGGAATTTCTGTAGAAAAAGTCGTATAGAAAGATCAAATTTCTGTGATTTTTCCTGTAAAATGTTTTTTTTTTGCGTTTTCTATATGAAAAAGCACAGTAAAGCTGCAGAATTG
Organism: Diachasma alloeum; assembly: GCF_001412515.2. Lineage (NCBI taxonomy): Eukaryota > Metazoa > Arthropoda > Insecta > Hymenoptera > Braconidae > Diachasma > Diachasma alloeum. Next base: position 1,252,330 of record NW_021680346.1, read on the forward strand.
TTCGATAGAATAGATAAACTAATGGGAGTTCAATAGAAATTAATAGAATGGCCACTTTCAAGGGACACTATGGAGTATAAACAAGAAAAATGAAATTTAGCTCGCAGAAAATTTATGAGGTTTGCTGGCATTTAGTTTAATTTCTTTTTTTGATGAAATTGGATTTTTTTATGTCGAATGCATCATTCTGTCTTTTGTGATGAGACTGAGCTGTTGATTCATCGTTGATCAATGTGTTTCAAAATTGCATTTGATTTTTTTAATTAAAAGAAAAAAAAGTGGAAAATATTGAGGAAATTATGGTCTTAGGAATTTCTGTAGACGGGTTTTGACTATAGAATATTTTTTTTATATGAAAAACACAGTAAAACTGTAGAATTCATCAGTAGAATCGACAACCTAATAGAAGTTCAATAGAAATCAATAGAAAAGCCATTTCCAAGAGGCATTATCGAGTATAAACAAGAGCAACCAAATTTAAGTGATGAAAAATGTATGAGATTTCCTCAAAAAAGAAGATTTTAATTTTTCTTAGTAAAAAACTCAATAAAAATGTAGATAATTCAATACTCATAATTGATTTGAGATCACGATTCATGCAAATGTGATTATTTCTACATTTTTAAAATGATAAAATAAATTCTCGTTCATAAATAACTCGATATATTACAGATTCAAAAAGGATTATAAAGCTAATGCCACGAGTTTGTTCCTGACCCACTGTGGGAACTTCGTGGTGGTTGGCTACAACACAGGGCACGTGGACAGGTTCAATATTCAGAGTGGAATTCATAGAATGACGTACGGAGGAGAAGAAGGGGCACACGAGGGCCCAGTGAAGGGGGTGATGGTGGATCCTCTGAACCAGGAAGTAGTGACTGCTGGGAGAGATGGGAAGATCAAGTTCTGGGGGTTCCAGTCTGGAAAGGGTAATTTTGTATTTAACAATACAACATTAATTCCTGATAATGTAAAATATCTATTTTTCAAAATTAAAGTTGAATGATATTATCTGTTTATTTGCATTTACGCTTTATTTTAGAGCAGAAAAAATAAATTATTTATTTTCTCTGCTCTTTATAAATCATAAATTCAACAATTTTGCTAAACAAATAGCCATTTTCCATTAAAAAATGGGTTTTCTTTTGTAAATGTAAATGTAAATACGAATGAATGACTTGTTGAATGATGATTGAGGATTTATGACAATTGTCTCGATTTTTTTAGGAACTGGACCAAAAACAGTGATAACACTGAGTGAACCTGTGAAATGGCTCAGGACACATCGAGAGAGCTCCCTGATAGCCCTGGCTCTCGACGACTTCAGTGTGATACTGATTGACTTCGATACTAGACGAGTTGTCAGGCACTTTAGGGGTCACACTGGGCATCTGACCGATGCCACCTTCAGCCCGGATTCCAGATGGCTCGTCACAGCTTCCATGGATTCTACCATCAGAACTTGGGATGTTCCTTCTGCCAAACTCGTTGATGTTTTTCAGGTAATTTCCATTTTTTTATTCACTCGATCTATTTTTTAACTACAGGGAAGAACATTTTTATTCTAATTTGCTGTGCATTCTGTGTGAATAAATTGTGATTTAATGAATCTCTCAATTATCATTTTTAGACACTAGAATATTCCAATTCAATAAAAATAAATGGATGAATGAAGAAGCACTTTTAAAAATCGTTCTCAGTGAAATAGAAATTCATCAATTTTAATAAATAAATAATTAGTTCCATTGAAAAAAACATATTAATTAACATAAAGTATAAACATGGAATAAACAATATTTTTGATTGATTTCCACTAGATCATTCATCAATGTAATTTTAAAAAATTGTTATTTTGTTTAAAAGTTCAAATTCAATTATTACTATTATATTATTATTATTATTATTATTATTTTAATAGTAGTAGTAGTAGTAGTAATAATAATAAAATTCAATTATTTACAAATGATCATTTTCGACACTAAAAAATGAAAATTGAAAAAAAAATGAACAACTGAAATAACACTTTTAAAAATTGTTCTCCCTGAAGTATAAATTCGTCAATACTATAAGAAACAAATCGTCATTTCGATAAAAAAAAATTAGAAAACAATTGATGTCAACGAATGCATTTCTTTATAATTATTCAGGTCCCAGAGGCCTGCACATCCCTAGATTTCTCAGCAACAGGTGATTACCTCGTCACCTCCCACATCAGCAACCTCGGAGTCTACCTCTGGTCCAACAAAACGCTCTTCACTCACGTATCCCTGAAAGCAATAACTCCAAACACTCCGATTCCCGTGATAACTCTCCCAGGCTCGTCTTCAGAGCAGAACGACAACATCGAGTCGATTGAGGTCGACTCAGCAGAGCAGGAAGACGACGAATACGCGTCCCCCGAGCAGCTGAATTCCAATCTCATTACAATGTCGTCACTCGCGAACTCCAAATGGCAGAATTTGTTGAACATCGATATCGTGAAGAAGAGGAATAAGCCCAAGGAGCCCCCCAAGGTCCCAGAGGCAGCTCCCTTCTTCCTCCCGACGATTCCATCACTAGATATTCAATTCGATTTATCGGAGACCCCGAAGGAGAACGAAAACAGCAAATTGTTGATTCCCTCTGACTTCAGCAATCTCACAGCATTCGGGAGGCTATTGAAGAATACAGTTGAGAGTGACGACTTCTCTGAAGTCATTTCGAGGATCAAAAAACTCGGGCCCAGTTCGATAGACTTTGAAATCCAGTCGTTCTCGCTGGATCCTTCTTGCTCGACGCTGATCATGCTGCAGTTTATGAAGATGATCAAGTGGATGATGGAGAGCAGGAGGGATTTTGAACTGTCTCAGGCGTATTTGGGGGTTTTTCTGAAGGTTCATGGCACGAAGATCCAGCAGGAGAAGGAGTTGTGGAGGTATTTGGGTGAACTGCAGGGTATTCAGTTGAAATCCTGGATTACACTCAGGGAAAAATTGTATTATAATCTGAGTGTTGTGCAGTATATTAAGAAAATGTAAAATACCATTCGATAAATAAATTTTTGAATTTAATTCATGATCAATCATTTATTCGCTTAACAACTTATGGAGAACTCGAAGAAACTATCAGATGGATGAAAATGAATTAATGAAATGGATGTTNTCCCTCTGACTTCAGCAATCTCACAGCATTCGGGAGGCTATTGAAGAATACAGTTGAGAGTGACGACTTCTCTGAAGTCATTTCGAGGATCAAAAAACTCGGGCCCAGTTCGATAGACTTTGAAATCCAGTCGTTCTCGCTGGATCCTTCTTGCTCGACGCTGATCATGCTGCAGTTTATGAAGATGATCAAGTGGATGATGGAGAGCAGGAGGGATTTTGAACTGTCTCAGGCGTATTTGGGGGTTTTTCTGAAGGTTCATGGCACGAAGATCCAGCAGGAGAAGGAGTTGTGGAGGTATTTGGGTGAACTGCAGGGTATTCAGTTGAAATCCTGGATTACACTCAGGGAAAAATTGTATTATAATCTGAGTGTTGTGCAGTATATTAAGAAAATGTAAAATACCATTCGATAAATAAATTTTTGAATTTAATTCATGATCAATCATTTATTCGCTTAACAACTTATGGAGAACTCGAAGAAACTATCAGATGGATGAAAATAAATTAATGAAATGGATGTTAAGAGAATGTAAAATACAATTTGATAAATAAATTTTTGAATTCAATTAATGATCAATTATTTATTCACTCAACATCTTATGGAGAACTCGAAGAAACTATCAGATGGATGAAAATAAATTAATGAAATGGATGTTAAGAGAATGTAAAATACAATTTGATAAATAAATTTTTGAATTTAATTAATGATCAATTATTTATTCACTCAACATCTTATGGAGAACTCGAAGAAACTATCAGATGGATGAAAATAAATTAATGAAATGGATGTTAAGAGAATGTAAAATACAATTTGATAAATAAATTTTTGAATTTAATTAATGATCAATTATTTATTCACTCAACATCTTATGGAGAACTCGAAGAAACTATCAGATGGATGAAAATAAATTAATGAAATGGATGTTAAGAGAATGTAAAATACAATTTGATAAATAAATTTTTGAATTTAATTAATGATCAATTATTTATTCACTCAACATCTTATGGAGAACTCGAAGAAACTATCAGATGGATGAAAATAAATTAATGAAATGGATGTTAAGAGAATGTAAAATACAATTTGATAAATAAATTTTTGAATTTAATTAATGATCAATTATTTATTCACTCAACATCTTATGGAGAACTCGAAGAAACTATCAGATGGATGAAAATAAATTAATGAAATGGATGTTAAGAGAATGTAAAATACAATTTGATAAATAAATTTTTGAATTTAATTAATGATCAATTATTTATTCACTCAACATCTTATGGAGAACTCGAAGAAACTATCAGATGGATGAAAATAAATTAATGAAATGGATGTAAAGAGAATGTAAAATACAATTTGATAAATAAATTTTTGAATTTAATTAATGATGAATTATTTATTCACTCAACATCTTATGGAGAATTCGAAGAAACTATCAGGTGGATGAAAATAAATGAATGAAATGGATGTTAACAGAATGTAAAATACAATTTGATGAATAAATTTTTGAATTTAATTAATGATCAATCATTTATTCACTCAACATCTTATGGAGAACTTGAAGAAACTATGAGATGGATGAAAATAAATGAATGAAATGGATGTTAAGATAGTGTAAAATACAATTTGACAAATAAATTTTTGAACTGAATTAATGACAATTTAATTATTTACTGATAACATTTTGGGGAAAAAATGAATAAAAGCAAATTTTTACGCAAAAATTGACACATTTTATTTCATAGAAAACAATGAGGTACAAATACACTTAAGAATAATCCCTTATCATATTTAAGAATATCAAAAATATCCTATAAATACAAATTCCAATAGAGAAGGCATTAGCTAATCCCAAAAATTCAACATTCACTCTCTAAACGAAAAAAATCCCTGCAGCTGATCCCTGACCCCCTGATCGAGCGCGAGATCCTCAAAATACTCCCTGAACGCAACAACAATCCTGTAAATCCCCCTCTTATCAGCACTCCTCAACGCCCCCAACAAATACCTAATCTCCCTGTCGTCCTGCTGCGGCTTCCTGCTCAACAGGCTCATCTTATGCAGCTTGTCCAAGGCCTGCTTGAGCCCCAGCAGCGCCTCGATCATCCCCGGCAGGTCCTTCTGCACAATCCCATAAGAATCCTCCCGCAGGGAAATAACCGCCAGCGAGGAGATGGCCTCGACAGCCCAGATCACCGACTGCCCCGTGACCAGAAGATGTCGAATCTTGCTGTCACTCCTCACCCCGAAGAAGTAGAAGACCAACGGTTTCGACATCACGTAGTCCACGATCCTCTGTCTCCTGCTCTTCACGAACTCCAGGATGAGTTGTCCAGTGGATGGCAGGGGCTGGGGGCAGCTCCCCCGGGCTCTCTCAGGGCTCTCGACCCTCGCCAGGTTCCTCATGTGAAAGGCGTAGGGTCTCTCCAGGGTGGCAGCGACGGGTTTCAGGGGGACGACGACCTCTTGCTTGGCAGCACACACCTCCTCCACCCTCTTTGCGAACCCCCTGGCGACCCCCAGGCACCTGTCCACGATGCAGTTCCAGTTGTAGGGGTGGCCCCCAGGCTGGCTCAACGAGAAAATGATCCCCCTCCTGCTCTTCTGCTTCTGGGCCAGCGTCACCAGGTCCAGGAACCCCAGCTGCTGCATGATGGGCACCTCCTCCAGGGCCAGGGCCTCCCCCAGGCTCATCGAGGCTCGCTCCTCGTAGACCCTCTGGCCAACGTCGAACTCCATCCACTCGGTCAGGTGCACCTGGAACAGCAGGTGCATGCTCTCCATCGTCAGCGAGAAGAATCCGCTGTACAGCCACACCCTGAACATCAGCTGCACGTCGACGAGGCGGGAGACCCTGTCCAGGGGCTCGTCCTCGACGCTCAGGAAGAGCACGGGGGCCACGACACCCCTGACGCACCCCCCGAAGCTGTAGTACAGCCCCAGGAAGTACATCACAGGCCAGACTGCGGTCGTCATTACCCTGGGGATCAGTCGAGACATCTCTCGCCTCACCTGCGTGAACTTGCCCTGCGGTATCACCGGGAACTCCAGGTGCCTCGTCTCGAAGAAGCTGCTCCTGAGGAAGTGGTGGGCGCCTGTGAACACCCCCGACAGCAGGAGGTACACGTAGTCCTCTCTGAGGCAGTTGCCAGCGAGGGTTTCACATTTTTTTGAGAGGGACAGGCTGCCCTCGAAGGAGAGGTGCAGCCACACCAGGATCGCGCCGATCGTCAGGTGCAGGGAGACCACTGTCAGGTTGTGGGGGGTGAAGACGCTGCAGAGGACTGCGAACCTCGTGTCCAACAGAGGCGGCGATGTGAGGTAGCTCTTGCTGCAGACGACACCCTGGAGGACGATCACTGCTGAGAGGATCAGGAAGTAGCACCAGGTGCTCAGGGACGTCACCAGGGAGAGGCTCTCCTCTAGCCAGGAGAGCGGCCTCGTCGGCGAGAGGTGCGTCAGCAGCACCACCAGGGACATCAGCAGGCACTGCACTATTATGCTGGAGACCACTGCCATCAGCATTCGACGGAAGAGGACGTCCTTCCCGGTATTGGGGGGCTTTTGAGACATTTTTGAGGGTTCAACACTTCGGCAGGGGTTTAGGATTGGTTTTTGCACTTGGTGATCACTGGGGTGCGCATTGCCAGGGGCTGGCGGAGCACTGGCAGGCGCCAGGTGGGTTTGAAGGGCACATAACCTCGGGAACTTGAAATGCCGGCGAATTGGGAGGGCGAGACCTCTGGTGGGGGCTCTCGCTGGGAGCGGATTCGTTTTTTGGGAATATCTCGGGCCGGACGGGGGCTAGGGGGAAGGGGGTGAGGACCTTTTTTGGGGGGCAGGGGGAGATCTACAAAAAAGGTTATTAGGAGGTTTTTGATATCTAGCTTCGGTTCTGAGATTTTTTGGAATAAGTGAGCTGGCAACTGTTTTACCGTTCAAGCAAAAGGGAAATTGTTTTTTGAAAATAACTTGATAATGAGGGGAAGTAGAGAAAATGTCATAAGAACTTTTTTGTAGATCTTGTTTTTTCCCGTCAAAAAGGTCATGATGTTTTTTTCGATATCTAGCTTCATTTACGAGATTCTTTCGAAAAACTGATTTGAAGTCTGTTTTATCATCCAAAACAAACCGTAGAGGGGTTTTTTGGGAATATCTTGGGATCGGTGGAATATACAGAAAAAATCATAATGATCTTTTCTGTAGACTGCTCTGAGATCTACAAAAAAGGTTATCATGATTTTTTCTGTATCTCCTCTCAATTCTGAGATATTTCGAAAAAAAACATTTTAACTTTGAGCCATCCTGTTTTACCACTTCACAACTGCACTTTATTCGGGCTATAGTTCCCGAATCTGCAAGTCTTCCCGAAAATTTTGTATTCAAATGTCATTTAACATAGTCTCTAGCTATTTTTATCCATGAACAATGGAGAGTGACGTATTCACTCGTATTTTCGACGTGGAAACAGAGAAAAAAACGCTGACACTGTACCAATATAAAGTTGGAGACGTCAGCTGTGTGGTTTGGGACGCGGCGTTGGTCCTAGCCAAGTACCTGGATCACCAGTGCAATGACAAGGGTCCTGGGGAGAACTTCCTCAAGGGGAAGAAGGTCCTGGAGCTGGGGGCTGGGACCGGGTGCGTGGGCATGACTGCAGCCTGTCTAGGGTCAGTGTTTCCACTAATTTAATTCAATTCTCATAATGAATTTCACGCAATTCTTTGACATTTCAGGGCTCACGTGGTGATGACAGACCTCCAGAGTACCATGCCAATACTCCGGAAAAATATATCGATGAATGAGGACCAGTGGAGAGGCTTGAGCACTGCTAGAGCAGAAGTTCTTGATTGGGAAAACGATTTTCAATTAGATTTTCTTCCTGATATTGTCGTTTTAGCTGACTGCGTTTATTACGAGAAAGTAAGGGGTTCAGGGCAATTGAGTGGGAAATTATTGAGGGGACGATTACAAATCAATACAATGTGATCTGTAATAATTAAATTCAATCACTCAATTTTAATTTTTAATTCGATTATTTAATTTATCATTATCATTGATTAATTTAGTTTGTTTTCACTAAAGGGATTTATATAAAATATCTTGAGATTTCCAGAATTAATTTTCATAAAATTATTGTAATTTTCTGAAAACATGAAAATTTAGGAATTAAAAAATTAATTTAGGAATTAATTAATATTTTAAAATTTTTTTTTAAATTGTTTTTTAAATTTTGGTTTCAGTCGATCCACCCATTGCTAAAGACCCTGGAGCACCTCTGCAGGAGCAGCCCCAGTACTTACGCCCTTCTCTCCCAAGAGGAGCGAAACACCCCGGGGCAAATACCCGTTTGGAGCGACTTCCTGACGAATTTGAAAAAAAAATTCCAGCTGAACTACATTTCCTTGAAAGAACAGCATCCGAGATATTCCAGTGAAGACATCCACTTAATTCAATTAAAACTCCTGAATAATGTCATACAATAAATTTATCAAATTAAAAAAAAAAAATTTAATAAATTTATACCTCTTGCGGTTTATATATCTAAATTTACATATCCAGCAGCGGCTGAAAACCTGTATAACTTGTACAATTATCAATATTATCCACTAATTCCTTCACGTACTCATTTCTAAATGATCGCAGAAAAATAATCCATAAGAAAAAAAACGATTTTTTCAACCCCCGTCGTGAAACTCCCCCCTTGATCCAACTAAAACCCCAGAAAAGGAACATGCTCCAATAATCAGTCAATAATCTTGAACCTCTATATTTATCATCCATCACAATAAAAAACGATTCCCCCTCATCTCCCAGTACAATCAAATGAATTAATTCCATAAATTACACAACAACTCAATCCTCGCCGACCCTCGCCTGCTGCAGCTGTTCCATCAGCTCTGCATACCTCTGCTGCAGACTCCTCTCCCTCTCAATCTGCCTGTTGACATCCTCAGTCAAAGCATTCTGCCTCCTCTCGAGTGCCACCTTCTCCTGCTTCTCAAGAAACTTAAAAGTCGAGAGCTGCAGCTGTTCCTGTTCAATCTGCTCATAAGTGTCATGCAGCTGTTTCGTGAGGACCTGATCCCTCGTCTGATACCCCCCAGTCATAATCTTGAGTTTCTTCTCCTTCTTCGCAGCATGTTTGGCCGCCCCAGTCATGTGCCCCCTGTTCTCCTCCAAAATCCTCTCGGCAGCCTCGATCTTCTCCTTCTTCGAGGCGACATTCGCCCTCGTGAACTTCTTCTGCCCCTCCAGAAACAGAATCTGCGAGGAGCACTCCTCCCACACAGTCGTATACGCCTCCAGGCTCAACTCCCCATGGCCCATCCCCTTCTTCACGACCTCCATCTCGTCGGAAATGAGGCTCCTCGCCCCCTCGAGGTCATCCTTCTCAAAATCCTCGTAAGGATGCTGATCCAGGTAATTCTGAGCCAACGAAACGAGAGCATTTCCACGTTTTGAATTTGCTATCGTGGGATTCTGGACAGCATCGTACTGCAGCATAGTCAACATCTCCCTCTTGATCAACTCCTCGGCGATCTGCTGGTCCGTCAGCCCCGAGTCCTTGGCTGGCTTCAAGTTCTTGAGACTGACGTCCACAGGCTTGAGAATATTCAAATTAACTTCTGTGGGTCTGGGGAGGCCTCGCTGGATCACCTGCGATCTCTTCGCTATTTCCCTCGCTCTCTGCTCCAACAACTCCTGCTGCTTCCTGGCGTCAACGTCCGCCTGGTCCTCCACCCCGAGATCCATCTGGTTGCTCGCCCCATCCTCCTGGGACTCGTTCTCAGGAATAACGATCTGAAAGTCGTTCTTTGGCGCTGGGAGGGCACTCAGACCCAGCTTCAACTGCTCCTTCGTCTGTTTTTGCAGGGCTGGAGTCTCGGAGCCATCGAGAGCAGAGTCTGGATTGATGTTCAATTTGTCTCTTACTGGTGTTGGCGCCAGAATGCCATTCTGCGTTCTCGCTGAGACTGGCGTGTTGAAGCTAGAGTTCAGGGGGGTACCGTCACTCCTGGTGGACCTGAAGCAGATGAAACAAATCGTTTATTCATTCATTCAATTTAATTTCTTCAATTATAGTTATTACGATTTTAGTAATGTTGAGGGAAAGTTATTCTCGAAATAATTGAAGTTTAATAATGTTCATTCGGAAATAAAAATTAAATATGATGGATAATCTGTATTGTCGATTGATCATTGAATAAATAATCTTTGATCTCTTGAACTAACTCGAAATTAAAATTCATTCATTACTAGCAATTCAGTAAAGTTAAATTAATTTAATATCGTTCACTGATTTTATATAAAAAAAATATATATAATCTCGGATAAAAGAAAACATTTACAAACTATTTGTTTACTAAATAAATCATTCATTCATTCGTTTAATTCAATTTCTTCAATTATAATTATCAGGATTTCAGTAATATTGAGAGAAAGTTATTCTCAAAATAATTGAAGTTTAATAATGTTAATTGGGAGATAAAAATTAACAATATGCTAGATAATCTGAATTGTTGATTGATGGTTAAATAAATAATCTTTGATTTTTTTAAATGACTTGAAATTAAAATGAATTTATTGCAAATAGTTCAGCTATGTAAAATTTACTTAATGTCATTCACTGATTTTAGGTGTAATAAACTGTTTCATTTGAATATAATAATAATAATAATAATAATAATAATTATTATTATTATTATTATTATTATTTATCCATCGTTCTTAGGGGGAGAACTCAGTATGAAAAAAAATATGTTCACAACAGGAACTGAAAAATATAACGTGGTGGAACATTTGAGAAAATAAATATAAAATAAAATAAAAGAAAACAATTATAAACTATTTGTTTAATAAATAAATAAGCAGTTAATAATTATAATTATGGGTATGATTATGTCTCACCTGAAGGGAGTCGCGAGGACTGTATTGGGGGTGGTGATGGCAGTGGATGAGGGGACGACACTGCTGAAGTCGACGTTGTGGAGGGGAGTGTTGAGGCCTCCTTTCAGGGGGGTGTCAACGTGGGTGAGGGCCATGACATTCTGGGCCTCCTGGAGGACTCGGTCGGTAACGGCTGGGGTGCGAGGGGTCACTGCTGCATTTGGAGTGAGGGAGTAGTCCGCGAGGAGACTGTCCGAGAGGGTTATTCCACTCTCGGTGGCTACTTCTCTAGCCACCTCTGAGGCACGACCTGAAAGGGAGAATTTCTTTAATGAAGAGTTATGAATCTTTTATTAAACATAAATTTTATTTGTATTTGGGTTCAATTTTTGTTTGTTAAATGAATAGTTTTACGTGAATGAATTATGTTTATTTGATCCATGTAGAGATTTTATTAATTAGGAGGTAAATAGCTGTGTGAATAGTGAAGAGAATGAATTCATTAATCCGTAAAATCATTAATTTGGATGAAATTAATAGAAAAATGTAAAACACGGATATTTATTTAATTTAAATGAAGACTTTATCCATGACAATTCACAAAAATGATTGTAATTAATTTTAAAATATCACGATGCCTAATAATCCCAAAAAAATTTACCGAATCAATTTTTGTTTAAACCTAAATTTTTTTTTTATTAGTATTTTATCACTTGTTACTTTAACTTTTATGATATTTACTTGATTCAAACAGAGACTTTATCAATTATAAATTACATAATTATTAATTTACTTCATGAATTAACATTTTAACCCGTAAAACCCATTAATTTGGACAAAACGAATAGAAAAATTTAAAACAAGGTGTTTTACTTTATTCAAATGAAGACATTATCAATGATAAAGTCACAAAAATCGTTGTAATTAATTTTAAAATATCACGACGCCTAATTACCCCCGAAAATTTACCGAATCAATTTTCGTTTAAACCTAAATTTTCTTTTTATTAGTATTTTATCACTTGTTACTTTTACTTTTACGATGTTTACTCGATTCAAGCAGAGGCTTTATCAATTATAAATTAAATAATTATTAATTCACTTCATGAATTAACATTTTAACCCGTAAAACCCATTAATTTGGGCAAAACGAATAGAAAAATTTAAAACAAGGTATTTTACTTTATTCAAATGAAGACATTATTAATTATTAAGTCACAAAAATCGTTGTAATTAATTTTAAAATATCACGACGCCTAATTACCCCCGAAAATTTACCGAATCAATTTTCGTTTAAACCTAAATTTTCTTTTTATTAGTATTTTATCACTTGTTACTTTTACTTTTACGATGTTTACTCGATTCAAGCAGAGGCTTGATCAATTATAAATTAAATAATTATTAATTTACTTCATGAATTAACATTTTAACCCGTGAAAATCATTAATTTCCATAAAACGAATAAAAAAATGTAAACCAAAGAGTGTTATTTTATTCAATCGAAGACTTCACCCTTGTAATTAACAAAAAAAAAACCCGTAACGAACAAAAAAATTCCCGCCACCTAATAATCCCCAAACCCACAGGAAATAACCACGCACCCAGTTTGACGACCTGCTGCAGCTCCTGATCGGAAATCTGTGGTTCAGGGAGCACGAGTTTGCTCCTCTTCTTCACAGGCTCCTCATTATTGAGCATCCCCATGGGGATGTCGTTCTCCTTCCTCTGCTTGAGTTTCTGCTTGTCCTTCTTCCTGTCCTGCTCCTCCTTGTCGGCCCTGAGCTCGCCGTCCAGATGCTGCTGCCTCATCCTCGAGAAGTCCGCAGCCAGAGGGTCGATGTGCTCAGCACTGGTGTCGTAGAACCCGGTAGCCGGGCGTTTCTCAAACGGAATTTCCGTGTTGTAGTTGACCCCCCGTTTCCGTTTGTTCTTCTGATTGACAGTGATGCCCGCGGCCCTCAGCTCCCGCCTCTTCTGGAGGGCGGCCAGCCTCCGGGCCTCCTCCAGCTGCTTCTCCCTGGCCTTTCGCTTCGCTTTCTTCCCCTGGGTGTTGGCCAGCCTGGCGCGCGCCTCTGACAGCATCTCCAGCTCGTCCTCGTCCATGTCCTTGGGGTCTGGGCGCGCGGGTTTTGTCTCTGGGTTCGGGTCGATCTCCCCCGGCTTCAGCTTCCGGGGGTCGTCCGAGCCGTCCTCGCCCTCCTCCTTCTTCTGCGCCTGGTCCAGGAGACACTCGTACCGCTCCAGACATTGGGCGGCGGTTCGACCGATTATCGGGGCGATCGTTCGCCACTGCGTCGGCATCAGCTTCGCCAGGTGCAACAGCTTCTCGTCCTCCTCGCGACTCCATTCCGTCTTCTTTATGCTGGGGTCCAGCCACTCGAACCAACGGGCTTTGCACTGCTTCGCCGACTTTCGGTGCAAGAGTGAGGCTATTCTACTCCACTGGTTCTTACCGTATTTCATCACCGCGGCTTTGAGAATCTCATCCTGGAAAAGGGAAAATGGGGCAGTTGGATTGATTGTTGCGAAAATGGCCAAGGGCTTTTGGATGACAAGTGACGAGAAACTGGGGCTCCTAGAGGTGCGAATGACGAGGTGATTTTTTGTTAATAGACACCCAGAGATGTCAGAGGTGATCATTTATTCAAATATAATGAACGAATTTATTTGAATTCAATAAATCTTATTCTGAAGAATGGAAGGGACAGGTAGATTAAATGGTAAGCAAAATGTTGAATGATTTTTCTTAATGACGAGCGATAAGAAATTGTATTTCCTGAGGGAGAAAATAGCACAGCTTATTGTAAGATTGCAAAATCTCTCAGGTTTTGATTTTTTTT
>NW_021680346.1:1266971-1323392 GCF_001412515.2 Diachasma alloeum
AATAATTTATTCAAATTCAATAAACGATTTGATTTGAATTCTATTATTTATTTGAATTCAATAAATCTCATTCTGAAAAATGGAAATGACAGTTGAGATAGATTAAATGTTAAGCAAAATGTTGAATGATTTTTCTTAATGACGAGCGATAAGAAATTGTATTTCCTGAGGGAGAAAATAGCACAGCTTATTTTAAGATTGCAAAATCTCTCAGGTTTTGATTTTTTTTTGCAATTTCAAAAGACATTTCTAGAAATCATTCATCAGTATTCATCAGAGTCCAATGGCTCCTAGAGGTGTGACTGACAAGGTGAGTCTTTACTAATACACAGCTAGAGAAATTTTTTGTTCGAATTTAACAATCTATTCAATATCCTATTTAAATTTTATCATTATTTTAATAATATTCTATTAGGGGAGGTTGGGGTAAAATGGACACTTTTGACTTTTTTTTAAATATTAGTGACGGGTTGAAATGTTGACGAAATTTAATATATTTTTTTTTCAATACAAAGAATAATTCTTTCCCTTTGTGATGAGCCTAAACTGAGAATTTTAAAAAAGTATAGTGTCCATTTTACCCTACCCTCCCCTATTCATTTTATTTGAACTCAATAAATCTCATTCTGAGGAATGAAAATTACATTTCAGTTCACTTTTTAGTGGAAAATGAAGACTATTTTTCGATGAACCCGAAGGACCTGTCTTAAAAATCCAAAAACTTCATATACACGAAACAGCAAAGAATGTTGATCAAATCGGAGCAAAACCCTCGAAAATATCCTCGACATATCCTCTACATTCCCAGAAAATCCTCGAATACCAACAGAACGAAAACCCAATGAATCACGAATTCTTCATCGAAATTTGACGTTATAAATAAGAATTTATATCAAAAAGTTGTTTTATAGGTTATGTAAATCACATTCAAATAAAAACATACCTCCGTGTTCCTCCAAACACCCCCTTTTATCATAATTCTCGGCATGACGAAGGATGACTTCTTTCAACACACAAGGGGACCAAAAACAACAATTAATTACTCGGGACACATGAATTAAATGCGGAAAACTCGGCGTATTTAGCACTCCGAGTTATCTCCATCAAACTGAACTAATAGGCGTCTCCAGAGGACCCAGAGGCTTCCAGCCAATGACAGTCTGCGGATACCCTCCGCTGGCCAATGAAAGTCCTCCATTCGCCCTCCACCTCCGACATCTCAAACAGAAATAATCAATTAATTAATTTTTCTCGATTTAATTAAAATTTGTGGAATCTTTCAACTATTGTCCTTCTCTTCTTCACCTTCTTCTCTTCTTCTTGTTCTTCTGTTTGTCCCAGTGATTTTACTTTGATTGGGGGAAAATAAAATATTGGACTGAATAATACAAATATTTTTGATTATTTTGACTAAAGTGGTGCCGGAAGTGGGTGTTAGTCCATCACTGGGGCGATTGCCGTTCTCCCCTCGAACATTTTGTCACCGGTAGGCATTTGTCGGGTCACAACACGTCTTCTGATTGCATTTCGGAGCAGTGAGATGCGTAAGTACAGCAGTCCCCGATTGCCCTTCGTAATTCGTTAGTAAATGCTTTGGCTATTGTTGCTTGAGGCCTTCGGAGCGCTCGAACTGTGGAAATTGTGAGCAGTGGATCGATAACAGGGACTATTGTCGAGTGGCTTTGAAATGTCATTCGTGAAATGGGGCGTTATCGAGGGGCACTGGACCACAATAATCTCACGATCACAAAAACATTGTTATTAACATTTTTACAAAATTCTTCGTGAAGACTAGTTGGAGGTGAGTGTTTTTGATTGGCGATAACTCGGGAGTGGCAGAGTGAAATTTCAGGATTTTTTTTTCAGTTTCGAGATTGTTTTTTGAGATTTAAAAAGAGCTCTGGTTAATCCTAATTGCATCATTTGGTCGGGAGATATTCATGATTGAAGACAGATGTTTTGAGTTTTTGTGTTCAACTTTTTAAAAATTTAGTTTGCAATTTTTGGAATTGATGGGACATGTTTCGTTCTGGCTTTGAAATGTCATTCGTGAAATGGGGCGTTATCGAGGGGCACTGGACCACAATAATCTCCTAATCACAAAAACATTGTTATTAACATTTTTACAAAATTCTTCGTGAAGACTATTTGAAGGTGAGTGTCTTTGATTGGCGATAACTCGGGAGTGGCAGAGTGAAATTTCAGGATTTTTTTTTCAGTTTCGAGATTGTTTTTTGAGCTTTAAAATGAGCTCTGATAAATCCTAATTACACCATTTGGTCGGGAGATATTCACGGTTAAAGACAGACGTTGTGAGTTTATTGTGTTCAACTTTTTTAAAACTTAGTTTTTTCTTTTTGGAATTCTTGGGAAATATTTCGTCCTGTTCTAGGGCCATTGTCAAGTGGCCTTGAAATATCACTCATGCAGGGGGAGGGGAGGTTATCGTGAGCCCGTCGACCCCAATCATCTCACAATCACAAAAACATTCTGATTAGAACTTTTTCCCAACACTTCATCAAATTACTTGAAGGCTACCGACTTCAATCTTCGATAACTCGAGAATGGCAGAGTGAAATCCCCTATTTTTGCTCTCATTTTCAAACTACTTTTCCAAGCTTTAAAATGAGTTTCGACTGATCCAAATCGCACGATTTGCTCATGAGATAGGGCCAATTGAACACAAACGTTTTTAATTTTTAATTTTTTACATAAAAAAAAATTTGTTCCAGTTCTAGAGTAGCAGAAGGCTAAATCATCCTCAGTCAAGATGATCGGCGGCCTCTTCGTGTACAATCACAAGGGAGAGGTGCTGATCTCTCGGGTCTACCGAGATGACATCGGTAGAAACGCTGTGGATGCATTCCGAGTGAATGTCATCCACGCTAGACAGCAGGTGAGATCGCCAGTGACGAATATCGCAAGAACATCGTTCTTCCACATAAAACGGGCTAATATTTGGCTAGCAGCTGTCACCAAGCAGAACGTCAATGCTGCCATGGTCTTCGAGTTCTTGCTGAAGATCAATGATGTCATGCAGTCGTATTTTGGGAAGATTTCGGAGGAGAATATCAAGAACAACTTTGTGTTGATTTATGAATTGCTTGATGGTGAGTGCATCCAGAAAGTGTTTTATTCACACATTTCAATGTCTATTTTTTTATTGATGTATTCAAATTTTTTACTTAATCGAATGAATGTTTGAAAGGATTTATTTGGAATTAATGAATCAATTATTTATTCTATAGCTCAACGAGAACATTTTTTATGAAAAAATATGTATATTTTTTATATTCAGCACAAAAAAAAATGAGTTTATAGAGAAAAATGAGTTAAAATAATGAGTTCATTAATTTCCGAGAGAAATAATGTTGACCAAAATAGAAAATTTCAAACATTGAGCTGCATCGATCATCAATTTAGTAAAATTTTGAGAAGTTGCATCCTACAATATTAAGATTTACATATTTCCACTGAAATTTGAAAAATAATATAATAATTGGCAATTAAAATTTTTTCAATTTACATTTTTAATGAGAAAATATGTAAATTTTTTTATATTTAGCATAAAAACAATAAGCTTATGCAGAAGAAATTAGTTAAAATAATAAGTTCATCAATTTCCAAGAGAAATAATGTTGACAAAAATAGAAAATATATATACATATTTCAAATATAGAGTGGCATCAATCATTAATTTAGTAATATTATGGGAAATTGTATCTGACAATAATTAAGATTTACTCATTTCCATTGAAATTTTAAAAATAATGTAATAATTGGCAATTTAAATTGTTTTCAATTGACTATTAACTAAATAACTGATAATGAGGAATTGTCAATTAACTATTGAGTAAATATTTCTGAATGCCACAAAATTTTTTATTCGATTAGATTAACAAAATAAATCGGAGTTTGAATATATAAATTGATGATTAATTTACTAATTAACAAATTGGTGAATAATTTTAAAAATTGGCTTATTTAAAATTTAACTTTAATTAAAATTTGTGATTATGTCGACGTCTGATTTCAAACAGTGTTTAATTCCATTCAAATGTGTCATTTTTGGAATCACAAATTTATCTCGTTACTGAGTAATTTTCATTAAAAAATGTAAAAAAATATTTTTTGCAGCCGATAAAATATTCCATAAAAAGTATTCTCTGATGATTTTTCGTAAATCCACTCATAACGAAGATACTTCACCACTTAACAAATGAAAAAATTAATTTACTGTGTTATCACATCGAAACTGACACCATTCTCCCCTTTTGTCCTTGATTATAATTAATTAACAACTTTTGACGCTTCCTGCAGAGATCCTGGACTTCGGATACCCCCAGAATTGCGACACTGGAGTCCTGAAGACATTCATCACCCAGCAAGGAGTGAAATCAGCGACTAAGGAAGAACAAGCACAAATAACATCTCAAGTGACTGGGCAAATTGGCTGGCGTAGGGAGGGGATTAAATATCGTCGTAACGAGCTCTTCCTGGATGTTCTGGAGTACGTCAACCTGCTGATGAGTCCCCAGGGGCAGGTCTTGAGCGCACACGTTGCTGGAAAGGTAATTAAACACTTCTAATTTTTTTTCAATTCAATAGCGAAGCGGTAAACCGGGTTAATTAAGTCTATTTTGATGATTGACCAGTTTTTGACGAATATCTCAGAACCTAAAAGAGATAGAAAAATTTTTGTCACGACCTTTTTTGCAGCGCCAATTGAGGGTTATAAAAAAGGTTATGAGAAAAATTTTGCTGTGTCTCTTAGATTCCAAGATATTCATCAAAAATTGGCCAAAAGTCAAAATCGACTTAACCCGATTTACCGTTTCGCTACTGAATTATTCGCTCTTTGATTTAAATTATTGTATTTAATTTTTTCCTGTGAATTATAGTAAAATTGAAACAATTTAATCATTTTGAAATCGAACTATTGAACTATTTGAATGATTTTTTTTTATTTTTGTCTGTTGAACTATTGTTTTTATTTTTTGTATTGTTAAATTGAACTTTTTTTTTGTCCACAGGTTGTTATGAAGTCATATCTGTCAGGAATGCCCGAGTGTAAATTTGGTATCAACGACAAGATCGTAATGGAAGCTAGGGGAATGAAGGGCGCAGGGACTCTGGGAGGTGGCGACGATCCAACTGGCGCCAGATCTGGTAAACCAGTAGTTGTTATCGATGACTGTCAATTTCACCAGTGTGTCAAGTTATCGAAATTCGAAACTGAACATTCCATTAGTTTCATACCACCTGATGGTGAATTTGAGTTGATGAGGTAAGTTTTTCTCAATTAAATATAACGATTTTGTGAAGCGAAGTTATCAATGTATTTTTCTTAATTGCGAATTATGTCGAAAATTAATGAATTTAGGAGAAAATGTGGTAAAAAGTTTTTTGTAGAATACGAAATTTCCTACGAAGAATATTTTTTGATATTTTAGTGTGCAGGATAATTAAAAATTAAGCAAGACGTAAACAATCCTTATCAAATCAATTTGCCAATTAATTTTTTTTAATTGTGAATTATCGTAGCAATAATTAGAAGAAAGAGAATTATTTTCTGTAGTTGAAGAAATATCACAAAAAAGCACAAATGTTCAACATTTTTCCTTAAATATCTATTCAAGAAAACCTTGAAACGCAAATTGTTCCGCGAGTTAATGCAAATTATCGCGAAAATGAGTCATTTTAGGGGGAAATATCAAGAAAAATTTTTTGTAGAGTATGAAATTCCCTACAAAACATATCTATTGACATTTTTTACATCCCCTTCCTCCCAACATAATTAAAAATTAAACAAGACTTGAAAACATCTATTTATGAAATTGATTCACCAATGAATTTATAAAATTGCGAATGATCTTAGCAATAAATTGGAAGAAAATGTCAAAAAATATTTTCTGCAGCTGAAGAAATGGCACACAGAGAAAAAATCTACATGTCCCCTGAATAGCCATTTGAGAAAAAAATGAAACAAAAATTTATGAATTAAATTGAATTAAAATTGAATTAAAGCCATGAATTAATGAATTGTGAATTAAAATTGAATGAAATCGACCAAATACCTTACTTTCGCCTAATTTTTCCCATTTTTCCTTCAGATATCGCACAACGAAGGATATATCACTGCCATTTCGTCTGATCCCCCTAGTCCGCGAGGTTGGACGTACAAAAATGGAAGTAAAAGCAGTACTAAAATCCAACTTCAAGCCCTCCCTCCTGGGTCAGAAGATCGAGGTGCGTGTGCCAACGCCCCTGAACACAGCTGGCGTCCAACTGATCTGCCTGAAGGGCAAAGCCAAGTACAAAGCCTCCGAGAACGCCATCGTCTGGAAGATAAAGCGAATGGCCGGTATGAAGGAGACTCAGCTGTCAGCTGAAATCGACCTCCTCGAGACTGACACCAAGAAAAAATGGACAAGACCACCGATCTCCATGAACTTCGAGGTACCCTTTGCCCCGTCTGGCTTCAAAGTGCGTTATTTGAAGGTCTTTGAATCGAAACTCAATTACTCCGATCACGATGTCATTAAATGGGTCAGGTACATTGGACGCAGTGGCCTCTACGAGACGAGATGCTAATGAATGAAGTAATTATCGAAATATTTGCTGTTCGAGGGACGCATTAATTGCAGAAATATTGATTTGTTCAGTGATTTGTTGATTGATTAATTAATTTATTGGTTAATCCATCGATTTAAAATTGAAATCAATTGATCAATTATTTTTAAAAACTCGGAAAAGTTGTGCACAATCTTGATTTCAATGTTTTTAAAAATTAATTATGTATTTATCTCGTTAATGAGTAGTTTTGGGGGAAAATGTCAAAAAATATTTTTTGGAGCTGAGAAAATGTTCTACAAAAAGTTATTGATGATATTTTCTCCTAAATCCACTCATCACCGAGATAATTCAACAAACAGAAAACAATTAATTTATCAGATTAGCTAAAGTTCATTGATTTGTCGATTGATTAATTAATTATTTATTTAATCCATCGATTTAAAATTAAAATTGATCAATTGTTGTTTTCATTTATGAATTAATTAACTGATCAGTTAATTCTTCAATTTAAAATTGAAATCAATTGATCAATTGTTTTAAAAAATTAAATATGCATTCATCTCTTTAATGAGTAGTTTTGGAAGAAAATGTCAGAAAATCTTTTTTGGAGCTGAAGACAATGTTCTACAAAAAGTTATCTCTAATGTTTTCTCGTAAATCCACTCATCACCGAGATAATTCAACAAATGAAAACCAATGAATTTACCAAACTAGCTAAAGTTCATTGATTTGTCGATTGATTAATTAATTACTCATTTAATCCATCGATTTCAAATAAAAATTGATCAATTGTTGTTGTCACTCATCAATGAATTAATTAATCAGTTAATTCATTAATTTAAAATTGAAATCAATTGATTAATTGACCATTAAAAAGGGATCTTGATAAAGAAAAAACGCATTCTTCAGAATAACTCGATGCCAAAGAGTTCATCATTTACTTAAACTGATGAATTTCCCAGGGCGGAATCAGTGTTAATTCTGCTGAATTTACATAACGAGAGGAGATCACCATGACAAGTCTCTGAACATCTTCAGGTTTTTTTGAACTGAATGCAACTCTTTGGTACCAGTGTTACTGAATCACTATTGATGAACAATTGTTGAGGTTTACTCGGAGAAGATGAGAGTAATTGTGGATAATGTAATGATGAAAATCGTAGATACTATGATTGATGTTGATATTCATTGTATTAAAATGCGGATGAAATTACTAATGAATTACTGATTTTGTCTGTACGCTTCGAATCACATATTGAATCTCGAAATATATGTATAAATGAAGGATCGTTACGTTTTTATATTCTTCAATCACTTCTCGTTATTTTTAATTGACGCAGTGAACAACTGTTTTTGGATTTGGATTATCAACATGATTTTTTTATTCGACATATGACAACTGATGGCAATGGTTTCAGTGAGGAACAAGCTCGCAAGAATACTATAATAAAGTATTTCTAGTTCTACGAGTAAAGTCTAAATCAGGTTTACAAATTTCCACATTAAAACAGTCATTCGCTAGATGCTGGGGGTGTATCGTCTGCAGTGTGTTATTGTCAGTTTATTCTTGACCCTGCGTGCTGAAAATAATGAGGAAATAAGTGATTCGTTGGCTGAGTGAAATAGCTTGATTATTACGCGATTTCTTTTGAAAATTCATTAGCAAAACTAAAACTGTTCAAGTAGATTTTGACTACCGCTCGGTTTTCGATGAATATCTCAGGATCTGAGGGAGATATCAGGATTTTTCTAAGAACCTTTTTTGTGGAGCGGACTGAGATCTACAAAAAAGTTCACTACGAAAATTTCGCTATCTCCCTTGGATTCGGAGATATTCCTCGAAAACGGGGAAGAGCTAAACTTGAATTGTTTTACTGTTTTGCTACTGAAATGATTTGATTCTCTCGTTACGTCGATCGTCAATTTGAAATACACTACATTCATTGATATATGTCCCCTCGCGTTTACACCACATGAAGTCGAATGATCCAGACATACCAAATACATTTAAAATTATGATTTATTAGTGCTCTTAAGATGACTTCCACGTTTCTCCATAAAATTATCAATTCACACAACCTTCATTCATATTAACATTACTCTCGCCACTCTCTCACCGATCTGTGAACATATTCATCACATATTTCGAGACTTATAGATACACTTCGGTGGGATATTTCAGCCTTTCTCCGTCAAAAGTGACAACGAAAGCTGAATCATTCGGGGATTAATTCCAATTTTAACTTTGATTAAAAAAAGGACGTGATAATTTTGGTTTTTGCTTCCGAATGGAGGCAAATTTATAATTTTTTGGGGAAGGATAAGCCATTTTGGCCTCAGGAGTTTGAATATGCCACTTGACGGCATCATGTGTTGGTGAAAAAAATTATTTTTAATCCAATATTCAGGGAAAGGTGAACAATTTTAACGTTGGGACAATGTTGAATTCAATGAATCATTGAATTTGAGTTGAAATACATCGTCATGGAAATTCCATTCGGAAGCAAATTGCTAATTGATTAGCAAAAATATATTGACTATGTTGTGATGAAAGCAATTTCCCACTTGTTTTCTTTTATCGAACTCCACCATGGATTATTGTTACCTGATAAATTACAAGATGTACGGCAGTCTTGAGTATGTCTTTATCATTTTCTGACGGTGAGAAAACAGGTGAAACCGGTCAATTTATTGAGTAAGGGAGAGTGGGGCAGAGTGAAGCCTCCTTTGACGATCAAGGCCTGTCCACTCAGCCCCATTCCTCCCCCAAATTATTCCAATTTCACCGTGCGAGTCAGTCTCAGTATTAATGTAAAATTTGTTTGCACCAACAGCAATATTATCATTCACTCTGGATAAAAAGCGTCACCTTTCAACTCTTAATCGCTGAAATGAACTTACCAATGTCGCATTGAATTCACAAGTAAATAGTTCACCTATAATTTTCATTACAAACAAATTTGAGTCAAGAATTTTCCACGTTATCAACTATCAATTCACTCACTCCACACTTTATTGTATTGTTTTTTTTTAATCGAAGAGCCTCAACGCGTCGTAGATATGATTTCACATCGTTTAATAGTGATTATAATTATACCAGATTACGTCTAGATTTTTCTAATTTTCTCATCATCAATTTTCTAACGTACACCTCGATCTCTAGGAGTTAACGTTCTATCTCATACGCTGAGTTATTTACAGTTACCAACAGGAACATTTTCTCAATCAAGCTTCATTATTGCATACATGGTGACAATGTCAGACCCGATGCTCGCGACTAGGCCAAATAAATAAAACAGAAAATGCTGCGGAAAATTTAATTTACATTTCAACAGCGAACCGGTAAAACGGTCAAATTCGGCTTTTATTTCCGAATCCAAGGGAGATAACGAAATTTTCGTAAAAACCTTTTTTGTAGCCCGCAATTCGCTCTACAAAAAAGGTCATAAAAATTTTACCGTCTGAACCGTTTTACGGCTTCGCTACTGTTTTGTAATTCATATTTTCTGAAAAACTTTAGTCTGGGGCATTCATCCGGCAGTTGACTCCTCAACAAAGCTGGCAAAACACTCAATTACCCAAATATAAAAGTAAAAAAGAAAAAAACAAACTTTGGACAAATTTTATGGTGTTTTTTTGGCAATAAATTGGTCCCGAAAAGTAAAAGACATACAAATAACGAAGAAATAACTCTCTTCTTTCGATTAAAACCCATAAGTAATGGTGAAACAATATCTTTGCTCATGGTTACACAAATTATCACAAAGATTGTCTCTTAACATTTCAAATCCCCCTCGGTTGAACAATAATGGGCGGTGATAATGGCAGAGATTCAGGTATATTAATTCTTACATTAAAATTTTTTTTCGTTATGGCGTCGTTGACAACGGTATCGTGAGTTTCAGCCCTCAAAACAATATTTTCCCTTCATCATCCCCCTCTCAGTTTTATCAAATTTTCGTGGGTCGAGTGCCTGCTGGAAGTTTACACTTATGAATTAATAGTAAGAAGCCCTGCATCAGCCTTTGAGAACAGCCATATTCAAGATCTTCACTCGACAATAACTCGAGAACCGCAGAGTAAAATTCCCCTATTTTTTTCTTCATTTTCAAGATAATTTCTTCGTCTTTAAAAAGAGCGGTGACTCGCCCAAATCGCATCATTAGATCGGGAGATATCGACGATTGAAGACAGTTCGTTTTCTCCCACTTTATGGAGTCGAAAAAATGATCAAATAATTTTTTCCATTTTCAATCGGCAATAACCCGCGAACGGCAGAGTGAAATGCCCCAATTTTTTTTTTCATTTTCAAGATAATTTTCGAGTTTTCAAAATGAGACCTGACTTGTCCAAATCGCATCGTCTGCTCAAGAGATATTTACGATTGAAGACCATTCAAATTTCCCAATCGGAAAGTTTCATTCTCAAAATATACCCAAAAATCAATGAATATGTGCTTGCAAAGGCTGATCATTAATATTGAAGATATTAAAATTGCTCTCATATGTACATTTTATAAACAAAGTTTTACATGAGCCGAGATACAACATCATTGACATATTAAATCCCCATTTTTCCGGATGAAATAATTATTTCCATTTCTCTGTCATGACTCTGTACTCTCGTGCTCTACCTCGGCGTAACAATTTTTTTCCCTCAATTTCGAAGCGCAGCTCCGAATGAAAACAGCATTATATCACATGATTCCTGGCTAACCAATGCTACATTAAATGATTTATTAATCTCGTCTAAATTCCCCTGTAAATGTCTAACCACCGAATTTCCGGATTTTTCACACCTCGAAAAACCCAATTTCCTCGTTTTCATTTCTTGGTCGTTACCTAATTATTTTCCACTAGTGCACAATCACAAAACTACTTTTTGTATTGTTTACTCATTTATTTATTCTCATAAGAAAATTTTACTCCCGACACTTGTTGAAGTCAACATTTGCATGAATATATTTATTCCTATATTTTTCTGTTTTTTTTACATTATTCTGATTTTACACGTGTAAAAAAATGCTATAACGTTGGCTATAGAATTTTCTATAGAATTTTCTATAGAGAATTATATCGAAAATTTGGACATTCCCAATCGGAAATTTTGGATATAATTGTATAGAGCTTTCTATAGGATTTCTTATAGAACACTGGCTATAGGATGTTCCCCCGAATTTTCGTTTGCAATATCTGTAGAATGCCCGATAGGATTTTCTGCAGGACGTTCTATATGATCTATAGAATGGCCTATAGAATATTCTATAGGGTTTCCTATAGAACGGCCTAAAGGATTTCGAATAGAATTTTTCATCGGATTTTCTAATAGGGAATCATACGGAAAATTCGGACATTTCCTGCAGAAATTTTTGGATAGAATTGTCTATAGAACTTTCTATAAGATTTCCTATAGAACATTGGCTATAGGATTTTTAATAGATTTTTCGATTTGATTTTCTGTAGAATGTTCGATATGATTTTTGCAGGACGTTCTATATTATTTTCCATAAAATGGTCTATAGAATTTTCTATAAGTTTTTCTATAGAACGGCTTATAGGATTTCTTATAGAATGCCTTATAGAATTTTCTACAGAAAATCTTATCGAGAATTAAAAAATTCCCTACAGGAATTTTCGGACGGGATTGTCCCTATGATTTTCGATAGAATTTCCTGCACGACTTCCTATACCAAATTCTATAGAAAATCCTATGGAATTTTTTCACACGTGTAACGGTGGCATTATCCGCAGAGCCTCTGGATAACAATTTACATCGTTAAATCTCTAATTCCATGGAAGTTTATTGTCATTGTGAAACGAAAGAGTTCGAAAAATCCAAAGTACTATCGAAGAAATACTCTATTTCTAGAAGTAGATCTCGCAGATCTTCTATTGATGATGAAATCGTGGGAATCGAGAGACACTGCGGACGGGGGAAAGAATAATTACTCTCAGAAATTCAACAATTACGTCGTGCATTACTCGCTCGAATTTTAATTCTTCAAATCAACTTTTTTTCCTCTTGTCTTTCAAATAAATAAATAAACAAATTATTAACGAATTGATTAAATTGATTTGTCTCTCTATATTTAACATTTTTCCCCACTGTCTTATCCAATTTTTCGATTATTTTTCATTAAAACTTTCTGCAAATGTCAAAAAATTTTGAATACAAAATATAAAATATAACTTAAAATATAAAATATAAAATCTATAGAATGAATATTTTTTTTCAACATTCATCGTTAACATCTCCGATCAAATAAAAACGCCCGACGTAATTGTCTGTTGCTTGATTTACCTGCAGGACCCCACCACCTCCGAAAAAAACTCACAATTGAAACATTCCACTGCACTCACCTGAGTCCTCTCCCAAAATTGAAAATTCACTATTAGTAAAACATCACACCTGCTTCCACTCACAGTGTCCAGTGAATTGATACCAGTTCTGGGCGTTACGTTCAGACGTCACTTATCCATTCCAATTTACTAAAATATTCTCTCATTGAAAATTACGGGAATTATTACAAAAAATTTTGGTGGGCAGTGATGACACAATGGCTCTGCAATAATTATCCCTGCTGTTTAATCTGGAACATTTGAATAATGGAAATGTGCGTCACACCGTTGTAACACGGTCAATTTCAACGTATCGCACAGAACTGTCGCTTTGTCAGCATATCACTTCTTTTCCATCGATTATCGCTGTCTCTGATGAAATGCTCTTCAAGCGATGCTGGGAGATTGAGCGATTTGTTTTTCGCCGTAGTACGCGCCATGAGACGAAGATTATAGCGCCGATGACTGATAGAATTAGAAGGGCACCAACGGCTAGATGAAGGGGCGGCAGGCGAAGGAGCATGGAGCAGTGGGTCAATGCTTCGTCGTAGCCCGAGGGACAGTGGGAGGTGCCGTCACACCAGAGGGACGCATTTATGCAGGCATCCAACTCTGGACAGCGTTGCTCGCAGTCTCGCGGCATTTGGAGCCCTTCCGGGGGGGTCTTCAGGGCTGGCCTGTTACGGGTTTTTTCACTTGAGAATCGATTCGTTGATTGGGGGGAGCTGAAGCTTCAGGATAAATTTGCTGGGGATTTTTGGATGAAAAACGCTTTAAAAGGTTTTTTATAGCAGATTCTATAGAATTTTTCATTGAATTTTTAATGGAATTCTCTATACGATTTTCTATAGGGTTTTATATAGGTTTTTCTATTAAATTTTCTATAGGGTATGGGTGGGTTGCATATGGAAAATTCAAATGTTTTCTATAGAATTTTTTGGATGTAGTTTTCTATAGGGTTTTGCTATAGAGTTTCTATAGGAATTCTATCGTTTTTTAAATGGATTTTTTAAATAGATTTCCTATCGCATTTCCTGTGGAGAATCATATGGAAAATTCATTTTCTATAGAATTTTTGGATATAATTTTCTGTAGGATTTTGCTATAAAGTTTCTATAAGAGTTTTTATTTGATTTATTATGGGGTGCCCTATAGGATTTCCTATAGAATATTCTATTGCGTTCTCTATAGGATTTTTTATACGATTTTCTATCGCTATCCCTATAGGGAATCGCATGGAAAATTCGAACATTTTCTATAGAAATTTTTTGATATAATTGCCATAGGAATTTCTATTGGGTTTGTTATAGGGTACCCTATAGGCTTGCCTACTGATTTTTCTATAGGATTTTCTATAGAATAATCTATTTGGTTCTCTATAGGATATCTTATAGTGCCCTATAGGAGTTTTGATAGAATTTCCTATAGGAAATCTTATGGAGATATTGAATCTATTCTATAGGATTGTCTATAGGATTTCTGTTAAGAGATTATTCACTTCAGAATCGATTCACTGCTTGAGACAAATTTGTTTCGTTTCAGGTAGAATTGAATTTATAAATTTCAACTGCAAATAAGACCGAAATTTATAATTTTCATTATCTTGTAATTTTATGGGAAAATCAATGGAATATGTTATTTTTTAAGCAAAATATTGCCTGAAACTCATTACTTTCTCTGAGAAACTTCAAGATTTCGGAAAAATTCCATGGAATTGTTAGAATGAAAAAAAAATTCTCGAATGATGGTGAAAGCTCACATTTTCCCAACAAAGATTCTGAGAAAATTTCACTCTCTCAATTGGGAAGTAAATCGACAAAATGACATTTTTGACATTTTCAACAAAATGACATTTTTGGCATTAATGCGCTCGACATTAAATCAATGCCTTTACCTCCTCGTCATCTCAAGCCACGTGACAGTGTGGATGTCTGGCTCGTTAACGATGAACTCAACGGCAACGCTCCTCATCGGATCGAAGCTTGGAGCGATCAGCATCGTTGCGTAACTCTGAGTCGTCCAGCCCTTGCTGAAAACCCCGACGACTTGATGTCTCGAGTCACTCTCAGGCCTCGGACACACAGCCACGTTGAGAGTCCCCCCTGTGTGCAGGATCACTCTGTTCTTCGTTAGGCATTTCGTGTCATTCTTCATGATCCTTCCGTGGGTCTGCACGTAGAGGTACTGATTGGGGCCCGGATCTATGAGCCATGGGTGGTTTCGACAGTAGCTCTGAAGTAAATATTGGAATTATTAATTGTGGGGGGTAAAAGTTGGAGAATTCACACGCGATAGAATTTCCTCGACAAATCCAGCGAATTCTATTGGATTTCTATTGAAAATTCTAGTAATTTCTGATTTTTCAATTTTTTTCATCACGCTGTGCGAAAAAGTAACTTTTTCAAGTAACGTCCCTGTTCCACTCATTGTGACGAAAAATATCGTTCGATACTCGTGGGAAAAGTGTTTTTTGGCTCGTGGGAGGTTTATAGCACGAGCCGAAGGCGCGTTGTACTCTTTTCCGCACTCGTAACGAAATATACTATTTTTTCACTCATTTTTCTTTTTTTTTCAATTAAAAAATCAAAAGAGAACACTTGGAAAATTTGTGCCTAGGAGTTCCTATAGAAAATAGCTCAAAAGTATGAGTTGTGGAAAAAAATACAAATGTATTTGAAAAAAACCGGGATGAAAAAAGTTATAGAATTTTTCACTAGAATTGGCCGAAAAATTTATAGAAAATTCTATAGAAATCCAATAGAATGTCTAGTTAGTTCTATTAAAATCACTAGCTTTTTCTATACAATTTTTTTATAGTTAATGACTTCAATGAATAAATGAATAATAATATATGAATAATAATATAATGAATAATAATATAATATAATATAATAATATATATGAATAATAATATAAATGAATAATAGTATATTTCCTTACGAGTGCGGAAAAGAGTTTTTTGGCTCGGAGGAGGTTTATAGCACGAACCGAAGGCGAGTAATATAATCCCACGAGCCAAAAAACACTTTTCCCACGAGTATCGAACGATATTTTTCATCACAATGTGTGGAAAAGGGACGTTTTAAGCACGCGAAGCGTGCCTAAAAAATTACTTTTTCGCACAGTGTGATGAAAATGAATAAATGAATAAATGAATAAATAAATAAATGAAAAAATGAATAAATAAATAAATAAATAACCAAATAATATTTTTATTACTGCATACTACAACTATTTCGTAATACCTTTTTTTCTTACAAAAGTGCATTTTATTTAATGAAGGATTATAGATTTTTTACGACAAACCTCTTCCTCCTCAGCGACCGGTGACTCGTACTTTATTTCACCGGACGGCCCCCTAACCCGTCGCTTCTGCAGACAGGGTACTGCTTTGACAAAGTCCCAAACACCCTCGAAGAACAGATTATTATAGTCGTCGAGGGAGCTCATAGAGTGCACGACAAAATGCACCTCCACGATGTTGGATAGCGACTTGACTGTGATTGGTAATGATCGATTTGAGCACAGACAGTCTCGTTGAATCGGGGAGCCGTTGGGCCATGGCAAATCCATTACCTAATAACAATCATCACGACAACGCGATGAGTTTCAGAAGTGGAGTATGAGAACTTCGCGAAGGAAAAGCGTCAAAAGAAAAACGGTTCAAATCGATTTCGACCATTGGCCAATTTTCAATGAATATCTCGGAATCTGGGGGAGATAGCAGAATTTTTATTATAACCTTTTTTGTAGAGCAAATCAAGCGCTACAGAAAAGGTCATTACAAAAAATTCGTTATCTCCTTTGGATTCCGAGATATTCGTAAATTCGAAAACTCAGCTAAGAGCCAAGTCGACTTGAACAATTTTACCGCTTCGGTACTGAATTCATGTGGAGGGAATGAAAATATATGGAATAAAAATGTAAAAGCAGTTCTGGGGATTCATTAAATCCGCAATTTACCTTCAGGGAAAAATTGCTCTGGCCGACGCACAATAACCGGTTGTAATCGACACTAGACACGCTTTTGCAGGAGTGATTTCCATTCAGCAATTTGTTGAACCTCAGTTTGACGATCTCATCCTGCTCTCCTTCGAACCGATACACGCAGCTTTGGGATAGATTTACAATAATTAGTGTGAAATGTGCACAGAATTTTTTTCACATGCGCTACAGGATTTTTTGCAATCTTCTGTGGGAATTCTGTGAATAATTTCCTTAATTCCGTGCGACCAATCGTCAATAATGAAAACATTTCTGAATGTTGACAAAATAATTAATTTTATTATTTAAATTAATCACATTAAATTACTTCAAATTAATTAAATTGATCATCACCAGTGAATGCATTTCTGAATATTGACTAATTAATTAATTTTATTATTTTAAATAATTTAGCAAGTCTCACCTTAAATTCTTAGCGCCACCCCTTCCATACAAGAATATATCCCTCGGAGCCTGAAACCGTCGGTCAGCGTATTGATCACGATTTCTGCTATAGAATACTCTAGAACAGGGTCCTGTCCCGTAAGGATCTCCATCCTGATGAAGATCCACGAATTCGTAGAGTGCGCGGAAATTCACTGGTCTTGAAAGGAAAAAAGTTATTCCAATTTTTAAAAAAATCGTTAAAAAACTATTAGTTGATGCGAATTAAAATAGTAATGCTAAAAGAATGAATCACTGAGTAAATTAATGAAGATCATAGTAATGAATATTATAATAATGTGAGGCAATGGGATTGATCAATTCTTTTAACTCAGTAAATGCCTCTAAAATCCTCTTTAAAAAGTCATGAAAAATCTGGTTGTAATTTTCAGTTGAGAAAATCTTCAAAAGATTTCTTATAGGATTTTCTATTGATATTTTCTATAGGGAATCATACGGAAAGTTCAAACATTTTCTGTAGAAATTTTTCGATATAATTTTCTATAGAATTTAATTATAAAGTTTTCTATAGGATTATCTATAGAATATATTTTTGCATTCTCTATAGAACTTCTTATAGTATTGTTAATTACATTTCCTATAGGAAATCATATGGAAAATTCTAATATTTTCTATAGATTTTTTTCTATCGAATTTTTTAATATAATTTTCTATAGCACCCTGTGGGATTTCCTATAGAATTTTGCTATAGTTTTCTGTAGGATTTGCTATAGAATATACTTTTGGATTCTCTATAGAATTTCTTATATGATTTTGTATTGTATCTCCTATTGGGAATCATATGAACAATTCGAATATTTTCTATAGAAATTTTTTTGGATTCCAGATAGGATTTTCATATTGTATATCACATTTTCTATAGCATTTTTTGGATATAATTTTTTATAAAAAAATTCTATAGAGTTTTCTATAGAATTTTCAAATGGATTTATTATCGGTAACCTATATCATTTTCTACAATAAATTTTAATAAAATTTGATTGACGCGAATTAAAATAATATAAATAAATAAATGAATGACTGAATGATAAATTAACGAAGATAATACTAATTAAAATTTGTTTCTTCTCGTATACCCTTTCGGGTCTTTACGATTTGTTCCCTTCCCACCCCCCAACCCCCTGTACCGCATTCGCCGAAGGACAAGGGAAAACCTCATTTGAGGGAAAAACCTGCCCAGGTACAGTCGTCTCTTGCGAGACTCCCGCTCGACAATGGAACCGTGAGATTTAGAGTGTCACAAATTTTAGCCCTCCCAGCTGGAATGGAACCCGGGTCTCCCGCACGCCAATCCCACTTTTTTTTTAACAATTGTTTTTATTGAGTGTTTGTAACAGTATATACAATATTTACAAAAGAAAAAAAACGTTTCAAAAAAGTCTATGTACAGATTTTTCCAAAAGGAAGTTAGTGATACGTATGGCCAATTGTTGGGCACTCGCGGATCTACATTGTATCATATTTGTGTGTATGTCACCATATTGTAATTACAATAGGGAATGCTACTAATCTTGAAGTACAGTATTGGGAATGATAGTGGAAAAAAATTTACAAAAAAAGATTATTTTTGACAGAAAAAAATCCACTTCAAATATCATGAAGGCCTTGACTGGTAGCTTATGCGAACAATAAAATTAGTTTTACAAAGTAAATACATTATTATTATTATTATTATTATTATTTCTTAGTTGATCCTTGATCATACAGTATCTTCCCAAAGGGATAATTGCACCATTTATGGTGGACGTAAATTTTGTTTATTTATCTTCATAATTGAAAATCGTGTATTTAGTTCTTGAATAACAGTATTGCCTTCTTTCAGCCACCAGAATTTGCTAGTTAATCTTGAGAAGTCTTCGATATCTTTCTTTAATAGTGCAGTTGAATATATGAGATCATTTGTGTCTGGTATATTCGTTGGAATTTTTTTATTGTTTTTGTGTCGTCTGATGTGATATATAATAGGGATGTTATTAGCGTCTTGGATATAGCCTTTTTTATCATAAGCCAATTCCACACTCTAATCACACAGCCACTGCCGTCGGTGAAGATAATACTAATAAATATTGCAATACTGTGAGGGAATGGGATTAATCAATCCCTTTAACTCATTAAATGCCCCTAAAATCCCCTTTACTCAACAATTCAGTGATTTGCGTCAACAGAATGCAGCAAGGTGTTCGCCCATGATTTTTTAATGATAATTACCTGAGGGCTGTGGACTCGGTCATGCGTATTTCAATAGTCATACTGTTCCCCGAGGAAATGAAACTTTCCCCTAATGTACACGGTCTACTCGTATTCTGCAAAATCAAGTGATCACACGTTTTCGGTAGTTTGTCCTTGCAGTATCTAGCCAACAGTGTTGTGTTTGCCGCTGGTCTACCTCCACTCTGTGGTATTAAATCCCCAGTTCTGTCCATATATCTCTGTCTCTCCTTTCCGCTGTAAATAATGGGCCAGAATTGCGTCAAATAAAACTCGTTTTTTGGTGAAGAAGTGTATTGTATTTTAATTTAGTATTTTAATTCAGTAGATTTGTAAAAATATAGATTTCTAATGAAAAAGTGGTACAAATTTGATAATAAAATCCAGTGGGAATGGTTTTTAATATTAAGACGCCGCGGAAGTAGAAAATAAATTGCTGAAATGGAGGAAAACTTTGTGTCACGAATTCTCAGCGAAAAGGCGATGAAAAAATTTGAAGAATGGCTTAAAAAATGTGTTCCCTTCATAGAAACTGTATTCAGCGAGTTGAGGGTGATCTGAGGAGGATAAATAATTTTAAGAAGTGTTTGGAAATACGAGGAGGGAGCGCCGCCATCTTTGATGCTCCTGGCGGGGGGAGGGCGTACCCAAGCAAGATGGCGGTGCCCACACTTATCGCCCACCTCGTATTTTTAAACATTTCGGAAAATTAGTTATCCTCTGCAAATCACCTTCAACATATTCCATTCAGTTCCCAAAAAGTGAACCAATTTTTAGAGCTATTCTTCACATTTTTTCGGATTTTTTTGGCTGGGAATTCATGGTGTGAATTTTTCCCCGCATTTTTGTATTTTTTTTCCCGAGGCCTTTTAATTCATAAACTCACTGATTAATAAATTCGTTATTGTCTCCTTCTAAATATTAATTTAATTTCTAGCTAATGGAGTCTTTAGGGGAGGGTACCCAGCTAACAATTTACCGGTAAATTTCCGAATATTTACCGGTCTCACTGGGGACTTTTAGATGGCATCCGTAAAAATTTTTCCCTGGGTAGGGTAAAAGGGACACTTTTGACTTTTTTTTGAAATATTTATGACGTGTTGAATTGCTCATGAAATGGAATAATTTTATTTTTCAATTGAAAAACAATGATTCCTCTTTGTGATGAGCTTAGACTGAGCTCAATTGATAAATCTGTTTCTGAGTTATGAATATTTTTTAAAAAGTCAAAAGTATCCATTTTACCCTACCCTCCCCTATTTGAATTAAAAAAAAAACATGTTTAGAAGGCTATTTATTGGAGGTGAATAAAAATACAAATAAAAATCATTACGGATTTGAAATAAAATTTATTACATTCTCAAGATAAATAAGTAAAATAATAAATAAAATGAATACAAATAAAAATAATAGATAAATATATTAATTATAAATTATAATGAATCATGATAATAATAAATAAAAAACAAATAAATAAATTCGTTTTAAAATATTTTTTCAATAAAAAATTTCTGAAAATCATGATAAATAATTGACCTTTACCAAGATATATCATTGCACTCAGACAGTGGAAAAATATCCCCATCCCAGACGAGCATTGTAGTACTGCAATCATCATCACTAGTAGTGGGAATATTCCCAACATGAAATTTGAGAATTGACATCCAAATGCGAAACTGCGGCTGCGCCGGTTTTGGCGCGGGTTTTCTCCAGACAGTGCCAGGTCTAGTTTCCGGGAATTTTGGCAGTGGTCTTGGTGGTGTGGGACTGGGCATCACAGGCCCAGCACCACGCAGGTGATACAGACAAGTCGTGTTTCGTGGCAACGTGTGACGCGGAGATGCCAGGACACCTCCACTGTTCCCCTTCAGCCAGAATTCGCAGCGTTTGTTTTTCGCGTATTCGGGCGACTCAGCGTCTACGAATTTCACCTGTTTGAATTCATTTATTGCTGGTCAGTCATCATGAATTTGAGGGGATTAAATGAGGAATTGATCGAGTTTTTTTTTTTTTTTCTCAAATTGACAGGAAAGAAAATTTTTTGGAGAATAACCCAGCGAATTGTCTACGTGTTTTTTTACTACGAGCGCAAGTACTTCAACTCGACCTATGCACTCACTCTATCGACAAAAAGAGTTGCAGAAAACACTGGGCGCCACATTATCTTGGTCAAATTATTCTGAGGTGATGTCCTGAACCTTAACCGAGTTTACGTAGAAAAATCCCAAAATACTAAACAATAACTAAATAAAAAAACTGAACTTGACGAAAATATCTGAAAAATTGTTAGCTTAATTTATGAATTTAAGGCCCGGATGTACTATTTTTCGAACGGTATCTCGATGTTTTTTTTCATCTTTCGTCATCTGAAATTGTCAATTGAGTTCTGCATCAAGCAAAAGTTTTGAAAAATTATGAATGCATAATCAAAAAAAGTAGAAGAAATTTTTAATTTTTTCAAAGAGCATTTTTAATTTATATTCAGAAGAAGTTAATAACAAGAAATTGAAAAATGTATCTGATTTACGCTGACAAACGGCGGCCTGTCACCCAATATCATGCAGGGGGAAGACTGATTTCGTAAATCTTTCCCCACACTGCACAGAGACATTTGTTACGGAAAGGGGTCTTTGAAAAAAGTTGTAATATTTTGGGGAATATTTTAATCACACTTTTGTCACATAAAAATGGCAGATGACTACATACCACTGTTTTGAAAATTGAGATAGCCAGCTGTCACTTGCCATGAGGAGTTAATGTTTTGTAATCCACCATGGAAAATGACAGCTAATAGATAATTTTCCACAGCGAATCAGTTATTTGTAATTTCCACTTTTTTCAACTCATTCTGAATCCCAATTAAAAACGCTCTTTGAAAAAGTTCAGAATTTTTTCTATTTTTTATATCATTCTATCATAATTTTTGGCAATTTCTACATGATGTACCACTCAATTGACAATTTTGGATTACGAAAGATAAAAAAAATCCAGATAACATTCGAAAGATAGTACACCCGGGCCTTAATTAGAAATATGAGTCTAACAATTTAGGGAATCGATTCACACCAAGTAACCAATTTCAGCAACTTTTCTCGTATTTAAGGTAGCTCGGAGGTTTCATTAAGGATGTTCGACACCCTTTTAGCCAAAATTGACGTTGTTTTCATTTTTCTGGCAAATTATCGATGGGAGTGACGTGAAAAAATATAACGATTTTGTGGTTTGTCATTCTTTAATGGCTCACGAAGTTGCGTAGTGGTGCGATAATTTTCATGCGTTTTTTCTACAGTTTTGTGATTCTTTTTAAAAGTTTAGAGAAAACGCAGGAAAATGTTCGCACCACCTTAAAATTTCGTCAGTCATTAAATAATGACAAAACGCAAAAACGTTATATTTTTTCACGTCAATTCCATCATAAGTTTGCCAGAAAAATAAAAAAAACGTGAATTTTGGCAGAAAGGGTGTAGAACATCCTTAAGGTAGCAGGTAATTTCAATTTTCCGGATCAAAAATTCGTTATTTTTCGATTGTTATGCTCTCTCTCTTTTCACAAATAAATACCCTTCAGCAGGTGACGAATTAACCTGGAATTTCGTCACAGAATAATGGAAAAAATGCTGTAGAAAAATATTTTCTATAGAAATTCCTCAAATTTTTAAATTTTTTACAATGAAAACAAAAAAAAATGGAGAGAAAAAGAATTGAAAACTCATGCAGAGGAATTTCTACCGAAAATATCTCAATAGAAAAAGTTCTATAGAAAGATCAAATCCGTCTGTTTTTTTTTTTCTATAAAAAAATATCTATTGGATATTTTCGGTAAAAAAAAATTAGCAGTAAAATTCTTCGAAATTTGTTCATGCGTGACTGTTCGAGATTATTAAATCGTAATTATTCATCAGCTCAGCATCTCCCATTTCACATTTGATCGCACATGATCAATAACCGAGAGCCAAAACTAGAGCATAAACTTGAGAATACATTTTGCCCTGGATTCAATGGAAGGAAGTAATACACAGACTAGAATATTTCACCTGGACTTCAAGTTGAAAGCCATGGAGTGAGTGGGGTGGTGTGGGATGGAGAAAAGTTCCATAGGGTGATGTGGTAAACTCAACGAGAATTTCTGCCTCGCTGCTCGTTGCCTCCGGCACAGGTTCACCACCACCACAAAACTTGAGGATCACTGGGTCTCGAGTGGTGTAGCCATCGTACACTGTTACGTAGTCCTGAAATTTTTTGCATTCCATTTGAAAATGTGTCCCTATTGATTCACGTTTCGGTGAATACACTGGTGAATTTTATTCTGAGATGTGCAGTTGAATTTTAACATTGGGATAGTCAGCATTATTCAGGGGTCAGTGTACGCACAGAGGGAATTTCTGAATTTCACGTCCCTTGAAATTTCTGTTTGTTCTGAGGAAATTTCCCTCAGGAATAAATTGAAAAAGTTTTGTAAGAATTTTTTTTCGCTTCCGAATGGAAGCTGTGTAATCGTTCAAATTTAAGTTTTGGATTTTTTGGGTTATATCGACCCAG
Source organism: Diachasma alloeum (assembly GCF_001412515.2). Taxonomy (NCBI): domain Eukaryota; kingdom Metazoa; phylum Arthropoda; class Insecta; order Hymenoptera; family Braconidae; genus Diachasma; species Diachasma alloeum. The sequence goes on from NW_021680346.1 coordinate 1,291,082, forward strand.
TATGATCCAAAATTCTGAAAATGTAGGTATTGCGCCCCATCGATCGCCATTAATTAAAATTTAATTCATCGATTAATTTTTTTAATTATCGATTTTTTTCGAAAATCGGTTGTCCCACGATAACTAAAAAAAATGTTCTGAATTGATTGAATGATGGCTTAAAAAATTTGTTTGGATGTCCTTTTGACCGAGTTCGATGATGAAGGCGAAAGCAATAATCCTTATTTTGATTTATTTAAAAATTTGCAAAAATTTTGTATTTTTTGAAAATCAGAATTCCGGGGATATCTTTGAATATCATGCTTCAAATGAATTCAATCATAGCTTAAAATGTTTGTTTTAATGCCATTAATTCGAAGTTAAAAGATGATTACGATATATTGGTTGATTTGATTTTTATGATGATTGTTGAAAATTTCAAATTTATCATGAATTTCCCTGAAAGTGAGCTTTTTGATGGTTTCTTCAAATGTGATGTTTCAAATTCATTCAAGTATGTATAAATAAAATTTTTCTATTAACACTTAATCGAAGGGTTGAGGGAAGAGATAGAACCGTGAAAAAGACAATCGGTTGTATAGAAGAATGGGATAATAAGAATAATAATGATGATAACATTCAACTGAGTTGAAAATTTGACAAAATTAGTTGAAAAGAAATCTCATTCAATTTAATAAAATGAAGTAAACAATGAATTATACATGATAGGAGGAAATGATGTGTAAAATAACCATTTGGAAGTGTATTGCTAATTTATTAGCAAAAATAACTGTATTATATGCAATACAAGAGCAATTTCCAACTCGTTTTAAGTTTAAATAATCAAATCATTGTAAAATTTCCGGAAACTTGGGGTCGATGGGGCTCAAATGAAAGCTCTGATGTTCGAAGCCAAAAGTAGAAAAGCACTGGAGAAAAAAATAGCCACACGGAGAGAAATATTCAATAAAAATTACATATCTTTTCCGTAATTCCGGAGCGAAATGTGGTTGTAGGAAATTTTACGGAATTTTCACGGAATTTTTCCGGAGCGTTCCGTAATTTTTATCTGAATCTTCTGTGAAAAATTACGATACCGTCACTTGAATTTTCTGAGTCGATTTCGTAATCGGTGAGTCAATTGTGAGTTCCGTAATTTTTACTGAACATTTCTCTCCGTGCAAAGTTGGATATTCTTAACCCCTCACGTACGGGCTCGATATGTCATACCGACCTATGCAAAAACGCACGGCTCTTTTCAAAATTGAATATTTCCGAAACTATGGCAAATAATACAGTAGTGAAGCGGTAAACCGAGTTAAGTCGATTTTGACTATTAGCCAGTTTTTGCTGAATATCTCGGAATCTAAGAGAGATAGCAAAATTTTTCTCATGACTTTTTTTATAACGCTTTATTAGCTCTACAAAAAAGGTCATGACAAAAATCTTTCTATCTCTTTTAGATTCCGAGATATTCGTCAAAAACTAGCCAATAGTAAAAAACGACTTAACCCGGTTTACCGCTTCGCTACTGAATACAATCGGACTAGTACCATTGGGAAGGTGAATACTGTAGCTTCAATTATATATTTTATTTGTAATTTTTCATTCATCAGAAAATATGGGATGCGAAGAGTATTGAACGTGTGGTAGACTTGGTATCAGAAAAGCCCCGTACGTGAGGGGTTAAACTAGAATTAAACTAGAAATGTCGGAAAGTTTTCTTTCGTGCGGATTCTTTTTCTCGCCAATTCCCCCCTGAATCGTGCGGTACAAGACGAGATTGGCTTGACCTACCTGAACGATATCGCAGTCCTGCCACAATTTAAGCTCTCTTGGTGGTGGCTCAGCCTGATTAGCTGGTCTAGCACGCACGGCAATAAGTTGACCCCTCGGCTGGCGAACGGTTATGAGTGCGTGTTTGCCCGGCGGCACTTCGTGCTGTCGCACCTGAGGAGTTTATCAATTTCAGTTAGTTCGAGAGACCGAGATGTCTCCGAACAACTACACCAACAATGTAAGTTTCAATTCAAGGATCGAATTTCAATTTCTCGTCGTGTCCTAGGGGTAGTGGACTAGTTCGGTCGGACGGAAATAATGGTTGAGCTTGGTAGAACCGAGGGAAATGCCGCAGAACTTGAGTTTCGTCGCTCGATCGGGCGACAGTTGCACGTCTGAGTCGTGAACATTTTTAATGTGACGACTCATTTAGCTCTTAGCTGAGTTTTCGAGGAATATCTCCGAATCTAAGCGAGCTAGCGAAATTTTCGTAATGACTTATTTTGTAGGTCTCAATGAGCTCTACAGAAAAGGTGGTGACAAAAATTTTGCTATCCGCGTTAGATCCCGAGATATTCATTGAAAAGTGGACAACAGTCAAAACCGATGCTGTGTTATCAATTATTTGGACTTTTTACAGGTTTTTAGAAGATGTTTATCATTTTTTATCGAGGATATCATGAGGTTTTTCAATTAATTGATAAAGGGAATTGTTTAAATGTTCGAAAATCTCATTTTTTTCAACTTAAAATCAATTTGAATGGAAAATAGTTTCTGAAAAAACGAATTTTGCCGCTGGGACTCATCAGATTTTTGAAGAATTGATAATGTGAATTCTCTAAATTTCCGGAAATCCCATCTGTTTGCGGAAATGCGATTTTTTTAAACTTAAAATCAATTTGAATGGAAAATAATTTCAGAAAAATCGAATTTTTCCGCTGGGATTCATCAGTTTTTTAAAGAACTGATAATGGGAATTGTTTAAATTTTCGAAAATCATAGATTTTATAACTTAAAATCAAATTGAATAAAAAATTATTCCTGAAAAAACTAATTTTGCTGCTGGAGCTCATCAGATTTTCAAAGAATTGATAATGGAATTGTTGAAATTCTCAGAAATCCTATTTTTATAAACTTAAAATCAATTTGAATGGAAAATTATTTCTGAAAAAACTAATCTTGCTGCTGGCACCCACCAAATTTTTAAAGAATTGATAATGTGAATTCGTTAAATTTCCGGAAATCCTATTTTTATAAACTTAAAATCAATTTGAACGAAAAATAATTTCTGAAAAAACGAATTTAGCTGTAGGGACTAATCAATTTTTTAAAGAATTGATAATGGAATTGTTAAAATTTTCAGAAATCCTATTTTTATAAACTTAAAATCAATTTGAACGAAAAATAATTTCTGAAAAAACGAATTTAGCTGTAGGGACTAATCAATTTTTTAAAGAATTGATAATGGAATTGTTAAAATTTTCAGAAATCCTATTTTTATAAACTTAAAATCAATTTGAACGAAAAATAATTTCTGAAAAAACGAATTTAGCTGTAGGGACTAATCAATTTTTTAAAGAATTGATAATGGAATTGTTAAAATTTTCAGAAATCCTATTTTTATAAACTTAAAATCAATTTCAACGAAAAATAATTTTTGAAAAAACGAATTTAGCTGTTGGGACTCACCGCATAGTAGCACGTGAGATTGCGTGGATAAAGCCCAGGAAAATTGGGCGACTGTAGCCGACACTTCCGTTTATCGCAGTCGCTGAATATTCTCGAGCAATAAGTCCCCGAGATCAGATCCCCAAGATACTGCTGCTCAGGGGTGGCAACAGTCGGCTTTACCTTCTCCGTTATTTTCACCGACGAACTCACGCTTGTGTTCGCGTATTCGATGGGAAAACTCATGGCGGTGGTGGGCCTTGGCGTTGATTTTGTGAGATACGACGCGAATTCTGCGGTGCGAATAAAACATTCAAGAAATTAATGTCAAGAAATGAAATATTTCGCGACATGAATTTCGTTGATTAACATAATATTTCATGATGACAATTTTATTAAAATTCAAACGAATATTTCAACTCGAAATCTCACCGACGAATGGATTTCCGTATCTGACAACGGCATCGGACCTCTTGATCATCTTGTACGCCATGCGAAAATCGAAGTTGAAGCCCGTTTGATCCTGACTGAGCCTCAGGAGCTTCAGGGAAATCGTAACAACCGGTGTTTCGCTGTAGTAAATAGCGGGGCCCCACGATGTGCCGCACCATACGCCACCGACATCGGGTCTCTGCGCTTCCGATATTTGCAATGATCCATCGGGACATCCTTCCACCGTAAAGGACACGAATTTCCCAAGGGTGAAACTGTCGAAGGTCAGCTGGAGTGCAACAGATTGCTGTCTTTATTATAATTTCATTTTGCGAGGAGAGATGCGAGAAAAATGGAAATTTTGTGGGGAAAATTTTTTTCCACTGGAAAAACACACGGGTTTTGGCGATTTTTATGGCGAATAAAATGATTTTTTGCTCATGTTCCTAGGTCTGACAATTGTCGAGACCCCGTGGGGCGGGGCTATCCACAAACGTCCACATCCTGAGAACTACGATTCGTAAAGATGTGAGTTGAAAACCATTTTCTTTGTTATGAAATTTCCTGCATTTTTCACACTGAACGTCTCGATGACTTCTCAATAATTTTCGAGATATTTCAATTGACATTGGGGCATTGTAGTGACAGCGAGAGCACCTTTACTCGAGAGTACATCCGTAGTATACATGTACACATGACTGTGGGCATCGTATTCCCGCCATGCGCAGTGGTCGACTGCGCACCTTCCGTTGAGTTTTTCGTAACACGAGATTTACCAGGGATTACTCTACCACAAAATTTCGATAGCGAGGGCTGAGATGTTTACACATCAAAATATGAAAATGAAGAGAACAAAAATTTGGATAATGGGCTTTGGTAAATTAGGGGATGATATTTATTAGTAAAATATCTCCATAACCATTTAGAAGTCATCATTCATTCCCCTATGATGTTTCATTTTAATAAAAATCACTCATTCCCCGCGTCTCATTCAAAAATCATAAATACCTGAACGATATCCCCGAACTCCTTTCCAGGGGCATTGAACGTCAGCTTGCAGAAGTAAGGCACCTTGTCCTCCTTCGGTCGATGCAACTCGAGGTAATAAGTTTTCCCTATATCTCCATAGTACGTCTTATTGCAAGCTAAAACCCAAAAAGAGTCATAAATCCCCCAAAAATACCGAATCCGATTGAAAACTAACGCATTCCAACAGCAATTGCGTCGCGTCATTCCGGTTTACATCCACAAATCCTCCCCCCCNCCTCCCCCCCCCCTCCCCCCAGCGCCAATTAATAAAACGGCCCTGATCTCCGATATATCACGTCCCAAGGGATCGCGATAATTTCCGCCGATTGAAAATGACCAACTCTCCCTGACCTATCAGTACAAACAGAAGATGTATTGTGCCGAGTCGTCCATTCAGTGCTCTTGAAGCAACATATAGCCGCAGTGCATGGAACCCCATTCTCTCTCCGGTCTCTCCCTCACTCCCACTCCCCCCGCGCCCCTTCAACGCTCTTGGATTCCCTCGTCATACATCCCCGATGAGCCCTTGAAGCCATACAATGAATCCTGTATAACCACCGCCTGTTCACTCCACTAGCGCTAACTTTCCAAAAGTCATGTGGCTACGTGCCACATGAAGCCAACAAATCTGTTTCTTCCTCCATTGTTCATCAAGTGGATGAATTCACCAGATTCATTCAGAAGCGGTTATCATGTTTTTCCGTAACGACATGATAATTTTGTTTTTTCCTTTTTTACTTCTATCAAACATCATGGATTATTGTCACTTGATGAATGACAAGATTAGCCTCATGTTGTCGGCCAACGTTGGGTCAATGTTGAATTCAACGAATCATTGAACTCAAGCTAAAATACATCGTCATAGAAATTCCATTCGGAAGCAAATTGCCGATTTATTAGGAAAAATATGTTGACTATGTTGTGACGAAAGCAATTTTCCACTTGTTTTCTTTTATCGAACACCACCATGGATTATTGTTACCTGATAAATTACAAGATGTACGGCAGTCTTGAGTATGTCTTTATCATTTTTTGACGGTGAGAAAACAGGTGAAACCGGTCAATTTATTGAGTAAGGGAGAGTGGGGCAGAGTGAAGCCTCCTTTGACGATCAAGGCCTGTCCACTCAGCCCCATTCCTCCCCCAAATTATTCCAATTTTACCGTGCGAGTCAGTCTCAGTATTAATGTAAAATTTGTTTGCACCAACAGCAATATTATCATTCACTCTGGATAAAAAGCGTCACTTTTCAACTCTCAATCGCTGAGATGAACTTACCAATGTCGCATTGAATTCACAAGTAAATAGTTCACCTATAATTTTCATTACTAACAAATCTGAGTCAAGAATTTTCCACGTTATCAACTATCAATTCACTCACTCCACACTTTATTGTATTGTTTTTTTTTAATCGAAGAGCCTCAACGCGTCGTAGATATGATTTCACATCGTTTAATAGTGATTATAATTATACCAGATTACGTCTAGATTTTTCTAATTTTCTCATCATCGATTTCTAACGTACACCTCGATCTCTAGGAGTTAACGTTCTACCTCATTCGCTGAGTTATTTACAGTTGCCAGCAGGAACATTTTCTCAATCAAGATTTATTGTTATTTACTCAATCCTATTACCCCTATTTATTCGCTCTTCTAAATTCTTCAGATGAAGCTAAATTAAATTCACAGTTACATAATTCGCCTGTAATGACGCGTGAAAATGCAAAAACGAAAGCAATAAATTTTTAATGAGAAAATTGCGTCAAATCGACAGTCTAAGATTGAAAAATCACGTCATAATGGATGATTGTATTCCCCAATGCATTCACATCACTCGTCCCGCAATTTGCAAAAAGGAAATGAGTGGTAGCCCCGTCGCTTTTCACTCTCGTCCTCTGTCGATGAACTGAAAGAGGGTCTGAAGGAGAAGAAGTCGAGAGCACCACAAGTTGTGAGGAAAAAAAAACATCGTGGATATCCTTTTCATGCAGTCTGCGGCTGGGGCTTTAATGCATCCCCTTTCGTTCGGTCTGTCTCTCCATTCAACGGTAGAGGGAAAAAAACGTAGCTATCCAATCACTTTGTTTAGATTTTCCCTGGGAAAAATCGATGGTAAACCTATTTTTAAGGCATTCTCCTTGAACGTAATCTGGCTTTGACCTTTTAGGGAGACCTTTTGTTCACTCTACCGAAATGGTATTGTTCCGCGGGAGCGATAAATCAGTCGGCGAATAAAATCAGACGATTGAGGTGAAGTAATTCGAAGGTAATTCAGAGGCTTTGGCGAGGGGACAATTACTGATTAAATCTGTATTGAGGGGACAAAATCATGTGGATAATTGCATTTATTTTTAATTATTTCAAAATAATACTTGATTTTTATTTCAAAGAATCAAGTAAGGAAAAATTTCGTGAAGGGAAATAGTTTCGAGTAAAATTGGGAAAAAAAAGAAAATTATCAATTTTTGGTGCAATCAAAAAAAAAAACTATCAAGAAAAAAACTATCAAGAAAAAACTAAAAAGAAATTATCAATTTTTTCATTCGGGTATGAAAAATCTCGATACAATACCCCAAATTTATTTTATATTCTCCATTTTATTTTCGTAACTTTCTGAGACTCAATTATAAACTTTCAATAGAATGAGATTGTTATGGACTATTATTTATATTGAAATTGGGTAATATTAAAAATACAAAATAAGAATTTATTTGGGACAAAAGTATCAAAACGAACGAGAATATTGTGACCTCCTCCCTTGGAATATTGAAATAAATAATTAAGGCAAATTATATAATGTTCAATTCACCCTATTTCCCGAAATAAAATATTAATTACCTAAATAAACACATAAATTACTACAGATGTTAAAAAAATCATTCAAACGTCGAATAAAATAAACTGAAGTAAATGATTCGATAATAAATAATCGCAAGATGTAAGAGAGGAAAAAGGAAATTTATATTTTCAATTTAATTGTATTTGGGAGCATTAAGTAAATTATATTTATTTATCAATTCACACACTAGCTTCTCCCGTGAAGATTTAAAAAATAAAAAAAATTTATATTGAAAAATTTATAATTGTGTAATATTAAAAATACAAAATAAGAATTTATTTGGGACAAAAGTATCAANAAAAAAAAAAACTATCAAGAAAAAAACTATCAAGAAAAAACTAAAAAGAAATTATCAATTTTTTCATTCGGGTATGAAAAATCTCGATACAATACCCCAAATTTATTTTATATTCTCCATTTTATTTTCGTAACTTTCTGAGACTCAATTATAAACTTTCAATAGAATGAGATTGTTATGGACTATTATTTATATTGAAATTGGGTAATATTAAAAATACAAAATAAGAATTTATTTGGGACAAAAGTATCAAAACGAACGAGAATATTGTGACCTCCTCCCTTGGAATATTGAAATAAATAATTAAGGCAAATTATATAATGTTCAATTCACCCTATTTCCCGAAATAAAATATTAATTACCTAAATAAACACATAAATTACTACAGATGTTAAAAAAATCATTCAAACGTCGAATAAAATAAACTGAAGTAAATGATTCGATAATAAATAATCGCAAGATGTAAGAGAGGAAAAAGGAAATTTATATTTTCAATTTAATTGTATTTGGGAGCATTAAGTAAATTATATTTATTTATCAATTCACACACTAGCTTCTCCCGTGAAGATTTAAAAAATAAAAAAAATTTATATTGAAAAATTTATAATTGTGTAATATTAAAAATACAAAATAAGAATTTATTTGGGACAAAAGTATCAAAACGAACTAGAATATTGTGACCTCCTCACTTGGAATATTCAAATAAATAATTAAGGCAAATTATATAATGTTCAATTCACCCTACTTCCCGAAATAAAATATTAATTACCTAAATAAACACATGAATTACTACAGATGTTAAAAAAATCATTCAAACGTCGAATAAAATAAACTGAAGTAAATGATTCGATAATAAATAATCGCAAGATGTAAGAGAGGAAAAAGGAAATTTATATTTTCAATTTAATTGTATTTGGGAGCATTAAGTAAATTATATTTATTCATCAATTCACACAATAGCTTCTCCCGTGAAGATTTAAAAAGTAAAAAAATTTTACATTGAAATTGTGTAATATTAAAAATACAAAATAAGAATTTATTCGGGACAAAAGTATCAAAACGAACTGGAATATTGTGACCTCCTTACTTGGAATATTCAAATAAATAATTAAGGCAAATTATATAATTCTCAATTCACCTTATTTCCCGAAATAAAATATTAATTACCTAAATAAACACATAAGTTACTACAGATGTTAAAAAAATCATTCAAACGTCGAATAAAATAAACCGAAATAAATGATTCGACAATGGATAATTGAGGAAAGTTTTTTCACTCAGTGTGATTATTCCTGAGGCCTCAGTCCAGAAAACAGAGCGGAATATGGATTAATAGCACACTAGTACATACACAATGTTAATCGAAAATTTATCAGAAGGCTCGGGGAAATAACGTGAAATGGTACGGGAGAGAGATCTGGTGAGGACGGGTGAGTGTGGTGCGACAGATTTGACCCAAATGCTGGCCGTCGGTTGGCGCACGGCCAGTTGGCTGTGTCCATTGCTTGTATATCTCCAGATACAGAGCGGAATAAAATAATCAGATATATATATTTTTTTGCGGGTAATCCTATCAATTCTTTGGAGGGCTAAATGAAAGATCGAGGATAGGAGATTTTACTTTTTTCATTCGAGGGATTAATCGAGGGATTAATTAGCTCGGGAGTGAGAGGGCCAGGGAAATCAATTATCTTTCCGTTTTAGTTGTGTCAGTCAGTCGGAAATTCCGAAAACGTCAATGGAAATGGTCGGACTGTTCCAGTTTCATTTCATTAGACGATGTTGGTACATTCCTCACGTTCTGGGTACCGACGATTTTTCGATGAATCGACGGTTTTTTCAGGTTTTGGCCTCTTTAGCTTCGTCTGCAGAATTTGAGAGGTGGAGGGGACAGGGGTAATTGGATTGAGTAATAATAATAAAGTTTGATTGAGAAAATGCTTCTGTTGGATTGAGAGAAAGAGAACATGATAATTCTCGGAGTAGTAATTATTCTCGTGAGAGATTTATTGTTATTGGCAAAACGAAATAATTTCGAGGGGACAATTTTTTTGGGAAAAAAGTATTCTTTCTGCGGTATAAACCTATGGAGCTCTCTCAGATCAAATGATCGTCGTACAATAGATTATATTTTTCCTGCCAACAGTCGGAATTCTTCTAGAGATATTTCTGATGACCACGACAAAACTTAATTTTTGTGAGAGATACTAAATTTCCTTCCGTCGAGTTGGTTAATTTCCCTCAAGTAAATCTGTTCCTCTCCATCAAATATTCTCACGTGGAACATATTGTTTTTCAGCAGAGCAAATTTTTTCTCTCAGTGTTTGATTTCACTCGGCCAATCTCGAGTTATTGATGAGGATAAATATTCCATTTTGCCGCACTCTCTTCTAAGAATTCACGATGAACAATCAATTTGTGAACATTACGTTAGAAAACAAAAATTACATGATTTCAGAGATGATTCCGGAGTGTTAAAATCACTTGATGAAAGTTTCCACCAAAACATGATAATTTTGGTAGTAGTAATTGTTCTCGTGAGACATTTATATCTTTCGGGTAAATACATTCGTTCTACAGAGAATTATATGAGGCTCCGGTTTTATCAAGTGAATGTTATTGAGTAGTGTATATCTTTGTCCAATAAACACTTATAATTTCCATGGAACAAATGATAATTTCAAGAGGAAACTACAATTTTCTTGCCGAAAACTGTGTTAGTGACAGAATTAAATAATTTCGAGGGGACAATTTTTTTGGGAAAAAAATATTCTTTCCTCGTCAATGTATTCTTTCTGCGGTATAAACCTATGGAGCTCTCTCAGATCAAATGATCGTCGTACAGTAGACTATATTTTTCCTGCCAACAGTTCGAATTCTTCTAGGGATATTTCTGACGATCGCGACAAATCCATTCCATTTTCAAATAAATTTTTGTAAAACAGTAATTTTTCTCTCAGTATTACAACACTAAATACCCCAGCGTATGAACTAGAACGTCAACTCCCAGAGGTTTAATCAAACATAATTAAAAATTCCTGATTAATTTTAGAATATAATTGCCTGAATGTTCACATTTTTACTCACGTGAGCAGGCTCGTTGCTCATCACTCCCATCCCCGCAGTCGTCTAGTGCATTGCAGACTTTATTGAGGGATACACAACGTCCGTTTCCGCACTGGAATTCACTTTGACGACAACACAGTACAGCAGTTACCGTTAACACGGAAAGACAGAAGGGCCAGCGCATGTCTGTAATCATGAAAGAGACGGCTGAATATTAGATTTTTGGCGCAGGTGTGGATGTCAAAGGAGCACGACATCACAGGGAGCAAATATCAAGGGACAATTCCATCAGGATGAAATTCAAAACAGGAGTGAGACGCATCTCTCAGTGAAATTTCGCAATTATCTCGTTGTTCTCGAGCCCCGATTCAACCCGACACCCATTCCCAATGATGCAGCAAACTCAGACATTTCTGCCACGAATTTTTCAATTTTTTTTCGTTATTTCGTTTGAACGATTCAAGTCTACTCAACTCTTAGCTCCGTTTTCGATGAATATCTCCGAATCTAAGGGAGATATACAAAATTTCGTAACAACCTTTTTTATAGAGCGAGTTGAGAGCTATAAAAAAGGTTCTGACGAAAATTTCGCTATCTGCCTCCGATCTCGAGATATTCATCGAAAACTGGCCAACAGTCAACATCGACTTGAACGTTTTTACCGTTTTGCTACTGAAATATTTTATGCGATTGATCTTTCATACAAAAGTGCAAACATACAGTGGAAAACTCAATCGAATGCTCCGCCAGGAGGAGCTATCGAGCGTCGAAGGAGCTGAGGGTTCTTCCCCCTCCGGCATAACAACAGAAACGCAAAAAACTCGGGCTCTGTAAAAGAAATAGCGACTGTATCTCTCCCCGATACTCCGTGAAATTGCGAAATATTCCCCTTGGTGCAGCTTGCGCGCGCTCATAGAGACTGGTGAATCGAATTCCCGTCGTTTCCTGGGGAAAAGACAAGCGCAGTTGTTCACGGGATGCCGTCTGCGCATTGAGCCATTCTCGTGACTGAAAGTCACATCACACTTGAGCCGAGAGTTGCCAATATTTACATTTTCAAACGGTTCACGGCCTTCCGCAATTATCTGTACACTCGGTCTAGCTGAAGTCTGCGGCTCTTTTTACGGTTTTATATATGAGGTCGTGGGTGTAATTTACTGTTTTTTTAGTGAGGAGAATTTACTGCAGTCATACGCTGTTACAATTTTGTGGCTGAAATTTCCGATACACTTTTTGGAAAATTTTATCAGATTTTAGGTCCACTGAAATTACAGGGAATTTCTTCATTGAAAATTCAGAATTTCATGGAGAAATCCGTGGGCACCGTAAATTTCTGGTCAATTATTCCCTGAAAATTAGTGGAAATCCGGAAATTTTCGGTAAATATTTTCTTGAATTTTTAATTAATAGTAAATTCGTCGTAATTGGGTACTGAATATTCATTATTTCATTGAAAATTCAAATATCCTGAGGAATTCTCACCTCAATGCTGTTCAAAAATTTAGAATTTCACTGAATTTTTAGTGAACTCAAATTTCATGATTTTTGATTTAAAGTTTTCGATTTTCTGTGTTATATTGACTCAGTATGATCCAAAAAATCCGAAAATGTAGGTATTGTTGAGCCCTATAGATCGCCATTAATTAAAATTTAATTCATCGATTATTTTTTTAATCTTCTAATTTTTTCGAAAATCGGTTGTCCCGCGGTAATTAAAAAAATTATTCTGAATTGATTGAATGATGGCTTAAAAAATGTTTTTGGATGTCCTTTTGACCGAGTTCGAAGATGAAGGCGATAGCAATAATCGTTATTTTGATTGATTTGAAAATTTGCAAAAGTTTTGTATTAAAAAAAAATTAGAATTCCGGGGATATCTTTGAAGATCATGCTTCAAATGAATTCAATCATAGCTTAAACTATTCATTTTAATGCCATTAAGTCGAATTTAAAAGATGATTACGATGGCTATATTGGTTGATTTGATTTTTATGATGATTCTTGAAAATTTCGAATCTTTCATGAATTTCCCTGAAAGTGAGCTTTCTAATGGTTTCTTCCAATGTGATGTTTCAAATTCATTCAAGGATGTATAAATAAAAATTTTCTATCAACATTTTATCGAAGGGCTGAGGGGAGAGATAGAACCGTAAACAAGCAGGGGTTCGAGCCTTTTTGGCCGAAGCCATCTGACCGTTACTTTATGTGTTATAACTCTTTTTCTTTCTTTCATTTCTACCAATTCCATTGGTAGTAACCTTCCGAATGGAACNAAAGTGAGCTTTCTAATGGTTTCTTCCAATGTGATGTTTCAAATTCATTCAAGGATGTATAAATAAAAATTTTCTATCAACATTTTATCGAAGGGCTGAGGGGAGAGATAGAACCGTAAACAAGCAGGGGTTCGAGCCTTTTTGGCCGAAGCCATCTGACCGTTACTTTATGTGTTATAACTCTTTTTCTTTCTTTCATTTCTACCAATTCCATTGGTAGTAAGCTTCCGAATGGAACAGAAAGCATTCGGATAGAAGGCATCGAAACAAATATTTTGAAAAAAAAAATTGAAATCGGTTGACTAGCTTCGAAGATATTAGCGAAAAGCGATTTAAAAACGAATAGCTTTTTCTCAAAAACTATTTGATCAATCGGGCTGAACTTAAGTCCTATAGTCTGACAAAATTTCAGATTTTTTGGAATAAGTTTAGCCAATTAATTACTCAATTTTCCAAAAATTGACCACCGGAAAGGTGGCGATGGACATTGACACCGACAGACATGGTCGCCAAACTTCGTATTTTTACGTTTCAGACCATTCTACATCATTTCCAATAAAAATTAGAGAATGTGAAAACAGCACGATTACAATGCTTCCATTCGGAAGCAAAAAGGCAATCGTTGTATAGAAGAAAGGGATAATAAGACTAATGATGATGATAAAATTCAACTGAGTTGAAAATCTGACAAAATTAGTTGAAAAGAAATCTCATTTAATTTAATAAAATGAAATAAACAATGAATTATACATGATGGAAGGAAATGATGTGCAAAATAACCATTCGGAAGCATAATTCTCTAACCGAATACACTAATTGAACTGAAATCGCGTCAAACATAAAAAAATCAAAGCGCCCCCCCAGTTCTGTGGAATCGTCAAGGCATCACAAAGTGCCCTCGAAAGTTCCCTGAATGCAGCAAAGCCGGTGCCAAGTCAACCATACCCCATGGAAAATGGGAGATGCTTTGTTGTGCGCAGAAATTCGAAGAATTTCCGCTCTCCAGCGAAGATCCAGGGGTGTGGGATCAGAGGCCAAATGTGCTCCGGTGCAAAGATGTCTCGAATACTACGCGTCTGACTCGAGTCTCGGGATTTCAAACTCCACTAAGACGACTCTTTGAAACTTACTGGCGAGATTATCCGAGCGGTTTAATGCACCCCTTCGATTTTCGGAAAATCGATGAATCCAGCGCTAGATCGAGGGGACAGGTCGTCATCAGGGGGATGACATTCTGGCGCCTCGAGGAGACCCAATAATAGTATTTAATGCACTGATATACGCTCACGTTATCTCGCCTGAAACATCTGTTCCCCGGATATTACAGCCCGCAGTGTGTATTTAATCCATCCGATTTCGGTGGACGCCTTCATCCCGAAGCCATTTCTGTATTTCACACCGCTGAATTCGGTTTTCAGCCGGCAATTGTGAGGGACTCCGAGTTAATCCATAAATTCAGTCCCTCCACCTGGCTTTCATCTTGTGCAATATTGTGTAAAATACGCGTGTAATAACATCGGTTAGGCATGATAAGTTAAACCCCGGGGGTTTAGGTTTCACCCTGACTTATTTGATGCTATGAAAATGCTCATGCAGCCAGAAATGCCGATTTTGAATTTTGATGGATTTAATGTTGTGATGTTTATGTGATTACAGCGCTGATTTCTGGGATTTCGGGAAGAATTTCTATGACTTCAAGTATCAGGTTACACTGTTGGAAAATTACTCTTGAAAGTTCATGTGGAAAAGCGTGAAACTTTTAACAATTAATTTTCAGAACGAGTTTGAAAATTCAAGCTTTCATTAAAATATCAATGAACGCTTAATATGGAAAATTCTATTTTCATGATTTTTCAAGATGGATGAGAAATTTTATGAACATTTTCATTTTTAATTAAATTCAAACTCACAACATTAAGAATTCAGATGACGCTGTGACTGAAATTTCAAGAAATTTTCAGCAGCGTACGTGATTTAGAATGATTTCAGAGGAATTGAAGTACACTATTAAAAATTTTGGACTGAGTTTTCTGGGCCAAATTGCGGAAATTTTTGTCGTGTCCGAGTTCCACTGACAATATTTAACGGTAATTATATTTTATGGATTTGGCTATCCCTGCAGGTATCACAAAAAATTAGTTTAAAAAATAATAAATTCCCCGAAAATCACAAATCAAGCCCCGAAATCTCCTTACAAATCACCATTTGAAGACTTGTGTCAAGAAAAGTTGTTTGGCGACAATAAATTTCTCTCAGTGGTATTTGTAGTTTCAATGGACCACGGGCACGGAAGTAAATCGTGTTCCTCCGAGTTTTCCACTTTCTGCGGCATGTTTACTATTTTTGGTGGGTTTTTTTTCCCTCGGCCAGACGTTGGAGAGGTGTGGTCAAGCTTTTCAAAGAGCAAACCTCCGAGAATTTTCCAACCAATGGGATAATGGATGCTCGGTGCATTGGTCCGTTAAAAGTACTTCAGTGTTGGGTAATATACATGACTTGTACGTGAAACAACTTTTTCCGGGTCCATTTGTTTCGTCCATGTGTGGGAGTCCTTTACTGTTTCTCAAAAACTTACAGTTGCTGAGTGAAACGGAGAAAAATTCAAAAAGCCAAAAAAATATTATTCATCGTTGATAATTTTTGATGAGTGAAAAAGTCTCTCTCGTTTGACTGCGTCAGGGAAAATTATTCATTTGAATCAAATAAAAATCTACATTTGAAATTTTTTATTTGTTGCAAAAGAAAGCATTTGATTATATCAAATAAACAATTTATTCATTTCAAATAAAGAGTTTTCTTATTTTTAAAATATCACATTTTCATGCATTTTGTGACGGAAATTCGCCTTATTCTCCCTTAATAATTATTTCATTTTTCTCTTTAAATTTTTTTAGTTAATTTCAATTGATCATTTCGAAATGAATTATCAATTGAATATTCGATTTATAATTCGAGTTGATTTCAATTGTTAATCTCGAAGTGATAGTAAATTATTAGTATCAAACAAATTTTTGTCAAATTCAAGAAAAATGTCTTTAATTTTATTTGACAAAAAATTATTTGATTTATTTTTTTTGAATTGTGAAATTTTCTTGATGTAAGAAAAATCTTTTTATTATTACTGAAGAATTTATTTCCATCAAATAAAGAAGATCAAATAAATCAACGATAAAAAAACAGCTATTTAATATAAACAAAATATCAAATAAAACAAAATTAATTTAAATAAAAACATTATTTCGTTCTATTGAAACAAACTCACTCATTTAATTCAAATAAATAATTTTTCTTGGTTTCTTGGTTCCGGGGTAAACTTTGATAAGGATTTCTCCCCGCGCAGATTATTGTTAAATCATTCAGACTTCATCACCTCATCGGCACGTTCATCGCTTATAAATGCGGAAACAACAATCGAACTCGTTGGAAATTGCCCATTCACATATGCAAATATAACATGCAATAGCCTTCAATGCGTCGGAATTGTGAAAACGATTTCAAGTTTTCATACAAAATAAATGAGTTCGGAAACCTGTGAAAGTTATTCCGCTTTGTGTGACTACCATTGAAGCTAAACTGAATTGCGAAATTTCAGAATAGCGCGGGCCGACAAAATCGAATGAAATGAAGAGAGTTATTACGATAGTCTATACATAGAGCCATTTCCGGGTGAAATTGTACGAAGAAAAATTTTATTCATGTTTTTTACGGCGGAATGTTGAAGAATTCAAATGAAAATTAGAAAAATTCATGTAAAATTTTTGGAAATTTCCTTAGGAATTATCTGATCTACTCAAATGTTTGAAAATTATTTGTTGGAAAAGTTTGACTCAAACGATAATTTTCCTGTTGGCCGCAGGATTTTCATTAATTTTTCTGATTTTTCGACATTTTTTGCAGCTATTAATCTTTAAGGGGAGACTACTATGAGTTTCAAAAGTCGTGGGTTATTGGAGTGAGACTTTTCATACGTTGAAGATCGATTATATAGATCTGAAAATGAATAATTAGTGCAAAAAAAAATATTAATGTTCGTTTGCCCAAAAACGCGTAAAATGACATAAACAGTCCAGGGCCTCCAATTTTTGAGCTACGAAGGATTTTTTCTTTCAAACTTTTCGGAAAAATATGTGAAATAATAATTACGAGCTAGTTTTTTTTAATTCGCCTCTTACATGGCTAAATTTGCTTTTATTGCATTTTTTTACACAAACAGTGAATTTTCTTATATGAAAAAAACCGAAATCAGCTGTGTAGGAGTCAAATTCCAAAAAAACTGGCTCGTAATTATTGTTCCACACATTTTTCCGAAAATTAAAAAAAAAAAAATCTTTTGTAGCTCAAAAATTGGAGGCCCCGGACTGTTTTTAGCATTTTAAGTGTTTTTGGACAAACGAACAATAAAAAAAATTGTTTTTTGCACTAAATATTCGTTTTCAGATCTATATAATCGATCTTCAACGTATGAAAAGTCTCACTCCAATAACCCTCGACTTTTAAAACTCATAGTAGTCACCCCTTAAATTTAAGTTATGTTTTTACAGCTTAAATTTCCAAAGTAATGAGACTAGGAAAAGCTCCAACAATTCCATAAGAATCGAGTCCATTAAAAACTAATTGGTCTAATTTCGTGACCGTTTGGAGGCTGGAGCATTGAAATGATGGAAAACTCCAGCAATGACGGGGAAAAACGCGAGGAAGAAGCTTTATAGCGAGACCTGGAGGACGGAAAAGTTTAATAGCAAAGTTGGAAATGAATCTCGAGAGCCGAGGGACTCCTTTCCAATCGAATTCACTTCCTCCAGGTATCTCTCTTGATGCCACTCGTTCCTTCCGTCTCCAGAGTTCCATTCAGTCTCGTTATCCATTTTACTCGGCATGACCCTCGACTATCGCTCGAAAATAATATAACAGCGAGAGATATTGTTGAAAAATAACTTGAAGTGGTATAAACATGACTTGAGTTGCCAGTCAAATTAAAATTTTTTTCTTCATTTGAAGTTCTGCTTATATGAAATAAATTGCTTTTTTTATTATCAATAAATCTTTATTTGATTTTAATAAATTCGTCATTAATAATAACTAGAGATTTTTCTTGTATGAATAGTTATTTTTCTTTTTGTTTTTGTTGATTTGAATCGTACGAAATGAAGTTTTTATTCAGTTAAAAAAAATTTCTTGGTTTGAAGGGCTGTTTATATTAAATAAATGTTTTTGTCTTGTTACTAAATTTTTATTTGAAATTAATAAATTGTTTAATTGATCAATGGTAATCAATGTTTGAAGGAGTATAAACATGACTTGAGTTGCCGGTCAAATTAATTTTTTTTTTAAATTTGAAGTTCTGTTTATATTAAATAAATAACTTTTTTTATTTGTTAATAAATCTTTATTTGATACGAATAAATTCTTCATTAATAATGAATAAATATTTTTTTGTATTAAGAAAATTTTTTTATTTGAATCGTACGAAATAAAGTTGTTATCCAAATTGAAAATTTTTTTTTTCATTTGAAGTTTTGTTTATATTAAAAATAAATGGCTTCTTTTATTGTTAGTAAATCTTTATTTGAAATTAATAAATTGTTTATTTGATCAATGGTAATCAATGTTCGAAGTAGTATAAACATGACTTGAGTTGCCATTTAAAATTAAAATTTTTTCTTCATTTGACGTTTTGTTTATATTAAATAAATGCCTTTTTTATTATTCATATTAAAATCTTAGTTTGATACGAATGAATCCGTCATTGATAATGAATGAAGATTTTTCTTGTATGAAGAAAAATTATTAATTTTAATCGTACGAAATAAAGATTTTACACAAATTAAAAATTTTTTCTTCATTTGAAGTTCTGTTTACATTAAATAAATGTTTCTTTATTGTTACTAAATCTTTATTCGAAATTAATAAATTGTTTATTTGATTCAAATGAACCATTTCCCCGGATGTGTCACTTCACTAATTGAATTGAATTTTATTACTGCATTTCTAACGAAAAAAAACGATGAACAGGAATTAATTCTCCAGTTTTAAAAAATAATTCTTCATTGGTTTATTTTCTGAAAATTCCCCAAAATGTCGTAATCTCTACAAGAGGGATTTAATTTTACTAAAATCATTTTACTGAAATCTTTTTACTAAAAAATGAAGTTCTAATTAATTTTTCTACTAAATTATATCGTCGAAATTGTTTAGACTCCACTGCAGTGCTTTGGAGTTGGCAATATGATAGTTATTGACGCCTGAAACTCGATAATTTAGCATCCAATCCCCGATCATGTCCTCGAATTACTGTCAATAATCGAAACGGGACTGACAGAATACGCGGATGGATGACCGTCAAACCGTACACGATTCATAATTACATCATATCATTACGAGAGGCACAATGCACGCATGATATGCTCCTCGAGTTTTCATCGGCTTTCGGCCGGACCGGGTCGAGCAGAAAATTCTCCAATTAAGACGGCTTTTGACCCCTGAAGGATAAGCTCAGCGTTTTCTTTTCTGATGACGCCCACAATTAGCGGAGGCGACTGGCGGGAGGGCGAGAACCGGGGGTGAGCTTGATTGCGCAACAAACAACAACTATTGGGGTTGAAGAAAATACACGGTGCGGGAACTAATTGCATCTAATGAATGATATGGACGATAAATAATTATTGTTTGAGGAATTCTGTCCGATCTCGGTATCTTGTGAACTAAGTCATACCTCATTTCATAGGTTGAAGAATTATCTTAAAAATGAAGAAAAAATCCGGAATTTTCACTCAGCCATTCTTGAGATATTGATAATTCCATGTTAGGTGATTTTGAAACGTTTTATTTCACGATTCACGAGCACATGAGTATTCAATTCCAGATCTGTCCTGACCTGACGATGCGATTTTGATCAGTCACACCTCATTTGAAAGTTGGAAAAAATACCTTGAAAATGAAATAAAAATTGGGAATTTTCACTCTGCCTTTTTCAAGATATTGTCAATTTCATTTCGGCTGATTTCAAGACGTTTTTATTCCACTTTATTTTTATTTGATTTTTATTTTCATTCCCATTCGATTGAATAAAAATGTGAAAAATATCAATTCCAGTTTCACTCAGAATTTATACGGAATCAATAAATTATTTACTTCCCATATTTAAAACATTTTCATCAAAATAAATCCATAAGTTTATTAACTTATGATTAACTTATGAAAATATTCTCGGAATGCAAAAAAATTTCCAAAAACCCATACCACATTAATACGTCATTTCAGGTACAAATGCGCGCATGAAATGCGTGACGGTTTTTCCGCATTCGTGCATAATCCCCCCCCCCCTCCCCCCTCCCGCCAAGAATTTACATTCTTCTCTAATTGGTATTCATCCCACAAACAAGAAATGAAGGATGAATATTTTTCTCGAGTGTTTGCGGGAGAATATTTTATTCAAATGTATTCCGCATAATTGCAGCACGGATGTGAGGTATGTTCCGGCGAGTGGTTGCGGTCCACGTTTGGTCGGACATCGGGTCGAAAGTGCCAACTTATCAGGTCGTTTGAAAATATATGGGGTTTAGGGGGCACGGGCTATCGACTATCGATATTCCGATCTCTGTTCTCATAATTATTCATAGACAATCGACGGGGTAATTTTATTTGGTGAGACTGGGGGTAACCTTCCGGTGTACATCTGTCCTCTTTGGTCTTTTCTAGTCGTCCGGAATCGATTGGTTACATCGACGGGGATGTGGGGNGGGGGGTGGGGGGGGGGAGAGAGAAGGGAATAACAATTGAGTTTATTGTCTGTTGCACAATTTGCGATGGGGTTTTTATGTTTTGTCAATATTTTGTTGACAACCTGGAAAAATTGTTTCTACTAGAAAAGTTGTTGCGAATTTTGCTAGTAAAAATAAATAGAAATGAATAAAAATGAGACAAAATACCCAATAAAATACCCGAAAATAATCAAATATTTTCGTTTCATTTTTATTTATTTTTCACTAGAAATGAAACATCTATTTTTATTGATTTATTTAAATATTTTTTTGTGATAGTTTCAGTGGAATTTTAAAGAATTTTCTTATGAAAAATTATAATTTGGGATCAGAAGAGTGGGAATAAAGGCCATGAGGGTCAGAATCAGGGTCATGAGTGAGAATAAAGGCCATAAGGGTTAGAATAATAATCATGAGGGTCAGAATCAGGGTCATGAGTCAAAATAGGGGTTATAAGGATCGAAATCAGGGTCATGAGAGTCAGAATAAAGGTCATAACGGTCAGAATAATAGATATGAGGGTCACAATAAGGGTCATCAGTCAGAATAAGGGTCATAAGGGTCGAAATCAGAGTCATGAGAGTCGGAATAAAGGTCATAAGGGTCAAAATAATAGTCATGAGGGTCATAATAAGCATCATGAGTCAGAATAAGGTTCATAAGGGTCGAAATAAGGGTCATGAGTCAGATTAAGGGTCGAAATCAGTGTCATGAGAGTCAGAATAAAGGTCATAAGGATCACAATAAGGGTCACAGGAGTCAGATTAAAGCATATGAGGGTCAGATTAAGGGTCACGAGGGTCAAATTAAGGGCCACAAGATATGAGGGTCATATGAGGGTTGGCGAGCGGAGCGAGCTGGGCGCCAACCCCCCTAATCTCCTACCCTACACGATAATACAAATTTTATATACAAAAAAAGAAAAACAGGGCGGAATAAATTGGCTTCAAAAAACGATACATTTGATTTTCCATCAGAATGCTAGAATTCGGGGGAAAATGTCTCCCCGCGCGCAACTTCCCAGACCCTTCTCACCCCCCTTCATTTCCCCAGATGCTGTCAACTCATGATGAACATCACGACAGTCTCCAAACTCTCCCCTAACTTCTCACCCCCCCCCCTACGAAGATGCTCTAAACGATTTATTCGAAACTCGTTACCCGATCCATTGCCATCACCCCGGGGAAGACAATGGTGGAGTCAGTGGAGAACGATGCGCCGATGTCTGGTTGTGCCAAAAATCGGGTGGGGTTTGAATAGCGAAACTTGAAGAGGCCGGGGCGGGGGGGGGAGGATGGGGAGGGGAAGGGGGGGAGGGTTAGAATTCTGATAAAGTGTGCACGCTGGTGGTACACGGTCCACGCGGGGCTGCTGGCCCAGGCGAGCTCCTCGGGCATGCCTCGATCAATACAACCCTCCCTATTCAACTTTACAAGTATTATGTGTAGGAACACTCGTGGACGCGTCTTTCGGTTGTAAACCTGTCTCTTTATCGTGTAGACAACATATGAGCGTTTATTTATTCAGAGGTGTAATCAGAGAACGGCGTCGGATGACGTGCGAGCGGTGGTGGGTCGGAGGGTCAATGCATGCATCGAGAAAAATGATTTATTGGAAGGGAGTAAATGAGTTTATTTGGGTTGACATGAAAGAGGAAATAATGTTTTTAAGCGAAATGACAATTTTTGGTTAGGTGAGGGGATGTTTATAGGGGATGAATGGGTTTTTAATTATTGATAAATTGTTTATTTGACGGAATTAAATCGTTAAGTGAGAAAAAGGAACAGAATTCAAATGAAAATTTTTATTTTAGTCAAATGAACGATTTTTGGGGGTGTGGGCGAGTTTTGGGGGGGAAAAATGTTTTTTGGTTTCACATTGTTGGGAAAAATTGAAATTTTATGAACAAGTGGATGGTGATTGTCAGGAGAGTGAGATGTAATGGGATTTAGGGGCGAAAAATTATGAAAGTTCATGTTTCATTGAAAATTCGAGAAAATTCTAGAATTTTGAGATGAGAATTCCTCAAGTAATTTGCATTTTCAATGAAAATATGAATATTCAGTGTCAAATTCTAATGATTTTTGTGAAGTTTCATGAAATAATCGAACTCAAATTTACAGAGCTTTTTGTTTTATTCAAATGAACCATTTTTTGGGTGTGTGGGAGCTTTGAGAGAGAGAAAATGTATTTTTGGTTTCACACTGTTGGAAAAAAATTGAAATTTTACGAACATGCCACTAGTAATTTTTGGAAAAGTTAAATTTAATGCAATTTAGGAGCAAAAAAATCATGAAAGTTCATGTTTCATTGAAAATTCAAGGAAATTTCAAAATTTTGAGACAAGAATTCTTCAAGTAATTTAAATTTTCAATAAAAATCTGAATATTTTGTATTAAATTATGCTGAATTTCCAATTAATTCAAAATTTAAGTACATGTTTACTAGAATCCTAATGACTTTTATTATTTTTCATGAAATAATTGAACTGAAATCTACAAGGTTTTTTATTCTCTCCAAATGAACCATTTGTCTCGATCTGTGGGAATTTTGAGGGAAAGAAAACGTTTTTTAGTTTCACACTGTTAAAAAAAAAATGAAATTTTATGAACCAACGACTAGTAATTTTTAGAAAAGTGAAAGTTCATGTTTCATTGAAAATCCAATGAAATTTCAGAATTTTCAGATGAGAATTCCTCAAGTAATGTTAATTCCCAGTGAAAACATGAATATCTAGAGTCAAATTACATTGAACTTTCAATTAATTAAAAAATTAAGAACATATTTCCCGATATTCTACTGATGTTTATTAATTTTTATGAAACACTTGAACTGAAATTTAAAGTTTTCGTTAATTTTCATTGATCTTTATTAATTTTTATGGAATAATTGAACTGAAATTTAAAGTTTTCGTTAATTTTCATTAATTTGGAACTGAATGCGATGAAAATTTTCAATTGCACTGCATTCGTTCGATAGCTATAGATAATATCGAAATTGAAAGTATGGAAATTCGTGACAAAAAGAGTAAATAAGAAAAGTGAAATGGCATGCCTATTCCAGCCTGAATGCATGCCCTCAGAAAGTCTAAATAAGAAATTCGTTGTGAGATCATTCATCCCTGCGAGTGGAAAGCCACGATGTCCTCATCTTCTCTCTTCCATTTGCTCCCGCATTCATTGGCTCTCGTGAACACCGCTGCGTACGTGAGGGTTTGGAAAATTAAAGTCTAGAGGGGGGTGCGACTCTCGCACCATTGGCACCTCGTCTGCCGCGAGAATGAGGTGAAAAAAAATATGAGTATCGACGAGTGAAAGAGTACGCTGTGTCAGCGCTCGTTGTGATATCGCCTGTATACTTTATAACATTTGGAGAGTGGGAGAGAACCAAGTGGCAGAGGGAAAGAATACAGGGGTGGATAGAATCACTTATTCTTGTTCTTGCCCTTTTCTATTATCGGGTGATGCGAATACGTGAGGTTTTGCTAAAAAAAATTGTTAACGTGATTTAAACAAAAAAAATTATTTAAAATGGTTTTGTGGAAAAAAATTTTTCATCTTTTTTTTCATTTTTGACGAAAGTTAAATATGGGAAAAATTGAAAAAAAATTGCTAATTAAAAAAAAATTATTTTAAAAAAATTGATTTTTTTTTATTTTGGAAGAAAAACGGCTTTGACTGTTGTCGTAATTTTTTTTCCAATTTCAAAAATGAAAAATGAACAACTTTAGAGAACGGAAACAAAATTATTTGCAAAAATCTTTTCTTTTCAAACAAATAAACAAAATTAATAATAAAAAAAAAAATTTTTTTTGTGAAAAATTTTTTTTTATCAATTTTGTTTTCATTTTTAATAAAGAAACATTCAAAAAAATGCGAATTGAAAAAAAATGCAATTGTTTTTTAATAAAAAAATCGAATATTTATTTTTAAAATTTGTGGAAAATAAAAAAACAGTTTCAAAATGAAACGAAATGTACCTAAATCGCATTATTTCCTCAGTATATATCGAACACGTGAAAATTGGCCAATAATGTAACAGCAATAGCCAGCGGTTCTACATATCCCGTAATGACAAGGGTCTACATACACGTACGTGAAACGTTTGTTCTGCACATCAACTTTTCCATGGGTGAATGTGCGGGCACGTATGGATTTACATAGTGACACCCCCCTCTCTCTTACGGTTTGCAACTCGTATCCACTTATCGGTGTTATCGGTGCTTGTGCACATGCGGGTTTACCCTCGGACATCTCCCCTACACATAACCCAGGGAAAACTCACACTGGGAATTCTGTACGAGTTTCTGATTAAATCCCACTGGGTTAAACACACGCACACGGCTAGCTTATTGACATTCCCGGAGGGAAAATGAAATTACAGCGGGCGAAAATGTCTGGTGAACGAATTCTTGGAGTCGGATACATATTATTTTCATGATATTAATTGTATTAATAAATAATTCGTTAATTCAAAATTATTTTAAGTTCAGTAGACTCCCGTTGTAGTCGCACTCACGGGGGAATAGGGGAAGCGAATTCGGAGAACGCGACTGTATTTCGCTACCCCCACCACGCGGGGCGAGATTTCCGAGAACTGGGTGCTGCATAGAGTGAAAATACTCAGGATTTAATTTTCTTTTTTTTAATTGATCATTTTATTAAATAATTTTAATCATCACGTTGACATTTCAATACCCCTTTAATTAATTTGTTTTTATAATCAACCGATTTTTTATTAAGAA
Organism: Diachasma alloeum; assembly: GCF_001412515.2. Taxonomy (NCBI): domain Eukaryota; kingdom Metazoa; phylum Arthropoda; class Insecta; order Hymenoptera; family Braconidae; genus Diachasma; species Diachasma alloeum. Next base: position 1,316,949 of record NW_021680346.1, read on the forward strand.
ATTTTTTTTTCTATCAAAGCGGTTTTGGTTGTCTAGTTTTAGTTGTAAGATTCACCTTAAAAATCTTGCTGTAATTTTTTTTATTCTGATTCATTATCTGATTCACCTTATCCCAACAAAACTAGAACCTCTCTCCACGACAGTCTAACGAGAACTGAATTTCATGATTGAAAATTCATATTTAGGATTTATTTTTCGGCTTTCTCGCTTCGCTCGGTTAAATCGCGGTTTTCGGGCCCAATAACATAAATAAGGTTTTGGTAATTTAAAACTTAACTTTCTCATGTTCAACTTTGGGATTTCCCCTTAGGTGAGCGATACAGGGCTATCCTCCCCTATCACCGATAACGAATCATCATGTGGCCATAACGAATCAGCCCACCTTCCCCCATACCCAGAGCGATCGATTCGCCCGAGTGAATCCGATCATATTCAATCCCCATCGAAAGATTGAATATAACCCTAAACGTACGAAATGGCATAAGCACATGTTCTAAGCGCCTGTGTATGCCGAACAGATCATCGAAGGGTGATGAACATCGGAGCGGGTGTATGGTTTAGTGCCTTCAGACCGCGATAGACTGGTTATCGGTGGAGGCTATATACTGATCCCTCAACACGGACGGATTTACGGGAGAGTCAATGCTGCGTTGTTAATGCAATTTGAATAACATTCTCCTGGAAGACCACCCCCATGTTCGTTCACCCTCTTATCAACGCTGTGTGCTGACGTGCCTCTACTTTATTACTCAACCTGTCAGCCTCTGCCGTGCATCGGCCATGCATCCCTGCTAATTGGAAGTTATAGAACGCTTCTTTGTTTCATACTTTGCTCTCCTCGTAGACCGGTGCAATTCTTGGGTTTATTCACGTTGTAAAAGGCCTGTGTAACGGAATTGATGGGGAGAACTGCTGTGCGATGAAAATATTTTTACCGCGATATAAGTTTATGGAAGTAGGCCACAGTCTGGGAGATTTTTTTTTAACAAAAATATTATGAACTTGTCTCGAGGAAAGAACGTGCAGATTATTGCATCTTCCAGATGTTTGGGATGAATTGACATGACAAAAAATACAAAATTGAATTTTGTTTGTCATCGAATACGCATTTATAGAATCAAATATATAATTACTTCTCAAGATACAGAATAGAATAGAAGCAATTCATTATTTCCCTGAGGTACAAGAATCCCCGAAGAGAAAACCAAAGAATAACATAATTATTATGAATGAATGTTGTGAATTATTTACATTATTATGACTTAGTTTTCAGTCAATTTTTCCTTAAATTATTATAAATATACTAGGGGGCTACGCCTCCGGCTCGCTCCGCTCGCCAACCCCTTCTGACTCATATATGATCCCTATATGACCCTCATAGCCCTTAACCTGACCGATATGCACCTTAATCTGGCCCTTGCGACCCTTATTTGAACCTTTATTCTGACCCTTTTGACCTTTAATCAAACCCATGTGGCCCTTAATCTGTGACCTTTATTCTGACCCTCACAGCCCTTAATTTGACCTTTGTGACCTTTAGTTCAACACCTGAGGCCGTTATTCTGGCCCTGATGACACTTATTCTGACCCTCATGACTATTATTTTGACCTCCGTGACCCTTATTTTGACCCTTAAATTAGCCCTTGTGACCTTTAATCTAACCTGTGGAACCCTTAATCTGTCACCCTTTTCATGACCCTTACGACCCTTAATCCAACACTCGCGGCCCTTATTCTGACCCTTATGACACTTGTTCTGACTCTCATGACCATCGATTTGACCTCTGTGATCCTTATTTTGACCCTTAAATTAACCCTTGTGACCTTTAATCGAACCCGTGTGGCCCTTAATCTGTGACCCTTATTCAGACTCTCACGACCCTTAATTTGACTCTTATGGCCCTTAATCCAACACTCGTGACCCTTGTTTGGACCCTTATAACCCTTATTCTCACCCTCATGACCAGTATTTTGAACCCCGTGACCTTTATTTTGGCCCTTGTGACCCTCAATTTTGGAATCTTAATTTCGACTACCAAATTTTCATCACCAGAAGTCGATTTGGATTTTTATAATATAGAAATCTCAAGTATCAATACTCAAGTATCAATATGTCATTCGAATGAGGTTCGTTTCAACCGAATGAACCTCACTCGAATTAAATGAATGGATTTCAATTATTCATTCCACAAAGTCAGAGCATTCTCTTCTCAATAAACGCATCAATTCACCAAATGACTTTTATGTCATTAGGCCCGATAAACCGCGATTCTAACCTCGCTTTGCTCGGTTTGATCGCGGTTTACGGGCCTTCTGACGAAAAATTGCATTCATCACCCGGTCCAAAAGTATTTTCTGACGAATGTGATTATAGGCTTCGCCTTCGGCTCGGCCTACAAAGCCACATTCGTCAGAAAATACTTTGTCGACCTTGTGATGAAAATAACTATTATGTCATTAGGCCCGATAAACCGCGATTCTAACCTCGCTTTGCTCGGTTACATCGCGGTTTTCGGGCCCAACGACATAAAATGTCATAAGTCACACGGTGATAAAAGCATTATCTGGCGAATTTGATTATAATCCTCGCCTTCGGTTCGGATTATAGAGCCACATTCGCCAGATAATACTTTTATCGCCTGATGACCTAATATACTATTACACTGAGAGAAAAATTTGAAGTTCGATTTACAATAAGAAAATAGTTGAGGCAGTTTTGGTGAACGATACGATTTTTTTGTATTGGGAACAGGAAATATCGTTGAGGGCGCTGTTTTTTGCCAATATGGCCGTCAAAGAGGTATACACACGCGCGCTCACATAAGCCCCCATTTGCTTGTGTATCGTAGATGTGCACCCTTAACGCAGACATTCATAGAGGGCGTCTTGTTATTAAGCGTCCCCAATACGGCACACAACATTATAGTATAGTATATTTCGTAACGAGTGCAAAATAGTTATTTTCATCACAAGGTCCACAAAGTATTTTCTGACGAATGTGGCTTTGTCCGGTTTTGTCGGGAATTTGAGAGTGAATTTCTGTGGTTNCTTTTTCGTGAGAAGACCCGGTAAACCGCGATTCTAACCTCGCTTCGCTCGGTTTGATCGCGGTTTACGGGCCTTCTGACGAAAAATTGCATTCATCACACGGTCCAAAAGTATTTTCTGACGAATGTGATTATAGGCTTCGCCTTCGGCTCGGCCTACAAAGCCACATTCGTCAGAAAATACTTTGTCGACCTTGTGATGAAAATAACTATTTCGTCATTAGGCCCGATAAACCGCGATTCTAACCTCGCTTTGCTCGGTTACATCGCGGTTTTCGGGCCCAACGACATAAAATGTCATAAGTCACACGGTGATAAAAGCATTATCTGGCGAATTTGATTATAATCCTCGCCTTCGGTTCGGATTATAGAGCCACATTCGCCAGATAATACTTTTATCGCCTGATGACCTAATATACTATTACACTGAGAGAAAAATTTGAAGTTCGATTTACAATAAGAAAATAGTTGAGGCAGTTTGGTGAACGATACGATTTTTTTGTATTGGGAACAGGAAATATCGTTGAGGGCGCTGTTTTTTGCCAATATGGCCGTCAAAGAGGTATACACACGCGCGCTCACATNTTCACTTTTCGTCACAGCGTGATGAAAACTTCACAAGCGTAATTTTTGCAAATCAAAATGCAGTTAAACTAACCAAAGTTCAAAAGTAACCACGACAAATCTATCGTGAGTAGAAGTATAAAATAGTTGCAATGACTACATTCCGTTGTAGTAATTAATTCTCCGGCTATAGTTCCGTAACCCATGAAAAATTGTTGAGGACTTTTTTAGTATAATTCGATGGTGATGGAATATAGTCAGAAGAGTCATATTTTTCTCTCAGTGTATTTCATTCAAATTTTCGCCTCAGTCCATTGTATTAAATAATCGTAACCGACCACTTTCTTCCCTATCTCAACTTCGATGATCCTTCGCTGCTATCCGAAATGATCGCCTCCTCTATGACTGACCGGTTGCAGAAGATTACCCATCGGACCCCCCGGAGTTTCCGGAAATCGCCAGCAGCTGTGAGTTATACAGTTTGCAGTTGAAGATGGGAGATATCGCAGAGGACGTACGTCTCAAAAAATAAAAGGGAGGGAATAGGGTAAGGAGTAAAAGTGCCCCGGAGGCATTCCCGGGAATTTGGTATGCTAATAAAAGCAGAGTATGGTAAAAGTGAGGACTGATCCTTCCGTCCGACAGAAATCGGATTCAAGTTGAGATCAAGAGAATGAAAATCCCGGGCCATCGACGGGACACGAGAATTTCAAGTCAACAACACGTAACTTTTCTCATCAACTTTTTAAATTCCGTGTACATAAGCACGTGAACATGCAAGCGAAGAGTTGGGGAGAAAAAAGGGGCAAGGCGGCTGAGAGAATCGATAGCACATGAACCGCGAAGGGTTATGCTAGAGTTGGCAAGTAAACCTTTGATGATGATGAAAATAGATGTGAAGGAGAGATACTGAAAAAAGAGTGTAATGTGTAATCGCAGGGTGGAGGACGAAATAGGACGAGCGGCGGAGATTATTGTTCGTGGTGCGGGGGTTTTGAGGATCGAATGTGTGGCTGAATTTCATCTTTCTAGATAACTTTTCCTGTTCAGAGAGTTTCTAGAGGAATTCCTTATTAATTTTTTTATGCGTTACTTTTCTTATTTTTTTATTAAAAAACATTGAACGCAAAATGGGAAAATTTGAGACGAGGAATTTCTAACGAACGTGTTTGAAGAGATTTAGTTGTGCAGAAAAATCGTATTCTAGTGATTCTATTGGGTTCTATTGGATTTCTATTGTTTTTTTTTTGGTTGATTCTATTGCAGAATTCCGAAGCTTTAGTGCACATTTTTCTATGAAAAATGGGCAATAGAAACTATTTAATAGAGAAAATCAGTAGAATTTCACCTTTCTATACAAGTTTTCTATAGGAATTCCGCAACACGAATTTTCTGAATTTTTTTCACTTTATTTTTCTTCTTTTTTCATTAAAAAAAATTGAACACAAAAATAGGAAAATTTGAGACGAAGAATTTCTATAGAAAATATCTGAAGAGATTCAGTTCTGCAGAACAATCGTATTCTGTTGATTTTTTCTATAGAATATTTCTCGTTCGACATTTCTATTAAACTTCTATTGGAAATTCTATTGGTTTTTGGTGGATTCTATTAGAGAATTCCGAAGCTTTTCTGCGCATTAAAAAAATTGTAGAATAGAAACAATTTTATAGAGAAAATCAGTAGAATTTCACCTTTCTATACAAGTTTTCTATTGAGACACTTTCTATAGGAATTCCGCAACATGAATTTTCCGAGTTTTTCCACTTTATTTTTCTTCTTTTTTTATGAAATAAATTGAACACAAAAATGGAAAAATCGGGAATTTCTATTGGATTTCTATTGGTCTTCTACAGAAAATTCTATAAGATTTTGACCGATTCTATTGTAAAATTTCAGAGCTTTACTATTTTTTATAAACAATCTCCAATAGAAACAATTTTATAAAAATAATCAGTGGAATTTTCTCCTTTTAGGCACCTTTTTCTATCGAGACTTTTTCTATAGAAATTCCTCTCGAATTTTCCATTTTTTTCCACTTTATTTTTCTTCTTTTTTATTTAAAAAATTCTGCAAAAAATGGAAATTTTGAGACGGGAAATTTCTGTAAAACATATCTCAATAGACTCTAGTGACCTATTGATTTTTCCATAGAATTTTTTTATAGATTTTTCTATAGACAGAATTTTTCAGTGGAATCCTGCAAAAACCAATAGAAATTTCTATTTTATTTCTACCAAACTTCTCAACAAAATTCTGTCAACTAAAAAAATGTCCAATGGACGTAATTTTATTCAAGAACTCAGCAGAATCTCCTCATTCTACAGAACTCTTCTACTGAGACATTTTCCACAGGCCCTCCTCCACCCGAATTTCCCAAGTTTCCTCCCCTCAATTCTTCCCCCCGAAACACTAATAAACTTCTCCCCAATTTCTCACCACAAAAAAGCTCTCTCCGAGAATCCGCCGAGAATACATTTTGATTTATGTAGTCTCCATCCGTCGAAATCTTCAGCCGGAAAAACCCCCCAGACGCCGACGACGCGCCCTTACATAACCTCCTCCTACGAAAATGGCTGGCAAAACACGTGAGCGCAGTTTTCAGCTTCAAAACATAATATATATGCCGTCTCTGAATCAATACTCCTTTTCTAGTTTCCAAGTTTTTGGGGGTTCGAAGTCGTTGGGTTTCGCCCGACGTGCCTTCCCCCCTGAGCCGAAGCGACTGAAACCACAGACTGAGAGACGAGACAAACTGGGCCAACGCCTTTGGATCTCTCCGCAATTTTTCTTCAATTCTTATTTTCCTTTATCTTCTCTCGGTACCCCCCCCCC
>NW_021680346.1:1323420-1331471 GCF_001412515.2 Diachasma alloeum
TCCCCCCTCCGCCACCCCCTGCACTTCCCGGCCATTCTCTCCTTTTTCTTTTATCTCCTGGTGGTTCTGGTCTAATGAAAGATAATGTCACGGCGGTGTAAAAAAAGAAATTCATTCCACTCGAGGATTCTTCAACCCCTAGACTACCGCATACCTCACCCTCGTTTCTGGTGGAGATTGTGTCAATTATAATATCAAATGAATGTCGATGAGACCGAGGTATTTTCAATTCGAAAGGAGGGACAGGAATTCCGCGAGTGGTTGTCAGTAATTTGGAAAAAACCGAGGGGAATTTCAGGGTTTTCTTTTGCGCGTAACGGAATGCATAATTTTACTCCTCGCGCGGTATAATTGCTTTTCTCGGGTAATGCACCATTACCTCGGAGAATATTAATAGTGTAACAAGATGAATGGGTCGAGACAGTGGAGAGTATCTTTTGCGGAGTAATTTCATTGAAGGGACGCGGACGCGAGGAAATAGGAGAGATGCTCTCAGTTGTTTTTTTTATTTTTAGGTGGGTCAGTGCTGATTTCTTGTGGGTGTGTGCAACATCGGGATGTGCTTAGTTCAGGTAGGTAAAGATTTACGGAAAAATCTATTGATTTTTCCGTAAATTGAATTCGGCTGAAATTTTGTGGCTGATGAAAAATAATTGAAATTTCAATGGAAATCCGAGAGAATTTTCTGTGAAATCCAACGGAATTTCCTATTGCCAGGAAATTCTTTGAACTTTCAACAATAGAAAATATTCTACAAAAAAAAACAGCAGGACTTAGTGCCTCCGAATGGAAGCATTGTATCTGTAAAATCCGAAATTTCTAATTTTTTGTGTCCGGAGAATTAATTTTGACTGTAGAAGGTAAAAATGTCAATGTCGGCATAATAATGGCTGCCGACATTTCCCCGAGGTTGGCAGTCAATGTCGGGGCAATGCTGGCGCAATGTTGGCGACCAATATATTGATCATATTGTAACGAAATCAATTTCTCACTCATTTTCTACAGAACTCCCTAGCGAATTCCCACGGTTTTTTCATGAAATTTTGTCGAACGTGCTCTGCGCGTTTTGTTTAGCAACTTGACAAGATTACAAGAGAATTACCCGCTCGCAGTTCACTCCAACGGGTAAATAACAGTGAGCCATCAGCCGTATAAACCCAACGTGCTGTTCTTCCAACCTCGGGAGAATATGTAAACCGAAATAATAAAAAACGTGCAATAATCCGAGAGACCACGGCTCTCCCTCGCTGCCGGGGATGCACTTTCTCACCTGGATATTCCCCGGGATCACAGCCATCAATTCGCTGGGGACAGGCCAACAAAGTTTAACTTACAACACAATTAATTTTTTTTTCTGATAAAATAAAGGTCTATTATAAAACGGAAATTGCCCCTCGAGGCTCGGTGCACTTTCAAAGGTTGGCAAGCAGAGCTGTGGAAGGCTAAGCAGGGCTGTAGTGATTACTAAGTGGATGGGTTTACGAGTGTGGTTCCTAAGTGGATGAGTGACCACGTGAGGAAAAAGGGAAAAGTCTCGGGACATGAAAATGGAATGAAAACTGTGCTGGGGTTTTACGTGAGTGTAAACAGCGAATAGTCAGACGCAATGTTAGAGTTTTGACTGACATTTCAGGATTTTTCGACTTTTGTTGTTAAAAATTCCGAGGATGATGGACAAATCAATGGGGAGTGTAAAATTTAGGTTAATTATCCCATGAAAATTAATAAAAATCAGGAAAATGTTTGTTTTTTTTATAAATTAAGGGAAAATGGGGAAATTTAAAAGATTTTTGTCTTTGAAAATTCACAATTTGATGAAAAAATCAAGGAAAACTGTAAATTTTAGGTCAATTATTCTATGCAAATTGATATAAATCAGGAAAATGTGTTTTTTTTAAAATAAATTGAGGGAAAATGGAGAAATTTCAAAGATTATTGTCTTTGAAAATTCACAATTTGATGAAAAAATCAAGGAGAACTGTAAATTTTATGTTAATTATTCCATGAAAATTAATAAAAATCAGGAAAATGTTTGTTTTTTTAATAAATTGAGGGAAAATGGAGAAATTTCAAAGATTTTTGCCTTTGAAAATTCACAGTTTGATGAAAAAATCAATAGAAACTGTAAATTTTAGGTCAATTATTCCATGCAAATAAATAATAAAAAAAAAAATTTTTTTAATAAATTGAGGGAAAATGGGGAAATTTCAAAGATTTTTGTCTTTGAAAATTCACAATTTAATGAAAAAATGAACGAAAACTATAAATTCCAGTTCACCTTTATTTACTTCACATCTTTTTTTTATTAAATCTTCATCCATTCATTTTCCAACTGCACAGAACCCTGAGCTGTCTTCGCCGGTAAAAACTTTAAAAATAAAAATCGCAAATGATTCGCAATAATTCACGAGAATCGATTACCACCCGCGAATTACCCGGCGGATTTATTAAAAATGTCAGTGGACCCTTAATTCATGTCAATACCACTGGCCCCGGCCAAGCATTTGCTGAATAATAATCATAGTTGGCTGGATGCGTTGAAAGTAGGACGACCGAGAGATATATGCCGCTCAGTGCTGCAGCAAAGTTTCGACTTTTCGTTTAAACTTGAGTAATCCTCTCCACCTCTCATATCCCGTTATTCATCGCGATATCAAATTGCATATAGCTATTTTTACCCTTATTTCGGCGCTAATGAGGGGTACACGGAGGAAAAAAGTTGGGGAAAAATTACCAAACAAGTTAAGTTATCGGAGAGGGAAATCCATTTCTGGGCATTTTCACCTCATATCGAGCAAAAAAGCGAAAGGAAGAGGGAATTTTTCTTCGCATGATTCAGAAAAATTTACTAAAAAATTAAATGTCAGCATTTATTTAATCAAAGACTATTTCATGAACGTGAAAAATTGCTCAATATTTGCGTAATTATTTGCAGTTTCCGGATTTTTTTTCCCGTGAAAAATACTCCGGAGAAAAATCCCCAGAAATTTTTCTCCAGAAAAGTTCCTGTTTCCAAGAAAAAAAAAACCATGTAAAATTTCCCTGGAAAATATGAAATCAGACACATATTCGGTCACAAGATCAATTCAGTAGCGAAGTGGTAAAACGGTTTAAGTTGATTTTGACTATTGGCCAGTTTTCAGTGAATATCTCGGAATCCAAGGGAGATAGCTAAATGTTTGTTAAGACCTTTTTTGTAGCACTCAATTTGCTCTAGAAAAAAGGTTATTACGAAAATTTCGTTATTTCCTTTAGATTCGGAGATATTCTTCAAAAACTCAACTAAGAGATGAGTCGACTTAAACCATTTTACCACTTCGCTACTGAATTCATCTTTATTTAATGTAATATCCATTTTTTATTGAAGTCGACGGTTTCTGAACATCATGAATAATTTACACACACCTTTTCGTCAAAATAGGATACAATTCTTCAAAATTATTAATTTTCAATATTATCAGCAACATTCAAAAAATTGAATGTAAATTTAAAATTTATATATTAACATTGGTCGGAACACAATTAATTGACTGAACAATTACGAATGAAAAAAAAAAACGATTTTTGTTATTAATTTTTTCAGTTTTCTCCGTCTAAGAGAAAAAAAATATACGGTTTATATATATTTTTTTAATTTATAAAAAATATATGGAATTGGTCCATCAAATATTTTTTTTCTATATATTTTTTGATGAGGGATGAAAAAAATTCATAAGAACAATTAATCTCAATGAGAACAATTTGTTGAGAGAGAATTAACGGGGGAAAAATCCGTGAATTTTTCAACGCGAAAAAAACTCCCGCCACCATTATTCGCATATGTGTAGGAATTTTTCTGTGACGGAAGTGTTGTCCGACCCCTGTCCAATCTCCTCGTCGCGGTAGCCGACATTAAAATCCGTTATATACGCAGAGAACTAATTAATTTGAATTGCAAAAAACCCCATTCAGAATAAATGAAATAACGATTTCATATAACGAAAAAATTTTCAACAAAATGAATGAAACTTTCTTAATTCGTAAAAAATTGGGTGAAATGAGTAGAAAAATTTCCTCCCTTTCTGTAGAAAAAGAGGATATGTCGGTGGATTTCTCACGACCCGACCGAAAAAAGGATACCTCTCCACAAATTAATGAGGCAAAATGAAGGCACGCGGTCTACTAATGAATTAGTCGGGGAAGATCGACCCCGGCACATCAACACAAGCCTGAAAATTCACTATCCAGAAAAATGTACACTTCTTCAGTCTCGCGTTGCGCCTCGGGAGTTCATTGTTCCCCTCGTAATTTTCACGCCAGCGTAGTTATATATACCGTGAATTTTTCATTCCTCGAGTTTCACCGAGAAATTTTAAAGAGGATGTAATATTTTCCATTTATCTTAATGGAAATCCAGGTGAAAAGCCGGTGGACATGTTCCATTTCCGACCAGTCTCTGCACGGAGAGAGAATTCGAGAAATGATTATCCAGAAAATTTTGGCTAATTTTACTGCCCAGAAGGTGATCGCAGGGAATTTTACCTATAGACGATAAAAGTTACGTGAAGATGTTTAACCTCTAATTCTTAAGTCTGCTTGGTCAATGAGTTGCGTGAAGTTTAAATTATTTAATTTCACAAATTACACTGTAATTTGTGAATTTTAAATTTGTGAATTTTAAATTCCGGAAATTTTTATCGCGTTCGAGTTCCACTGAAATTTCAGGAAATCTTGTCATCGAAAAATCAAATGTTCCATTGATTTTCGGTTCAAATGATCTGGCAATCAAAAAAACTTGAAATTCCATAACCATTTTTTCCCTAAATTCGATTCAATGTCACTCTCATGAGATTTACTATAATATCGTTCATGAAATTTCAATAAATTTCTAACAGTGTAAATAAAAAAGCGAATTATACATAATAACAGACATCTGCAAGCCCACGGGGCCACGCACCGAATCATCTGATCATCGCTGAATGAGACCACATGATTCCACCCGCTACCTTCATTGATTGCACCGGACAATCGATCCCCGTACACACCCCAATTATCCTCGGAATTTTCACCAATGGTGTCCACGTGTATGGTTAACGGACTGATATGCACATATTGATACACTCACGTCGAGTGCCTGTCATCTCTCTCCCGAATACGTGAGATAGAAGCCCACTGTTGACATTCACCCACTCGCTCGCCCAATTTGCCATCAAACACATTTTTTTTTTTCGCTCACTGATAGGGAACAAAACGAGGAAGAAAACGGCATTTCATTCTTTTGTTGATTGACCACAATAGAGAGTATATCGCCTGTGTATCACAGTTTGATAACTGCGGTTTTATGACTACATTGATGCAGGCAATAATTGAAAGGTGAAAAAATTGGAAAGAGTATTCAATTATTGAATTATTATTGGCCGGGGTGAGAGGCCCTATCGTTGTGGCCTTTCTCCTGTGATTCAATATTTATTTTTTTAATCAATTTCTTACAATCATTTCTTATAATCTCATTGCGAAAAGCAATACGACCGACGAGAATCCCATGTCCCAATTTATCAGCTGTTAAATTTTCATATTACAATAAATGATTTGCTCATGTTCTAATTCCTACGCTCACTGAATAAGATTTTAATCATAATTACAATTCCATTCCTTCTAGAACACACTTTAGAGTGTGAATTTCTGGAATTCAATGTTTGCTGATACACGGAGAGAAATTTTTGATAAAAATTATCCAACCGTTCTGTAAAGTGTATCATGAGTCATCGTTTCCTCATTTCTATCCCGAAATTTAGTAAAAATTAATATATGATGATCAAATTTTATTCTACGTTAGAGAAATTTAATCCTGATACAAATAAAAATTACCGTGCCGGTAGAGTAAAAATTACTGTACCGGTAGGGTAAAATTTACCAACCGTTCAAGAATTTTCGTTGTTATCTACATAAAAATTATTGGACTGGAAGGGTAAAATTTATCATGCGTCAGGATAAAATTTCTCTAACGTAGAATAAAATTTGATCATCATATATTAATTTTTACTCAAATTCGGGATAGAAATGAGGAAACGATGACTCATGATACACTTTTATAGAACGGTAGGATAATTTTTACCAAAAATTTCTCTCCGTGTAGTCTGGTAAAAGTGCGTGCCCACACTGTTATCAATTTTTAGTTAGTTCACACAGTAATTCAATTAATCTGCTGTTCATCTCATCAATATAATTCCGTGCTTAGAATATTGTCATCTCGTGTTATCAGCACCAAATTAAAAATTAAAACTTTATATGGAATATTGAGTCACAGCTTCTTTTTATTCACATCAGAAATTTTGTATTTGGATATTAATATTATTTGTTCAAAGTGAAAAAATCGATCATCATTTTCCCTATATTGCATTCAGATTCTCCTATCCTCAACGTCGAAAATGTGAGATAATCTCATAATTCTAGCTATTAATTCTAATCAACTTTGTTCGAAAAAAACATTAGTAAACGCAATATTAAGAAAGTAGAATTATTCTAGTTTCCTCTGACCTAAATGATTTGGACAATTACGATACGTTCATTCATGTTCCATAGAATGGCATTCAATTCTCTTTTGTTTGTTAGGCGGGCTTCATGAAAATTCGACGCGAGACGATTGTAGGGGAGGNTACCGGTAGGGTAAAATTTACCAACCGTTCAAGAATTTTCGTTGTTATCTACATAAAAATTATTGGACTGGAAGGGTAAAATTTATCATGCCTCAGGATAAAATTTCTCTAACCTAGAATAAAATTTGATCATCATATATTAATTTTTACTCAAATTCGGGATAGAAATGAGGAAACGATGACTCATGATACACTTTTATAGAACGGTAGGATAATTTTTATCAAAAATTTCTCTCCGTGTAGTCTGGTAAAAGTGCGTGCCCACACTGTTATCAATTTTTAGTTAGTTCACACAGTAATTCAATTAATCTGCTGTTCATCTCATCAATATAATTCCGTGCTTAGAATATTGTCATCTCGTGTTATCAGCACCAAATTAAAAATTAAAACTTTATATGGAATATTGAGTCACAGCTTCTTTTTATTCACATCAGAAATTTTGTATTTGGATATTAATATTATTTGTTCAAAGTGAAAAAATCGATCATCATTTTCCCTATATTGCATTCAGATTCTCCTATCCTCAACGTCGAAAATGTGAGATAATCTCATAATTCTAGCTATTAATTCTAATCAACTTTGTTCGAAAAAAACATTAGTAAACGCAATATTAAGAAAGTAGAATTATTCTAGTTTCCTCTGACCTAAATGATTTGGACAATTACGATACGTTCATTCATGTTCCATAGAATGGCATTCAATTCTCTTTTGTTTGTTAGGCGGGCTTCATGAAAATTCGACGCGAGACGATTGTAGGGGAGGGTAGAGTAAAATGGACACTTTTGACTTTTTAAAAAATATTCATAACTCAGAAACAGATTTATCAATTGAGCTCTGTCCAAGCTCATCACAAAGAGGAATTATTGTTTTTCAATTGAGAAATAAAATTATTCCATTTCATGAACAATTCAACCCGTCATAAATATTTCAAAAAAAGTTAAAAGTGTCCGTTTTACCCGACCCTCCCCTACTCATGGAAACCGCCTTACTTTCCCCATTCGTCCGAGATATCCGCCATGTACGATACAAAAATACAAAAAATTCTTCTTCACTTATTCACAAAAATATTCTACTGTCAACGTGTCACCTGAAAGCTCATTCTCCATCACGTCCGGGCCCACGCGTACCATTACCCCTTCCCCCAACTACTCAGCTCCAAGTGCTCCCCAACATTATGACAATCGGATGACTAAGAGATTCATGAGTTAATACGTGCACAATGAATATAGTATAATCAAGCAGCCGAAGCATTGAATGGGAAATTGCTTTCGGATTCCTCATCCCCCAGAGTCCAACGTATATGGACGAATGTACAAGTACGTGTGGATGGTTAATTAGCTCATGCAAAACAGCTGTTACGTCATACCAGTAGTACTGATATCCAACTCTCTCTCTCTCTCTCTCTCTCTCTCTCTC
>NW_021680346.1:1331497-1339909 GCF_001412515.2 Diachasma alloeum
CTCTCTCTCTCTCTCTCTCTCTCTCTCTCTCTCTCTCTCTCTCTCTCACTCACTCACTCTCTCCCTCTCTCTGGCAGTGGCGTGCACTCGGACGGTTTGCTGTTAATATCCCGGGGTAATTTAACCCATTTTGATGAACTCTTTCGGCCATTCGTTATTTTTCATTGTTTCCCCGCATTCCTTTCTTTCCGCGGGTAATCGCGTTATCGCTTCCCCAGTCGATCCCAAATTTTCTGAATGGGGGAAGGCCCTCGCCCCTCCGTACGCCCTATCGTAATGCGTTATGGGATTCTCACATGCACCCGGGGGAAAAGGTTTATTTGGATTAAATAAACTTTATTTGAATCGGATGAATGGGATTTCCAATAGATCGGAGTAAAAAGCTTTTGGCCCGAGGCGAGTGAACAGTTTTTTTTTTGGAAATAAATGCTTTTTCGAGCCGAATGAAGACATCAGGCAGAAATTGAATGGTGGCGGAGGGTCGAGGACAGATTTATTTTCATGTTGGTCTTCATTTTGGATTAATGTGGGATTTTTGTTCACGTTAATGTGGGGTTTCATTTGTTATAATAAGGTTATGTGTATGCGGTCTTTTTTCTTCGAGTCTTGAGAGGGTCCGAATGAAGAAGTTATTTGACAGAACGAAATAATACGCAAAATTTTGATGACATTTCAATTGATGATACTACTATGACAAAAAATAGAAGAAGAGAATAGCGAGATAAGAATTTAAAAAAGAAAACCCATTCTGTACTCATTTATAAAAAAAAAGCAATTGTTTTTTCAAGTCTTGAAATGCATCGTTAATCAGGAATTATTGCCCTCCGAGTGAAAGTTATTATTCTTGGATTTTATTTCTAGATTAAAGTTTTGTCGAGATAAATACGTTCGCGATAAATTTTTCAGGAATAAATAACGTGCAATCTTACTGAGGCTAATATATGTATTTTTAATTAAAACTTCTGTAACTCACCCTTCATTCCGTGCAATTATAATCTCCTCAACGAGAGGACGCAACTCTCTGGAGACTTCCTTCGGCCCAAAGTTGACAGTGTTGGCTGTGGGGGTAATTGGTCGTGGGTAACAGGCGTACTTTCAGTTATCGGTGAAAAAAAAAAAGTTGAATGATGGCTCATCAAACGACGCAATGCTGGGTCTCAGCACTTTCTGGAAAATAAAGGGGGGAAGATGATGCGTTAGTTTCACGGACGACAATTCTATTGGATTTCTATTGAACTTTGTTTTTTATTTTTCAATGGAAATTTTCAGTGGAAAATATTCTGCAGAAAAAATTACATCTTTCGATTTTTTATCGAAATTTTTTCTGAAATATTTTATTGAAATATTTTCTATTGAATTTCTAGTGAAAATTTTGGAACTTCGCATTTTCTTTAGAAAATGTCCAATTAACACTATTTTTTATAAAATATTAATAGAATATGATTTTTTGTACAATTTTTTTCCATTATAAATTCCTTCAATTGCTTTATTTTTTTTTAATTTTAGTTTTCAAATATTTTAAAATATTTGAAGAACCGATTGAATTTCGAACAAAAGTTCAATAGAAATCCGACAAATTTCTTAAGAAATTGACTAGATTTCCCTATAAATTTCTTCAATTTGTTTATTTTTTTTCATTAAGCAAAAAAAAAATGAAAATTTATGTCGGGAAATCTTCAAGAAAATTCTATAATATTTGAAAAACCAATAGAATTTTCAAGTGAAGTTGAATAGAAATCTAATAAAATTTTCTAACCAATTGGCTAAATTGTCTTATAATTTTTTTCTTGCGCCTAGTGAATTAAGTTTTAATCCGATTGAAACTATTTTTGCAAAACATTAATAGAATTTGATCTTTTTATCCAATTTTCTCCATTACAAATTCCGTTAATTTTTTTTAGCTAAACAAAAAAAAACTCAAAATTTATGTCGAAGAATTTTTATAAAATTTCTAAAATAGAAAAACCAATAGAATCTTCAAGTGAAGTTCAACAGAAATCCAGTAAAATTTCCTTAACAAATTGTCAAGATTCCTTCTAATTTTTTCTATACATCTACTAAAATGGAGTTCTATTCCTTCGAAATGCGTCACACCGAATCGTTTTTCGGCCTTAAAAAATCTAGACTATTCCCTTGGCCGTATATTTTTCCATAAATTTACGCCTTGCATATCGTGAATGCATGAAGCATCAGTAAGCCTCGACTTTAACCGCTCACTCAGAATCACTGCCGGGTGTGCCGTAAGCGGTGCCGACACTTTTAACAACTTGGTTTTGAACAGGTCTAGTGGATGCACATTCATAATTTTTCACCACTTGAGAGAATAAGACCCGTTGATTACTTAAAAATTCTCCTCCTTGATTTTTATGGCTCCGGCCAACTTTAGCCATCCCAACCGTTACTTTGAGCTTAATCTTCTGAAAGTGGATGGACGATTTGCGTTAATATTCATGGAAATCTATGAGGGTGGGCGGGGAGATGAGCACGGCTTGAAAATTCTCCACGACGATGTGTGAACAGAATCGCAATCATGTTGATTTTAATATTCAGGAGATTATTGATTTGTTGTTGACGCGGAAACATTCACACGGATTAAATAGTTTCTTTAATGTTAGTAAATGGTTTCATGAGGAAAATAAATCCTTTATTTGTTTTTAATTCTCCAATTCTTCCCTCTTTTTTTTATCAAAAACATTAAATAAAAAAATGAAAAATTCTGAGCCGAGAAATTTCTGTACAAAACGTTGGCGAATTTTCAATGAATATCTCGAAATCTAAGGGAGATAGCAAATTTTTTGTTATAACCTTTTTTATATAACGAATTGAGAGCTACAAAAAAGGTTATTACGAAAATTTTGATATCTCCCTTAGATTCGGAGATATTCCTCGAAAACTAGGTTTTTTCTATGGAATATTTTCAATAGAATTGGCAAAAAGTAGTAGAAAGTTCAATTTATGATTTTTCTCTATGAAATTACACAGGCAAAATCCACACCCTTTCCTTCCATCATCAGAATAAAAATGTCCTTTATCGCAAAACAGGAGCAGTAGTCTCCAGTGACTTTCGACGATATTTACGATTGCTTCCGCGGTCATCTCACCGATCTCTGGACGCATCGTAAGCCACATCGTAAATTGGCGTCCCAGGAGAAACCTAGGTTGAAGGAGAGAGACCGCGCAAGACCCGCAGTGCATAAAGTCTTGACTCCCCAGGTACATTTATATCATCCTTTGTTTTTCTCGTTGAAATTCAACGAGGTACGAAATTCTCGGGCGTATCCGTTGATCCTCGAATGAGTTACATTTTCTCCTGCTCCTCCGCGAGCGGAGTCATTGTTTCCGCAGATGATGGGCTGCAGCTTTCTGATCCGCGGGCTAACGACTTTCCCTTATTCAATCCGCGAACACGAAAATTTAATATGGAATGTTTCCTCAGAGCAAAGATCCTATTATTTTGCTTTGGAAACAGCAACAATATTTTTATATTGCAAATTGTCAAGTCGATACTAGTGATGCCGTCGAGACTACACGATAAATTTTTTGGATACCCGAGTGGAAATTCAAATTAGGATAGAATAAGAGACTGACCAGTGAAAACTGATTTTGATCAATTTTGGTCGATGCCTGAAAATGAAAAGCCCTCGCGGAACTGGTTTTATTTCAGACTGTTTATCGATGGTAGGTCGAGGTCGCCCTCTAGTTTTCAACCCTGTCCCCTCTGAGTACTATCACCCTCTCGGCTTTTCTCTCCTCGCAAATATTTTCTTTTTCTCTCGTACTTCAAGGGCTTACATAACTTCAACCCTTGACCATGGAGTTTTTTTTGCGAAGGAGGTTGTGCTTTCATTATTAGAACCTCTCGTGTCTTTGATGCGGACCTTCCCAGCTCGGAATCACCAGAAGTCGCGAAGAATTGGACTTCTGGTCGAGACTTGGAGGATTCCTTCAGCGACTGCGGATCCTCACGCAGGGAACTGAGACTAAATGATACACTTGGAATGTTTCCTCAGAGCGAAGATCCTTTTGTGTTGCTTTGGAGACAGCATTCCGATCGGAGGCATGAGGATTGAGCGCTTCGAAGCCACTTTCGGGGGAAGAACGAGGGGTGAGAAGGATAACGACCACCTTAGAACGTGCCGCCCTCTCTCACCGCTGTCACATTACCTTTCGGCTTTCGCCTAGGCACATCGTATTTTCATTCTCCACACAATCTCACATAATAGGATTGTAGATTTTCATCTTCAACGTTTGTACAGCGGAATTCATCCTCCTGTCTTAACACGACTCAAGCAGTTTATGTACGTGACTTCCCTTCGTCTTCGTGAATGGGTATCACTGGGGTGCATGTCTGTGAGGTAAAAAACGCCTCGTCTGACAATATTTGTACGTCAAATGCACTCTTTATCTTTATCCTCGGGAAAAGGTTTAATAATATAAGATGTATCAGGGTTTATGGTTTTCCGGATGCTAGATCTGCTCTCTCTCTGAGATAAAGTGCACGTCGTTTGGGAGAGATATTGCCTGCAAGCAGACTTCTTGAGTGGAGGATTTTATTCACGAGAGAGGGGATGGCTTTTCAACGGCGCAGGTGAAATCAGACTTGTAGGAAATAGCCCGGTGGCTTGGCGCAGCAAAAAGTTCCGAGTTCAAATCTCGGCCGGGTAGAATGGTGCGATCTAACCATTTAAAGTCTTGATCATCATCGCAGGATATCTTAACCGGGTCGAAGCCAAGTTAAAATAGCGATAAAAAAATTAAAAAAAAAAATTGTAGGAAATGGAAAGGTTACATTCGTCGAAAAATAATATACTCAAATCAAGTACACAAAAAAAAATACTTCTCACCAGTACAAACCGGTACTTGGGGGAAGTTCACTTTTGAAAAGTTCTAAAAATACTCGTCCCAAGTACATTTTGTGTCCTTGGGTGAAGTACCACATCTGCCGATCGAGTAGAAATGGTACTGGGAGGAAGTAGTATCACTACTTACTGCGAGTACTTTTGGTACTTTTCACAAGTACCAAAGGTACTAGTGAAAAGTCATTTTTCAACTTCTCTCAAGTACTTTTAGGACTTAATTTCAGTACTTCCAATTGATTACTTTATTGAAAAAAGTGAATATTATTACCGGATATAATGGGCTTTATTACGCATTTTTGTAAATAGAAATGTTCAGCAGATGATATTTTGTAGGAAAAAATCAATGAATTGCGATTTTTATGGATGCTTTTGAGAATTATTGGTATGCTTTCCAACCTACAAAATTTCAATTCGTTGAGATTTTTATTTTATGTTGTTATCAACATTTAAAAGGCTCCGAAACATTATTTTCAATTTCTTTTCAATTTTATTACTCGCAAAACGGGAATTATTTGGATTTTTGAATTTTTGACGAAATTCGGTTTTTAGAAGAGGTAGAAAAACATTTTTGAGTTCTTATACTCAACTTATATTGAGTTTATTTGGTACTTTTGAAAAGAACCAGCCAGGTACTAAGTACAAGTAATTTTGTTACTTGATCCAAGTGACAAAATACTTGTGACAAGTACTGAGGTACTTCTCACCAGTTCACAGGTACTTGACGCATGATACTTGCATCAAGTTGTTTTGTAACTTCGAGGAAGTACAAAAATGTGGCTTTTCCCCAGAAACCCCTTGGTACTGGGTACAAGTACTTTTTCTACTGATCAAAAGTAATTTTTTTTTGGGTGTAAACGAAACTCTGACAGCATCTCGCTTCTCCAGTTTCTCCTAATTAAATTGTAATTTCATTGAAGTACAACAAAGGTCAGATGACAATGGTGAAAGAGGGCTGCACGTTCTAAGGTGGTCGTTATCCTTCTCACCCCTCGTTCTTCCCCCGAAAGTGCCTTCGAAGCGCTCAATCCTCATCCCTCCGATCGGAATGCTGTCTACAAAGCAACACAAAAGAATCTTCGCTCTGAGGAAACATTCCAAGTGTATCATTTAGTCTCAGTTCCCTGCGTGAGGATCCGCAGTCGCTGAAGGAATCCTCTAAATCTCGACCAGAACTCCAATTCTTCGCGACTTCTGGCGATTCCGAGCTGGGAAGGTCCGCATCAAAGCCACAAGAGATTCTAATAATGAAAGCACAACCTCCTTCGCAAAGAAAACTCCATGGTCAAAGGTTGAAGTTATGTAAACCCTTGAAGTCGAGAGAAAAAGAAAATATTTGCGAGGAGAGAAAAGTCGAGAGGGTGATAGTACTCAGAGGGGACAAGGTTGAAAACCGGAGGGTGACCTCGACCTACCACCGAAAAACAGTCTGAAACAAAACCAGTCCCGCGAGGGCTTTTCATTTCCATCCTCTCTCCTTTCTAAATTCAACTTTCGGAGGCGGGTCCACGGGAGATGATCGAGCTTCAAAAAGATCAGAGTAAAACAAACTGAAAAGTGTAAACTCCCCAGACGCTCGGCTTCAATTCGACTTTTAAAAAATTCCCAGGGGTATCGACTTGACAATTTGCAATAAAAAAAATATTAGTTGCACTAATTTTTTTTGTTTCGCACAATATTCATGCGTATTCAATTCATGCAGAAGAATTCGCAATAGACATGACTGTAACCTTTATCGCTCTTTGATTTTATGCAGATGGAAATGAATGGATTGCGGAGTTTACAACAGAATATTTGATGGAGTGGAACAGATTGTCTTGAGGGAAATTAACCAACTCGACAAAAGGAAATTTAATATCTCTCACAAAAATTCAATTTTTGTCGTGATCGTCAGAAATATCCCTAGAAGAATTCGAGCTGTTGACAGGAAAAAATATAATCTATTGTACGACAATCATTTGATCTGAGAGAACTCTACAGGTTTATCCCACAGAAAGAATACATTGACGAGGAAAGAATATTTTTTTCCCAAAAAAAATTGTCCCCTCGAAATTATTTAGTTCTGTCAATAACACAGTTTTTGGCAAGAAAATTGTAGTTTCCTCTTAAAATTATCATTTGTTCCATGGAAATTATAAGTGTTTATTGGACAAAGATATACACTACTCAATAACATTCACTTGATAAAACCGGAGCCTCATATAATTCTCTGCAGAAGGAATGTATTTACTCGAAAGACCTATAAATGTCTCACGAGAACAGTTACTACTACGAAAATTATCCTGTTTTGGTGGAAACTTCCATCAAGTGATTTCAACTCTCCGAAATCATCTCTGAAATCATGTAATTTTTGTTTTCTAATGTGATGTTCACAAATGGATTGTTTATCGTGAATTATTAGAAGAGAGCGCGGCAAAATGGAATATTTATCCTCATCAATAACTCGAGATTGGTCGAGTGAAATCAAACACTGAGAGAACAAATTAGCTCTGCTGAAAAACAATATTTTCCACGTGAGAATATTTGATGGAGTGGAACAGATTTACTTGAGGGAAATTAACCAACGCGACAGAAGGAAATTTAATATCTCTCACAAAAATTAAATTTCTCATAAAAATGATCATCAGAAATATCTCTAGAAGAATTCCAACTGTAACAGAACGAATGTATTTACCCGAAAGACATAAACGTCTCACGAGACCAATTACTACAACAAAAATTATCATGTTTCGGTAGAGTCTTTCTCTTTTGTCCACAAGTAAATTAATACAACACTCCAAAAGATCTCTTCAGTAGAACACAATTTTTCCCCAGCCCAAATCGTCCCTCCCACCGAATCCCAATTAAACAAAAAAAAAATTACTTAAACTACACGGGAGACAACTCTCCCTCGAAATCCCCGCGAAAATCCTCGCCCAAAATCACAGATCACCCCTGTCCCCGCCAAATAATTCCGCCTATCCATCTACCGTGCATACTTCCCCAAGCAATCCTCAAAAAGGATTCCCAGGATGACCTCGACCCCGTAATCGACGCAACTGCGCCACCGTCTCCCCCGAGAAAGCGCAATCATTCCTACCGAATTCTGCATGCACCCGTTGCGCAATCCAAAATGCCCCAACCCAACAACCATGCAGCAGTAATGAAACCTCAAAATACCATAATGCGTGATAAATCCATTCACCCAGTGGTGTCACTCAACCCCGTGCGAAACAACATCGACACGAAAACCCGCGATTCAACCATATAAATAAATAGTTTATCCCCCGGCCGAGTGTCACTGCCCGACGTTAAAACGAAAAGTGAATGAAAAAAAACGAGGGAGCGATAGGTCGTTCCTGCACGGCCGGCTGTGGTGCCACTGCGAATAGCGAGCCGTGCAGAAAGCGGGCTTGACCTAGTTAGAAAAAGCACGGGTTGGGCGAGGGGAGGAGAAATCGCCAGGAGAATGCGCGTTAACGTTTACGCGATGACGACGCGGCTATCACTGAGCCCCTAGCCTCCAACAGCGAAAGCCCGCACGTACCCTCAAAATCGCGGTGGCCACCGGCGGGGG
>NW_021680346.1:1340048-1384843 GCF_001412515.2 Diachasma alloeum
GACCCACCGGAGCGCGCGACGCCGAAGCGAAACCCCGCGCCATTCGACTGAGCGAACTCCCCTCCATATCGATCACGCGACGCTGGAGAATCCACAGTACCGCATCCATACGACTTGCAACGAGCTGTCAACATACCTGNGTTCGAAGATGAAGGCGATAGCAATAATCGTTATTTTGATTAATTTGAAAATTTGCAAAAATTTTGTATTTTTTGAAAATCAGAATTCCGGGGATATCTTTGAATATCATGCTTCAAATGAATTCAATCATAGCTTAAAATGTTTGTTTTAATGCCATTAAGTCGAAGTTAAAAGATGATTACGACAGCTATATTGGTTGATTTGATTTTTATGACGATTTCTGAAAATTTCGAATTTCTCATGAATTTCCTTGAAAGTGAGCTTTCTGATGGTTTCTTCAAATGTGATATTTCAAATTCATTCAAGTATGTATAAATAAAAATTTTCTACATTTTATTGAAGGGCTGAGGGGAGAGATAGAACCGTAAAAAAGACCATCGGTTATATAGAAGAAAAAGATGATAAGAATAATGAAGATAATAACATTCAACTGAGTTGAAAATCTGACAAAATGAGTTGAAAAGAAATCTCATTCAATTTAATAAAATTAAATAAACAATGAATTATACATGATAGAAGGAAATGATGTGCAAAATAATCGTTAAATAAATAATAAATAATCGTTGTTAAAATTAAATTGTCAAAAGAAGCATCACTCTATACGTCGGGCACGCTATTCCCTTCGGCTGGTCTCGCGACTCATAAACCGACTGCTTCGAATTAAAATGTCTTGCGCATACATCCAACTCCCAGAAGTACATCCCCATTTCGATATTCGAGTAGTGAGTTGAGCCGATTTCCAATGGAACCCGTGTGCACAAACGTGTTTGCAACAGCTATATCTACTGATTTGCAGTACACTGACCGCTTTGTGCATTATTACGATGCACTCACGAATATTGACTCGACAATAACCGATGGGATCACAGCGAGATATATAATGCAATGGACTCCCTGAGGAAAGTATGGTAACACATGTACGTCAGGTCGCCAACTATACATATGCTGACGTCTCGAATAAGCGCATTTGACGTGAAAATCCTGGGAAAGGTTGCAGATGCAGGTGGATAGTCGAGACTTTTAACATGAAAATTAAACTTTGTGGATTTTTCAAACGAGCGGTTGTTGACTTAATGATTGAGGGATACCGTGACTTCGACATGAAGATTTCACGTGATTTCGCTCCATTTTTCCCCACTCGCCTTTAATAATTCATGAAAATCAGTCAATTTCTGAAGATTGGATTGGAACAAGTGGGAAAGTGCTTTTGTCATAATGTAGGTAATATATTTTTACTAATAAATTAACATTTTGCTGCCGAATGGAATTTGTATGAGGATGCAGCTGACGTTACTCCAGCGTAGACTGTCAACATTGTTCCAACATTGACCGCCAACATTACCTCAAGGTGGACAGCCAACATTGTCCCAGCATTGACAATCAACATTGTTCCAACATTGTCCTAATGTTGGTACCAACATTATCCCAATATTGCACTAACTTTGGCAGCCAACACTATCTCAATATTTAGCAGCCAACATTACCTCAATGTTGGTTGCATCCAAAATCGGTAGCCAACATTGCCACAACATTGCACGAGCTTTGACAGCCGACATTACCTTAAAGTTAGCAGGCCACATCATCTTAATATTGACAGCCAACATTACCTCAACGTTGGTATCCAGCATTGCCGCAATGTTGACAGCTAACGTTACCCCAGCATTGACCATCAACATTGTTCCAACATTGCCCTAATGTTGGTAGCCAACATTACCCCAACATTCCACCAACTTTGGCAGCCAACATTACCTCAACGTTGGTATCCAACATTGCCACAACATTACACCAACTTTGACAGCCAACATTACCTCAACGTTAGCAGCCAACATTATCTTAATATTGGCAGCCAACATTATCTCAATATTGGCAGCCAACATTACCTCAACGTTGATATCCACCATTGCCACAGCATTAGTAGGCAACATTCTCCCAATGTTGGTTCCAGTTATTCCAGAGATGATTCCGAAGAATTAAATAATCCCTCGCAACTTTCAAATTCCCGAGGTCAAGGGAAAAAAATAAAAAAATGTTGTTACGCAATAAAATGTGAAATAATTCATCAGAATGATTGAAATGAACCAGGGAAATGGTTTTTCCCAGCAGTTTTACGGTACCCCTATACCGCACAAGATGAAGTTTCACTTTCGTCCAGCGGATAAAGACGTTGAGCTAGATCGGAAAACAAGAAGCCAGAGAAGGGTGAAATGGTGGGAAAAAAAAGTGTGCTCCGGGCAGAATGACGTATTTTTCATTCTTCCATCCTTCTGACGCTCATTGCAGGGGCCCGGCGCGTGCTCCGTCATACAGAGCCTGGCGCTGAGTTCAATCGAGAAGTCCTTCATGGGAACGACGATTCTTTTTCAAGAGTCTCACCTATACATCAGCGCGTGAGTTTTTCCCTTTATTTCCCGTCATTTTTATATGTGCAAACTTCCGTGCTGTAGAGACCTCTCAAGGTCTATACATCGAGCTCTCGGATTTCATTGACGAACTCACAATTAAAGGTTTGTGGGTGGTTTTGCATTGAAATCGGCTGGCGTCAATGGATGTGAGACGAGTGCTCAATGATTGGGGAACAATTCATGCAAATCTGCAGTTTTATGTATCCACTGGATTTTTAATTTCACATTATTTTAGTAATTCTGAAAATTAGAATTCATGGGAATTATTATCACTGATTTTCTAGATTTGATATTCCTTTTGCAATTAATTGTTTACAATCATTCTCACTGTAAAAAGCAATACGACCGATGAGAATAACATGTCCCAATTTATCAGCTGTTAAATTTTCATATTGCAATAAGTGATTTCCTCATGTTCTAATTCCTATGCTCACGGAATAAGACTTTAATCATAATTACAATTCAATTCCTTCTAGAACACACTTTAGAGTGTGAATTTCTGGAATTCAATGTTTGTTGATACTCTGCTAAAGGTGCGTGCCCACACTGTTATCAATTTTTAGTTAGTTCACACGGTAATTCAATTAATCTGTTGTTCATCTCATCAATATAATTCCGCGCTTAGAATATTGTCATCTCGTGCTATCAGCATCAAATTAAAAATGAAAACTTCAGTTGGAATATTGAGTCACAGCTTCTTTTTATTCACATCAGAAATTTTGCATTGGGATATTGATATTATTTGTTGAAAGTGAAAAAATCGATCATCATTTTCACTATATTGCAATCAGATTCTCCTATCCTTAACGTCAAAAATGTGAGTTAATCTCATAATTCTAGCTATTAATTCTAATCAACTTTGTTCGAAGAAAACATTAGTAAACGCAATATTAAGAAAGTAGAATTATTCGATTTTCCTCCGACCTAAATGATTTGGACAATTGTGATTCGTTTATTCATGTTTCATAGAATGGTATTCAATTCTCTTTCGTTTGTTGGGCGGACTTCATGAAAATTAGACGCAGGACAATTGTACTCATGAAAACCGCCTTACTTTCTCCACTCGTTCGAGAGACCCGTCACATCCGAGTTACTGTCGATGCTTTTTTAGAGAGAATTTTCTCAACTGAAGTTTATTCATATCCCCTTAAATAACCGAAAAGGGCCATTTCACCCTTCGATACCCACACCTTCTCGACTTTCTTCCCCCAATACTTTTAAATATTCACGACAGCCCCCCTTTTTACGAATGTCGTAACCCCGACAGCTCATGTTCCCCAGCACTCAGCCTCTCCGTGCTCTCGGTATCAGGGGCATCAGCGCAAAAACCCTCTGAAAAATACAATTGGAAAAGTTTCCACATTCGCATGTTAGGAAATGGTCCATCTCGCATCTTGATGCGGGGCATCTATTCCCCGAGAAACCGGAGGACTCGTCTCTCGCGAGCATTGGCCCGAAGCCGATGCCCCAGTGGTAGTTGGCGTCGGTGTGTGGGTGCTTGCAAGTTCAGTCGACTCCCACAACAGTTCGAGCGTCTTCCGCTTGGCGGCACACTCGTTCCCTCCCATCAATTGTGGTCGCAAGCCTCCTCTCAACCACTGGACACACCAGGTAAATGCGACTCGACGTTCTCTCCGCGTCACCTCAAAAACCTAATTACTCTTCGCGTTTGCCGTGTCGATTGTCAAACTTCGTGAGTCATCCCATCAGTTTCAGCGCTTGGCTCGCGTTAGAGATTCTGTTTCGGGGGGAATTGTTTGCCGGAAGCAAACAAATAAATATTCTTGCGAGAATATTCATTTGGCATTTTTTTATTCATTTCGACAATAATTTAAACAATTTAATCACTCGATTTTGTTGGAAATTATGGAATAGCTTAATTGATTTCTATTTAACTTAATTTTATCGGGAACGATGTTAATTTTTCTATTGATTTCAACAAGCAAAATGAATAAAGAAAATAAATAATGTAAATGTCTCTCGAGAACAACTACTCCGAAAATTACACACAAAAAAAAATTACTTTTGATCAATAGAAAAAGTACTTGTACCCAGTATCAAGAGGTTTCTGAGGAAAAGGCACATTTTTGTACTTCCTCGAAGTTACAAAACAACTTGATGCAAGTATCATGCGTCAAGTACCTGTGTACTGGTGAGAAGTACCTCAGTACTTGTCACAAATATTTTGTTACTTGGGCCAAGGAAAAAAAATTACTTGTACTTAGTACCTGGCTGGTTCTTTTCAAAAGTACCAAATAAACTCAATATAAGTTGAGTATAAGAACTCAAAAATGTTTTTCTACCTCTTCTAAAAACCGAATTCCGTCAGAAATTCAAAAATCCAANGGAAAAGGCACATTTTTGTACTTCCTCGAAGTTACAAAACAACTTGATGCAAGTATCATGCGTCAAGTACCTGTGTACTGGTGAGAAGTACCTCAGTACTTGTCACAAGTATTTTGTTACTTGGGCCAAGGAAAAAAAATTACTTGTACTTAGTACCTGGCTGGTTCTTTTCAAAAGTACCAAATAAACTCAATATAAGTTGAGTATAAGAACTCAAAAATGTTTTTCTACCTCTTCTAAAAACCGAATTCCGTCAGAAATTTAAAAATCCAAATAATTCCCGTTTTAGGAGTAATAAAATTGAAAAGAAATTGAAAATAATTTTTCGAAGCTTTTTAAATGTTGATAACAACATAAAACAAAAAATCTCAACGAATTGAAATTTTGTAGGTTGGAAAGCATACCAATAATTCTCGAAAGCATCCATAAAAATCGCAATCTATTGATTTTTTCCTACAAAATATCTTCTGCTGAACATTTCTATTTACAAAAATGCGTAAGAAAGCCCATTATATCCGGTAATAATATTCACTTTTTTCAATAAAGTGATCAATTGGAAGTACTGAAATTAAGTCCCAAAAGTACTTGAGAGAAGTTGAAAAATGACTTGGCACTAGTACCTTCGGTACTTGTGAAAAGTACTAAAAGTACTGGCAGTAAGTAGTGATACTACTTCCTCCCGGTATCATTTCTACTCGATCGGCAGATGTGGTACTTCACCCAAAGACACAAAATGTACTTGGGACGAGTATTTTTAGAACTTTTCAAAAGTGAACTTCCCCCAAGCACCGGTTTGTACTGGTGAGAAGTAATTTTTTTTGGGCGTATGGCAAGTCAATTGATCCAACACGACAAACGATCTCCTCAGGGGAACGAATAATTTCTCGGCAGACCCAATTTTTTCTCTCAGTCTAGTGCCAGCGGGAAAGTGTCGCCTCTAGTACACAATTTTCCGACTCCATAACGTCAAAGAAAAAAAAATAGACAAAGTGCGGAGAATGATAAATTCGAGAGAGCGGGAAAAAGTGGTGAGCGATTATATTGTTATTCGAGGCAGGAAATACCTCACGGTGTACAGGGCTCCATCCAATCTCTTTTTTGCTCATCCGGGCTTTCTGATGTACCATGGAGCTTTGGTGAAAAGCTTCCGAAGGTTAGAGTAAGTTAATGGCTTTTTATTGGGAGAGTTGCAAAAGATCATTTTCTAATTTTCTTCTCGCTTCTACTCCGACCTCCGACCGCGGTCCTCCCTCGCTGCTGCCCCTCCAACGGCTGTCGTTATTCTTCATAGAGGGTAAGTCCGGGGGAGATGGACACCTCAAGCGAATGATGAAGCATTGGTTCAATCGCGAGATTTTAATGTGCCTCAAGGAATTATGATTTTTGTTCTTTTATATTGTTACCTTGAGTGAAATAATGTGGACGGACATGTAATTAATAAATAATTACAGAGAATGGAATGACGACAGATCCGGATGACCGGCGATTCTCAGTTATTAATTTAGTAATAAATTAATAACTGAATAATTAGTAATGAGAAGAAATGTCGGCTGTCAATGTTGAGGCAACGTTGACTGCCAACGTCGGGGAAATGTCGGCTGCCAACATTGGGGCAATGTTGCCTCTCAACATTACCTCAACGCTGGCAACCAACATTGCCTCAACCTTGGTTGTCAATATTACCTCAATGCTGGAAGCCAACAATGCCCCAACCTCGGTTGTCAACGTCGGGACAATGCTGGCTGCCGACATTGGGACAATGTTGGCTGTCAACATTACCTCAACGCTGGCCGCCAACGTTGCCTCAACCTTAGTTGTCAACATTACCTCAGCGTTGGGCCAATGTTGAATTCAATGAATCATTAAATTCAATTTAAACTACAACGTTATAAAAATTTCATTCAGAATCGAATTAAATTAACTGTATTTACAATTTATAACTAAATAAAAAATATATAAACTATATTTGGACGAAAACAATTTTCCACTTGTTTATTTCAAAGTCAAGGTGTCACTCACTGATGCAGTACCTCATATCAAGCTGAATGCATAATACCCTTTATTACCGTCACACAACTTGGAATGTGATACAACAGTGAAGTACTTACGAAGAAAATTCGTAATTGCGAGTGTAAAACAAGCAAAAAACGAGGGGACACAGAAGGCAAAAAAATCATAAAAAAAAACTGGAGCAGTGCACATTACAGCATAGAGTGACGCAGCGTGCAAGTGGAAAGAAGAGTGGAAGAAAAAGAAGGAGACATCCTATATATGGGTCACATTGTCGGTGACACGACCTCGTTTTAGTTGAGCGCATCGCAGAGCCAAACTTTTACTAAAAACCAATGTACGATTCGGCTCTACCGCCTGTCGTCCTCTCGCTCGCTCTCTTTATGGGCCGAAACCGCATCACTCGGCCTAGGTTACAAATTCCCAAGTGGATTAGCACTTGCTGTTGTCATTGTTTCCGTAATTCCTGTCGGCTCACCGCAATTGATTCTCGGGGATCGTTCCTAATTGTTCGGGACAATTCGCTATTCCTTATCCTTATTACACCCAAAAAAAAGGATTTTTGATCAGTAGAAAAAGTACTTGTACCCAGTAAGGGGTTTCGGGGGAAAAGGCACATTTTTGTACTTCCTCGAAGTTATAAAACAACTTGATGCAAGTATCATGCGTCAAGTACCTGTGTACTGGTGAGAAGTACCTCAGTACTTGTCACAAGTATTTTGTTACTTGGATTAAGTAACAAAATTACTTGTACTGAGTACCTGGCTGGTTCTTTTCAAAAGTACCAAATAAACTCAATATAATTTGAGTATAAGAACTCAAAAATGTTTTTCTACCTCTTCTAAAAACCGAATTTCGTCAAAAATTCAAAAATCCAAATAATTCCCGTTTTGTGAGTAATAAAATTGAAAAGAAATTGAAAATAATGTTTCGGAGCCTTTTAAATGTTGATAACAACATAAAACAAAAATCTCAACGAATTGAAATTTTGTAGGTTGGAAAGCATATCAATAATTCTCGAAAGCATCTATAAAAATCGCAATCTATTGATTTTTCCTACACAATATCATCTGCTGAACATTTCTATTTACAAAAATGCGTAAGAAAGCCCATTATATCCGGTAATAATATTCACTTTTTTCAATAAAGTAATCAATTGGAAGTACTGAAATTAAGTCCCAAAAGAACTTGAGAGAAGTTGAAAAGTGACTTTTCACCAGTACCTTTGGTACTTGTGACATGTACTAAAAGTACTGGCAGTAAGTAGTGATACTACTTCCTCCCAGTACCATTTCTACTCGATCGGCAGATGTGGTACTTCACCCAAGGACACAAAATGTACTTGGGGCGAGTATTTTTAGAACTTTTCAAAAGTGAACTTCCCCCAAGTACCGGTTTGTACTGGTGAGAATTAATTTTTTTTTTTTGGGTGCAATGATAAGGTCTGACTGTTCAGAATAATTGGGGGTGCACACTTCTCTCATTAAAAGTATTTACAAGTGTCACGATTTCACGATGAGAAGACGCGAGTATTTTCCAGTGTGAAATTACGCATTTGCAGGTCCAAAGAGTTTAACAACATTTTAAAACACAAAATAATCTAGATATTTTAATTGATTCAGATATCGATGAGAATTGTATTAATTGTCCTCTTTGGATGTTGTCGATAAATAATGAGTCCTGATCGTCTCCTGGGGCTGTCAGTCTCGTGGGGGGATAATCGACAGTGGATTGAGCTGAGTCTGAAGTGTGGGAAATTTAATATGGGAATGCATCGCCGAATATCAATCAGTATTGATTATGGGATAATAGTGGTTGTTAATGAATCAGTTAGAAGTTATGGAGGTATAATTGATCATTACTTCAGCAGCACTGAGTATTGAAGGAATTTCGTTATTGAAAATTCACAATTTGATGGCAAAATCAGGGGAAACTGTGAATTTTAGTTCAATTATTTCATAAAAATTAACAGAAATCAACCAAATTCAGGTCAATATATTCTTATATTTTCTAAATTGGGTAAATTTCAGACTTCTCGTCTTCCCGCTGCACAAAAATTTAGCGCCTAGTTAAATTTGTAATCAAGTTTGAAATTTTTATGATTTATTCACCCCTAAATCGCATTTAATGTCTCTCTTCTCAAAATTCCTACTGAACTCTCAATGAATTTTTAATAATTTCCTAAAATTATAGATAAAAAATAAAAGTATTTTGATTCCCTTCATGTCACGATGAAAATACTCAGCAAATGGCACTATCAAACCGACCGAAATTCCCATTTTTAGATAAAGTTGTTCATCATACCTCTCTTCCTATACACATGCGAGTAAACAACTCAGGCGTGATGCAATATATGCAGCTGGATGTGCTATTTGGACGTGCACTATACCTGAGAATTTTTATGGAAAACTGCACGGAAGTATGAAACTCTGTGATTTATCTTTTTCGAGAAGTTTTGTAGAGGGCACATCTGCAGCCTCACATGTTAAATCATTTTTGTCATACGATTGGAATAAAATGACGTGATATAATTAAATAATTAATTAAACTCCGCAAATGAATTTCAATATTCCACTGAACAATAATTTTAAAAAATAATTCTCATCAATTTTAATCAGAGATAATTAAAATAATAATTAAAATCGTAGTACAGAATTAAAATTATTTTATCGTTCCGATTTTATTATACTAATTATCAATCAACAGTTTCAATTTTTCAAAAATTTTATAAATCATCAATCAACTTCGCAAGAATGATGATTATTAGATCAATTGAAAAATCAAATTCAGATCTTTAGAATTAATTGATTAATTATAATTTTGCATTAAAAATTATTTTAAATTCCACTTTTAAAAAATCTAGCGTAACGATTTTTGAAGTCTCTATTCCGCTTATCAAGTAATATAATATAATGTCTATGTTAATTTTTTTATGAACTGTAATCTTTTTTTTTACAGGAATTGTAAAACTAAGAGAAATTCATTTCTTACTGTTATAAAAAAAATACATATATAAGATAGAATATATGCATATAATATATTATATAATATATAAATAATAAGAATAATAATAATAATATATTTCATTATATATTATATAATTATATAATATGTTATATAATAGATACTATATATGCATATACATTTTTGTATACCTCAATTTTTTTCAACTGTTGAAAAATTAAATACAGTTATGTATAGAAAAATTAATAACACAGGTCCGTAAAAAAAATACATAGAAGAGTAGTAAAGAAGAAAATGCAAAGGATTGTGACAATTCTGAATAAATTATTCAACAATTAAATTCTCATTGTGAAAAACTTAATTGAAATCATTCATTTTTCCTGCATTATTATTGAGATAAAAATTAATGAAAATGAGAAATGGTACGGTTTTACTATTCTGACATGCATGTTCTAGTTTGAATAAAAAAGTAGTGTAATTAGTGTAGTGTAATTAGTGAAATTAGTAATGTAATTAGTGTAGTTAATATCTTTGATCAATTTACGGTAAACTTCTTGTAAAATGTTTGAGTACCAATTTTTGCTGATTCCTGATTTCAATAAAATCATGAAAAATTAAGTTAAATTAACGGAAAAAGGAAACAAATTTTGAAAATTATAATTGTTTAAAAAATATGCAGAACAGAATCCTACCTTATCCTCCAGGAGTCAGACGGTTCGTGAACGCGCTAGCAGATGGGGGTCCGCTATCGATTAACTCTTTCGACTCTCTTCGATTCGAAAGCCTAAGCTGACGAAACAGCGTCGAAGCGCATATTTCAGTCCAGAAGATCATTCGATGTTGGCGATGATTTCAAAATCTAATCCATATGAGGAAACAATATAAACATAAACAATGATTTCATAGACTGGAAAAAAATTCACAAAGGGAAAATAATAATCCATTCCGTTACTAAATAATTCTTTATGTGTCATTATCATCGAGTTACTTTACAATTTTTTAACAATCATTAATTACAAAATAAGTTCCTCTCAACTATTCTCAACAAAAGAAATTAATAAGACATTGGTACATACTCAATATAAATGAATTCCCATTGAATCAGCCTCGAATATGTCTCACGTTCATCGATCGCATCGAGAATAAAACTGAATTTTCAAAATGAAAATAGTCTCAAAGCAACAGTTACATATTGCACACCCAAATGGGTCTCCCCCCATTCTCACTCAGACGGAGAGAACATCCGGGAGGTAAAAGAAAGATGAAAGAACATAAGCGAGAGGTGTAGATATAAAATCAGTAGCGAAGTGGTCACAAGATTTAAGTCAATTTGGTCTTCAGTTGAGTTTTCCAGAAATATTTCCGAATTGAAGGGAGATAGCAAAATTTTCATGATAATCTTTTTTGTAGAGCAAATTGAGTGCTACTAAAAAGGTTATGAGAAAAATTTTGTTATCTCCCTTAGATTTCGAGATATTCATTGAAAACTGGCCAATAGCCAAAATCGGCTTAAACCGTTCGACCACTTCGCTACTGAAATGAAGAAAAAGAAAAAATCGTACGATCAGGCATTCCCTCACAGACTAAGATATCACATTGTAGAGCTGTCTGCTTCAATAATGAGACTAGTTCGGAGTTCGCATTTAAAAAAAAAACATAAATAATCAAATTGTTAACGGTAGAACTCTGACAGTATGATAACTCATCCTCACGCTATAAATTTATATAAATATTCTCTTGAAATATTTCTCGCACTTCTCTCATCAAAAGTATTTACAAGTATCACGATTTCACGATGAGAAGATACGAGTATTTTCCAGTGTAAAATTACATATTTACAGGTCCAAAGAGTTGTTTAACAACATTTTAAAACTCAAAATAATCTAGTTATTTTAATTGATTCAGATATCAATGAGAATTGTATTAATTGTCCTCTTTGGATGTTGTCGATAAATAATAAGCCCTGATCATCTCCTGGGGCAGTCAGTCTCGTGGGGAAATAATCGACAGTGGATTGATCTGAATCTGAAACATGGGAAATTTAATATGTGAATGCACCACCGAATATCAATCACTATTAATTACGGGATAATGCTGATTGCAAACGAGTCAATTAGAAGTTATGGAGATATAATCGATCATGAGTCTCGTTCTGAAAAAAATATTCATGTGCCTCGTGTATGAATGCTCTCATCCCACACCTCTTGCACCTCTCACTTGTCACTTTTCCCCTTTGTTTTACTTCTCATCATACAGCGACCTTCTTCTGGGACATCGCAATTCAAATAATTGACGCCTTCAGCGAGTAGAAAGGGACTGGTGGAGAAACAATTATTCAGGATAGAGTAATGAGAAACTCAAGTTTTTTTTATTCTCTGAATATATTCGATGGTTTGCAGAATAAAATATCTATCTCTGATAAACTTGGAGTGATTGTTGAGAATAATGCGGTAGTGCGTACCGCCAAGTACGCGATCGAGAATCTAACAGCGTTCGACGTGAAGGGAATTAAGTGGATGATTCTTCGACTAAATTTGGTTTTCGTTTTCGGGCGCTAAATGCGATTGAATACGAAGGAAATTCGAAAAAATATATTTTTCTTTCTAGATTATAAAAATCCAAATCGATTTCTGGGGATGGAAATTTGGTACTCGAAATTAGGACTCTAGAATTAAGGGTCAGTAATGTAGGGTTGCAAGGGTCAGGAGGCTTATAATGAGGGTTAGGATAAGGGATAGAAAGGTCATATTAAGGGCCACAAGGGTCAGATTAAGGGTCATAAGGGTCAGATTAAAGGTTGCAAGGGTCAGATTAAAGATCACAAGAATCTAAATAAGGGTCAGAATAAAGGTTATGAGGGTTAAAATAAAGATTAGAAGTAGGGTCTATATAAGGGCCACGGAAGTCGAAATGAAGGGTCATATGGGGCTCTCTCTATATTATCAAAATCTAAATCGACTTCTGGTTATGAAAAATTGTTACCCGAAATTACGACTCTAGAATTAAGGGTCAGTAATGAAGGGTTGCAAGGGTCAGGAGGGTTATAATGAGGGTCAGAATAAGGGTTAGAAGGGTCATATTAAGGGCCATAAGGGTCAGATGAAGGGTTGCAAGGGTCAGATTAAGGCTTGCAAGGATCAAATTAAGGTTAACAAGGGTCAGATTAAGGGTTGTAAGGGTCAGATTAAGGTTCACAAGGGTCAGATTAAGGGTTGCAAGGGTCAGATTAAGGATCACAAGGGGCAGATTAAAGATCACAAGGGTGTAAATAAGGGTCAAAATAAAGGTCATGAGGGTTAAAATAAAGATTATAAGTAGAGTCTATATAAGGGCCACGGAAGTCGAAATAAAGGGTCATATGGGGCTCTCTCTATATTATCAAAATCTAAATCGACTTCTGGTTATGAAAATTTGTTACCCGAAATTACGACTCTAGAATTAAGGGCCACGTGGGTGGAAATAAAAGTCACGAGGGTCACAAGAGTTGCTTAAGGGTTACAAGTGTCAGACTAAGGGTCGCAAGGGTTGATTAAGGGTTACAAGGGTTAGGGTAAGGCTCACAAGGGTTAGATTAAGGGCTACAAGGGTCACACGAAGGAAGTAAATAAGGGCTATGAGGTTCAAAATGAGGGTCATTGAGGTCAAAATAAGGGTTACAGTAAGGGTCTAAATAAGGGTCATGGGGGTTGAAATAAGGGTCAGAATGAAATTCATGAGGGTCAAAATAAGGGTCATGGGGGTCGTTGGAAGTTGGCGAGCGGAGCCGGCAAGGGGCATAGCCTCCCAGTATAATTCTAAAATTGTGGAAGAGATATTAGGGCATGAATAGAACAGCTGTGCGTCTACATAACTTCGACGAAAAAATGGGAAATGAATCCTCAGGGGTTTCTGTATGACTCTTTGCTGTTTACTCCTTCGAGCATTGTTTGCACATCATGTGTGTCTTTGACAATGCTCCCCGGTTTTTTTTTCGTGCGGTCACTTTTCCACTTAATAATCACACTCGTCGTTATTTAGCTTTCCATAGCTCCACTCGGCTAGCTTTGACAGTGTAGCCCCGGGGGCTTCACCCGGGGGAACGGTTTGCTTGAATCACACGAGCGAAATTATTTGAATCGCTCGCAATAAAACTTCAATTTGAACTTTCACTCTATTAACGTTTTTACTCGCCTTAAATAAATACTTTTTCAAATGCGAATAAATGTTCTATTAGTCCAAATTGAAACTCCGTTAGTTAGAATTGAATAATTGTTTAAGCAACGAGGAAAAGGACTTCATTAACAAATCACTTCATTCAGATCAATCATTATTTCTGAATTAAGAGGAGGTTCAGTTCGATAAAAAAAAAACTTTTGCGTTTTTCGAGAAAAAAAAACTTGAAAAAAAAATTTTTTTCCGTGTGATGATGAAAAATGAAAAAGGTCTTTCCCCGGGGTGAACCTCCCCTGAACTCGTTAATTTCTTCTTACAACAGAAGAAAATACTATTGACGAGTTATTGCACCCGAACATCTCCAAATGATTTAAAATCACCGAAAACCTGTTTCGAAACTTTCGGGAAGCAAAAGGGAGGGCTAGAAAGCGAATAAAAAAAAGGCGAAATTACCTATTAGGATCATCCTTGAGACGGAAACCATCGATTTTAACAACGTTCCACTCGTCCCGTGGATCCTTCGAGTAGCTGAACGATACCTGAAGTCCAATGAAAACAAAAATTCACTCATTACCCCTCCAATCTCGTTATTTATAGCACAGTAAAATCATAATATCCATCATTAACAAAAATATCGAGAAAAAAAAATTGACTAAACAACGTACATTGAAATGCTGAGGCATAAAAAATTGTAACTGATGTGTACATATAACTCATAAAAATTTTATTCTTCATTATACGCGCAGAGCGCTGCGTGAATGCTAAAGTCAAAGAGTGGTGAGACACCTGGCGCGAGACACGCCACTTGAGTAACGATGAGATCGCTCGAAGGTCTTTACCTACAAGGTACTAGTGTACAACCCGTCGAGTTGTCGTTCATCATAAACTCCGGGGATACGAACGGTTGGCAATTTTCATATTTTCTTTTGGATTTAACAGATGATTTCAGTTATGCAATTTTGGCAATTTTTTGCTTAATTTTCACTGAGGGATCCACAAAATTTCAAGAGGAATTTCGTTAGTGACAATTACCAATTTTATGAGGTGATAAATTTAAATTATGGATTAATAATAATTAATCTATAATTAATTAATTATGAACTTGAATAGTAATAATAATTATTATTATAATAAATATTTATTTATAATAATAACAATTATTACTATGATTGTTATAAATTATTATTATTATTATTATTATTAATAATAAGAAAAATTCTTGTAAATGAATGTTTTGGTATTCAATTTTTTAATTGAGAAAAAGTCAAATGAATATATTTTTAAATCTTCAATTAATCAGGAATTCTGAGTAATTTTGTAATAAATATTTGTTTTTTCATTAAAAATTCGAGCTAGTGGAAAAAAATTGCTTTTCCCGCCGCTAAAAAATCGAATTTCCACTGAATTTCCAGTGAAATTTCAAAAATCATGATTTTTCTTTATTAAATACCCCAGCAAAATGCAGAAACCCATGACGACAAATTTAGTCAATTTTTTTCTGCATTCATGTAAATTTCTTTTTACAATAAAAATATTCTCGCTGAATTGTGAAGTTCATAATGCCCATTTGCAAAGAAAATAATGTTAAAATAATTGTTTACCTGCTCATGGAAGGTATCCTCATTGAGAAACTTCATAGGCTCCAAGTGTGAGTGGAATTGCTCAACCACTGTCAATTGTTTCTTCAACAAATGCTCAATAATGTACCCCATTGTGACGTCATCGGGCAGTCGAATTCTGTCGCCGACAGTTATGAATTTTCCGCCGCTGTAAAAAAAAAATGCGAATCCAATAATTGAAAAATGATTCGAGATTAATTAAATGAATGAATTTGCAGTGCTTGGACAAATCAGTAGCGAAGTGGTAAACGGTTTAGTCGATTTATCTCTTAGTTGAGTATTTGCAGAATATCTCCGAATCTAAACGAGATAATGGAATTTTCGTAATAACCGTTTTTCTTGAGCAAATTGAGTGCTATAAGAAAGGTTGCAATAAAAATTTAGCTATCTCCCTTAGATTCCGAGATATTCACTAAAAACTGGCCAATAGTGAAAATCGACTTAAATCGTTTTACCACTTCGCTACTGAAATGAATTGTTCTGTACTCCCCGGGATGAAGTATTCATGCGCGAGTGACATTTTTCCACTGAATGGTAGGAAAAATGAGCATTGGGGAAAAATGCGAGTGCAGTTAGTGGATAATGACCTCGCGGAATAAATATTTTTTTTATCCTCCACACCACACCTGGAAATGCCGTCGGCATGGTCAAGGCATTCCCGGGGATCACTCGATATTCTCGGATATATGTGCGGATAGATGCAAAGTCCACAGCCCTTGTTAATTTTCAATGAAAAACAAGGCGCGGAATAAATGAAATAAAATGTAAAATTAACGAATGCCTGATGGTCATGTGGGATAAAGCCATCGAGAGGTACCATCCGTGCGGCAACTGCCTCGGGTGAATTAATCAATACACGGCTGGGTGCGTATGAGTGAATAATTCACATGCAGCTTTAGCCGATACATTCTCCCGCGTGGCGTTGATATTAAAGGAACGGAATGAGGTGGGGAGGCAAATAATTAGTAAAACGGAAGGACGGGAGAGCTGCAGGTGCTGAGTGTCAACGAGACCTGTCTAATCTGCATTGCGATGGAATGTCGCCAAATTAATGTGAGGGACGCCGTGTGTGGAAATTGTCTCGAGTTTAGAGATGAGGAGTTCGTCACTGGAGACATGCAGCGTGGAAAATCGAGGGATTTTTCTGAGGAGTAAAATCGGCTTCAGTCATGATTTGTTTCATTAAGTAGCTTTAAGGCTGCTATACACAAACGTCCACGTCCTGAGAACTATGATTCGTAGAGACGTGAGTTGAAAACCGTTTTATTTGTTATGAAATTCCCGATATTTGTCACACTGGACGTCTCGATGACTTTTTAATAGTTTTCGAGATATTTCAATTGATATTGGGGCATTGTAGCGACAGCGAGAGCACCTTTACTCGAGACTGCATCCGTAGTACATGAACACATGCCTGTGCGCATCGAATTCCCGCCATGCGCAGTGGCCGACTGCGCAACTTCCGTTGGGTTTTTCGTTACATGAGATTTACCAGGGATTACTCTACCACAAAATTTCGATAACGAGGGCTGAGATGTTCACACATCAAAATATCAAAATATGAAAATGATGCTGGGGTGTAATTATTGAGAAGGTTTTTATGATGAATTAAATGGTTTTTTACACATGTATCTACGACTTATGATTTTCGAGATGTTATCATTTGTTTAATTAAGTAGCTTAAGACCTTCAGTTTCTGAGAGCGCGTGCACCGTGGGGCGCTCCTATCCACAAACGTCCACATCCTGAGAACTACGATTCGTAGAGGTGTGAGTTGAAAACCGTTTTATTTGTTATGAAATTCCCGATATTTGTCACACTGGACGTCTCGATGACTTTTTAATAGTTTTCGAGATATTTCAATTGATATTGGGGCATTGTAGCGACAGCGAGAGCACCTTTACTCGAGACTGCATCCGTAGTACATGAACACATGCCTGTGCGCATCGAATTCCCGCCATGCGCAGTGGCCGACTGCGCAACTTCCGTTGGGTTTTTCGTTACATGAGATTTACCAGGGATTACTCTACCACAAAATTTCGATAACGAGGGCTGAGATGTTTACACATGAAAATGTTAAAATGAAGAGAACAAAAATTTGGATAATGCTCTTTGGTAAATCAGGGGATAGTAGATTACGTCACCAGGGAGTGGAGCAAGAAAAGTGGAATAGTCCACCATTTTCTTATAAAAACGATAAGAACTACCTCGCAAGTACAAAAGAGAAACAAACCGTTTGTATCGAGCGATTCGGAGACATAAATCGAGCCAATTAGGGTGGGGGCAACAGGTAGTCGCAACTTTGAGAGAGCATCAGCCCTCTTCGGTCTCTCGTATGGGTTTGTTTGGTGGATAAAATGGACGAGTACCGTTCCGACATGCCGGACAAATATCTCAAAGGGGATGCCGTCCCCGGGACGCGATTTCAATTCTCCCGTCAATTTTTACTCCAGCATTTGCTCCATTCATTTCTTTATGTTCTCTGGCATCTCCCTAATCAGCTGAAATTCAGGGGGAGATAGGCATTCAAATGGTATCGAGGGGCTAGTGCAGTCGCCCTTTGGGAGCTCACAATCAGACTATTTCCATTCGGACAACTGCATGTGTTTCTTATCTCCGTGCGTAATGGATAGTCGTTGCTTACTGGTGATTCGAGGTGGGATTAATGAACTAAACGCGAATGGTATGCGGGGATGTATCTAGAATTAAAATTGCTGGGTTTTCATAATCTAACGAATGGGAAATAATTAGCGAACAAGGAAATTTAAGAAAATTTTTACATTTTTGTAAACACGTGCGGCAGATGGATAATTATTTTCTTTTATTTATGAGTAAATTTAATGAAATTTCAACAATTCCATGCACAAAATTTTAGATTCGTCACACGTCTTAAGTTAAAATCATGTTAATTGTTTTATCTCCTGTTCAAGGATTTATTTTTAATCAATTAATCATTTATTTCGTGTAATTCGATTGAAATAAATGCTTAAGTTTATTAATTTTCACTGGAAACTTCAACATCAAGTTTTATTAGAAATTTCAGTGAAAACATATCTATTTCTTTTTCTGGAATAATCGAATCAAAATTTACAGAATTGTCTTGCAAATAATAAAATTCTTTTAAATTTTGAAAAAAAATGTTGAATATATATTTTTTATTAAAGAATTCATTTTAATGAATTAATCACGCATTTCACATAATTAAACTCCTTCCCCCAAAATAATCCCACAAATTCCCAAATTTCCCCAAAAAAATCCTAAAAAAAATCTAAAATTTCCAAACTGAATTAAATTTCAACTTTAACAAACTCATTTCTCACTATTCCCAACTAAAATCAATATATCCCTGAGAGAAAAAATAATTTTTGTCAAATATTAATTTACTTGAGAGAAGCATTTATTTTTTAAAAATCGTATTTCTTCAGTTATTTGGCAAAAATATTTTTTTTTCTCACTGCAATCTCTGCCGCAGTGCCCCGCCACCATCAGCCCGAATTTTTCATACCCCTTTGAAAAATTTTGTCGTATCCAATTAAAAGTGGATAAGAAAATAACTAGACTAGCGAGTGCTTAATTAACATTTTCTGTTTTCGATTGGACAGAAAGGGGCGGGGAGGGGGGGGGGACGAGAAACGCGTCTCCCCTTCGTCCAGAAAGAGGGACGGACTCATTAGTGAATACCACAGGTCGAATTCCCCCTCCCCCTCTCCCCCGCCGCCGCAATGTTCCACCCCCTGACCGAAACGTCGTTTCGTAGTCCTCCGTAAACATTTAGGTTTACCTCCGGACGCTTTTTAATTGGCCAGATTAGTTGGGCCAAAATTCATCTCCCATTGCCATGATTTCACAATCGTTTTTCACTTGCACCTTTTTTTTACACAAAACCCGCATCATTCTTCGGGCTTTCGGCTCTCCTGTAGCACCGCCACCGCCGCCACCGAGTGAAATAATAAAATCAAAAGAAATAGGAGGGGAGGGGGTAGAAAAAAAAATGTCAGGAGGTTCTGAGCAAATTCGCGAGAATATCGGCCTCGTTAAAATACCAGCTGTCGAAATCGAAATTTCGGGGTTAAGTGGGTGAGACACCGTCTTCCCATCGTCCCCTTCTTTTTGCATTTTTACCTCTATTCTCCCTTCATCCCCGCGCAGTCGGTCCTACTGGGGATTATTTTTTTTTTATGAGGCGCGGGAGACAGTGACTTTTCGTCGCTGACCTGTGATTGCATCGGGAGACGCACTAAGTAATGGCTTTGATGGCCGATGCGAACGGAGGACTCGGGAATTCCGGGGATATTCGGGATTAATGAGACGAGGGGTGAGACCATTTTTGGCGTCCAATTATTCTAATCGAATGGGAATCTCGAAAATCTTGGGGAATTTCACGATTTTTTATTCCGTATTGCAACCATTTTCAATCATCAAATTTGGCAG
Organism: Diachasma alloeum; assembly: GCF_001412515.2. Taxonomy (NCBI): domain Eukaryota; kingdom Metazoa; phylum Arthropoda; class Insecta; order Hymenoptera; family Braconidae; genus Diachasma; species Diachasma alloeum. The sequence goes on from NW_021680346.1 coordinate 1,360,114, forward strand.
TTGAATTGCGTGAGGAAAATTGGAGAAAAAAGTTTTTTTTTCAATTTTTCTTTTGAAATTTGAAATTGCTTTGCCACAATTTTTTGCACATTCAAAATTGATCTGCATTCCGTGCTAATTAAATCATGAATATATACCCTACTATCAATGGGTCAATGATGAATGCATAAGAAATGTCGTAAAACTAGTTGAAAAGGAATTGCTAATAGATCAGCTGAGGAACTCATCCGACGGAATCCCCAAATTGGTTTTACCGCCGGAGGGCCAAGATTGGAGATACCCTCCAATATGCTCAGGAAAAAGAATCCAATTAACCCCGGTCCGATATTCTTACATGACAATGTTCTCTCATTTGAACCCTTCCATTTTTTTCATCAGTCTGAAGGATTTATAGTCGGGATGCGGGAGTCATTTAAATAGTTATTAACGGTTTCTCGGTGTTGACTCGACTGAAGCATGACCAAAGTGATTGGTAATTTCAACTGAAATTCCAGGTAAAATCCTTGGAATTTTTTAATATTCGAGAATTAATACGAAATAAACATGAAATTATAATGTGTTTTTCAACTGAAGAATTAATTTTTTTATAACATTTAGTGAAAAATAAAATTTTCATCACGCTATGGGGAAAAGTGACATTTCAGGCACGCTCCGCGTGCCTAAAAGTCCCTTTCCCACGCATTGTGATGAAAAAAATCGTTCGATACACGTGGGAAAAGTGTTTTCCGGCTCGTGAGATTACATCACTCGCCTTCGGCTCGTGCTATAAATCCCCCACGAGCCAAGAAACACTTTTCCGCAGTTGTATCGAAATATACTATAAAGATCATGAAGTTTACATAAATAATTCATATAACATGTCATGAGTGAAAACCATTTCCATATTCTGATGTGTAAATATCTCAGCCCTCGTTATCGAAATTCTGTGGTAGAGTAATCCCTGGTGAATCTCATGTAACGAAAAACCCAACGGAAGTTGCGCAGTCGACCACTGCGCATGGCGGGAATACGACGCCCATAGTCATGTGTACATGTACTACGGATGCCCTCTCGAGTAAAAGTGCTCTCGCTGTCGCTACAATGCCCCAAAGTTAATTGAAATATCTCGAAAACTATTGAGAACTCATCGAGACGTCCAGTGTGAAAAATGCAGGGAACTTCATAATAAATAAAATGGTTTTCAACTCACATCTTTACGAATCGTAGTTCTCAGGATGTGGACGTTTGTGGATAGGAGCGCCCCACGGTGCACGCGCTCTCTCAGAAACTAAAGGTCTTAAGCTACTTAATTAAACAAATGATAACATCTCGAAAATCATAAGTCGTAGATACATGAGTAAAAAACCATTTTATTCATCATAAAAACCTTCTCAATAATTACACCCCAGCATCATTTTCATATTTTGATATTTTGATGTGTGAACATCTCAGCCCTCGTTATCGAAATTCTGTGGTAGAGTAATCCCTGGTGAATCTCATGTAACGAAAAACCCAACGGAAGTTGCGCAGTCGACCACTGCGCATGGCGGGAATACGACGCCCATAGTCATGTGTACATGTACTACGGATGCACTCTCGAGTAAAGGTGCTCTCGCTGTCGCTACAATGCCCCAAAGTCAATTGAAATATCTCGAAAACTATTGAGAAGTCATCGAGACATCCAGTGAGACAAATGCAGGGAATTTCATAACAAGTAAAATGGTTTTTCACTCGCGAATTGTGAGTCGCAGAGACATGAGCGAAAAATCATTTGATTCGTCATAAAAATTCCTCAATTTTTTACGATGCGTGTCTCGACGAATTCCCAAAGGATATTATGAAGAGAGCGGGTAAGACAAACGGACTTGTCCTTCACCGAGTGATGCTCCCCGAACGAATCAGATTGCATGCGTGGGCGGCAATCAACGGTTCGTCTTGCAGACCTCTCGTATGGCTGTCACGACTCGTCTTTTTCTTGCTTATCAAGGGTTAATTAAGACTCCACAGTCATTCCCAATGCGCCTCCATCCCTCAGCTCCGCTCTGAGTGACAGATAATACGATCGAGTCAACGATTCGTTTGGGAAAAAAATAGACGGGGNGGGGGGGGGGGGGGGGGAAGGGAACAAGCCAGAACATGAAGTTTATGTTGTTATTCTCAAGGCGATTCTGCGGAGCACTGAGTGGAACGGTCGATGTCTTCTGTAACTACCGCAGAAGGTACCATCGGAGGGGCCTCAACGTGAGAACGCGCCTCCTACCCATCTGGTAGCTAAAGAATGGGCCTCGCTGACTGCGATAATTGCCGGTGTGAGGAAACGCCACGTCCGGAACGGAGGTCTTCAAAAAATGTGACGCTATTTCATTATCATATTTTTTAGTTCTGTGGGGAGATGTTTTGGCGAGAGAATTTGAAAATAAATGATAATTTACCGCATGCCAAACGCATGAAGGCGGAATATTTGCTTTTGATTTTTCCATGTTGTGAATTTAAATTCTAGTTCATATGAATCACTCATTATCAAACATTTAGAAGTTCTCACTTGAAATTTGAAGAGTAATTTCTCATGGGCAATATCTCGAACGAATGGAGAATGTAAGGCGGTTTCCATGAGTACAATCGTCTTGCGTCGAATTTTCATGAAGCCCGCCTGACAAACAAAAGAGAATTGAATGCCATTCTATGAAACATGAATAAACGAATCATAATTGTCCAAATCATTTAAGTCAGAGGAAAATAGAATAATTCTACTTTTTTAATATTGCGTTTACGCATGTTTTCTTCGAACAAAGTTGATTAGAATTACACGGAGAGAAATGTTCAGTAAAAATTACGGAACTCACAGTTAGCTCACCGATTATGGAATCGACTCAGAAAATTTAAGTGACGGTATCGTAATTTTTCACAGGAAATTCAGATAAAAATTACGGAACGCTCGGGAAAAATTCCGTGAGAGTTCCGTAAAATTTCCTACAAGAACATTTCGCTCTGGAATTACGGAAAAGATACGTAATTTTTATTTAATATTTCTCTCCGTGTAATAGCTAGAATAATGAGATTATCTTACATTTTTGACGTCAAGGATAGGAGAATCTGAATGCAATATAGTGAAAATGATGATCGATTTTTTCACTTTGAACAAATAGGGGAGGGTGGGGTGAAATGGACACTTTTGACTTTTTTAAAAATATTCATAACTCAGAAACGGATTTATCAGTTGACCTCAGTCTGAGCTCATCACAAAGAGGAATCATTGTTCTTTCAATTGAAAAATAAAATTACTCCATTTCATGAACAATTCAACACGTCATGAACATTTAAAAAAAAGTCAAAAAGGTCCATTTTACCCCACCCTTCCCTAATATTAATACAAACACAAAATTTCTGATATATGAATAAAAAGAAGCTGTGACTCAATATTCCAAATGCAGTTTTAATTTTTCATTTGGTGCTGAAAACACGAGATGACAATATTTTAAGCACGGAATTATATTGATGAGATGAACAACAGATTAATTGAATTACCGTGTGAACTAACTAAAAATTGATAACAGTGTGGGCACGCACTTTTACCAGAGTATCAACAAACATTGAATTCCAGAAATTCACCCTCTAAAGTGTGTTCTAGAAGGAATTGAATTGTAATTATGATTAAAGTCTTATTCAGTGACCGTAGAAATTAGAACATGAGCAAATTATTTATTGTAATATGAAAATTTAACAGCTGATAAATTGGGACATGTGATTCTCGTCGGTACTGGTTTTGCGATGAGAATGATTATAAACAATGAATTGAAATGAAAGAAGAGCAGTCTAAGTGCAGTATACGCAATTTCTCGATAAATAAGTCAACTATTTTCTCTCCCCAACAAAACTTGTATTCCCGAACAGAAAAGTAGTCCAAAGCACTTGCCGAAGGTTGTACCGTGTCTTCACTCTACTCCTCATCTCTCTCCCCTCGACACACCCGAGTCTCCCACACACCGTCAATGCAGCATACAATATCCGGGGAGTACGGGTGGAGAGGTCTTCCTCCTTTATTTATTTCGAGTTATACAAGGCTAGTCGATTCCCGTTCGAGAGTCGCTGCAGTAGCCCCCGCGCATTATACAATATATACCGGACCGAGAATATGAAAATACTGGGCAGGTTAAATGGGAGTTGCATGCTGGTGGGTGAAAAAAAAACCAGAGGGGAAGAAAGAGAGGGGAAAGAGAGTAATAAAAACAATGCGGTGGCAGAATCCCTCGGTGAAGACGTGATGGGATTGCCCAACTGAAATTCAACTCAACTTCATGAATGAATCGCTCAACATTTTTTGCCGTCGCCTCCATCGATTCATCTACATTTCTCCCCTTGCGGAGTAATTAACGATTGAGATCAGTTACAATGACTCAATACAGCGGACAATTTTCCGGTGAATGAACATTGCAAAAACAATCTTGAGGCATTCAGAAAATTTGGGATATTCAAGTTGATTTAAGGGGGCAACCCTGAAATTTCAAACTTCAGATAAATTTCACCAGAATTTTGCAACTTGGATGAATTCTCAATGTATTGTTTCTATAAACCTAGGGAGTTCTCTCGGATCAAAGGATTGTCGTACAATAGATTGCATTTTTTCCTGCCAACAGTTCGAATTCTTCTAGGGATATTTCTGACGATCACGACAAAAATTTAATTTTTGTGAAAGATATCCAATTTCCTTCAGTCGAGTTGGTCAAGTTGGTTAATTTCCCTTAAGTAAATCTGTTCCACTCCATCAAATATTCTCACGTGAAACATATTGTTTTTCAGCAGAGCTAATTTGTTCTCTCAGTGTTTGATTTCACTCGGCCAATCTCGAGTTATTAATGAGGATAAATATTCCATTTTGGCGCACTCTCTTCTCATAATTCACGATGAACAATCAATTTGTGAACATTACATTAGAAAATAAAAATTACATTATTTCAGAGATGATTTCGGAGTGTTGAAATCACTTGATGAAAGTTTCCACCAAAACATGATAATTTTCGTAGTAGTAATTGTTCTCGTGAGACATTTATATGTCTTTCGGGTAAATACATTCGGTCTACAGAGAATTATATGAGGCTCCGGTTTAATCAAGTGAATGTTATTGAGTAGTGTATATCTTTGTCCAATAAACACTTATAATTTCCATGGAACAAATGATAATTTCAAGAGGAAACTACAATTTTCTTGCCGAAAACTGTGTTATTGGCAAAACTAAATAATTTCAAGGGGAAAATTTTTTTTGGGAAAAAAATATTCTTTCCTCGTTAATGTATTCTTTCTGTGGTATAAACCTATGATGTTCTCTCAGATCAAATGATTGTCGTACAATAGATTATATTTTTCCTGCCAACAGTTCGAATTCTTCTAGGGATATGTCTGACGATCATGACAAAAATTTAATTTTGGTGAAAGATATTCAATTTCCTTCTATTAAGTTCGTTAATTTCCCTCAAGTGAAACATTTCGTGTTCCAGTATATTAAAATACATCCCCCTTGAAATTCCATTCGTCAGCAGATTCCCAATTTATTAGCAAAAATATATGGACTAAACGACCCGTTTACCTCACCTCTCTTATTAATTAAACTTTATTCATCGTGAAATGATTTTTTGTTATTGAAACGCTATCGCCCCGAAATCCCTGAAATCGACGCTGTAATCACGTGAAATCGACTTCAATTAAAAGTCACGTATTACTCAATCACTTCAATAATAATTAAAATGCACACTCACCCAGCCACCGGTATCATCTTGAGTGCCAGCGCCCTGCTGATACAGAAACCAGCGCCCCCCGTGGCGAACCAAAATTTCACCTTCTGCTGGAACAAAAGAGTCGTTTTCATCGGTTTATTTTATTTCCACAGCGCTGTATCGACGAGCGAATGAGAATACCGAATTGTTGTGGGTATCGTTCGAGGTAATAAAGTGTATCTGGATATTCCAATGGCCCTCGGAGTTTGTGAGTATCGAGCGGTTAAAGGGGGACGAGCCGGTGATTAATCTTCGTCGGGGGAAAATTGATCGATTCATCGGCGAGGCAAAGGCGATGATTCGGTGCCTCGATGCCAGATTTTTTTAAGAGTTCATTAGGGGAGTGAATTCATTGCTTCCGATTGGAAGTCCATTTTTGTTTTGATGAGTACGAAATGTATAAGCAGGGGGAGTGGCTGTTGCTGAGGCACTGACCCCATTCAATTTATAAACCAATTATTTTGTAGAAATAAACATGAGTAGAAAGAAAAAACACAAGACTTTTTTAGCATTTTAATTCCGAGTGAAAGCTTTGTAATCGTTCAAATTTAATAAATTTAATTTTTTTTCGATTGTTCGCTGATGAATGGATGGAATTGAATCTTTTCGTTTCAAATGTAGGTATTCTTGAGCCCTATCGATCGCCATCAATTAAAATTTAATTCATCGATTAGTTTTTTAATTTTCGATTTTTTTCAAAAATCGGTTGTCCTACGATAACTAAAAAAATTTTCTGAATTGATTGAATGATGGCTTAAAACACTTGTTTGGATGTCCTTTTGACCGAGTTCGAAGATGAAGGCGATAATAATAATCGTTATTTTGATTAATTTGAAAATTTGCAAAAATTTTGTATTTTTTGAAAATCAGAATTCCGGGGATATCTTTGAATATCATGCTTCAAATGAATTCAATTATAGCGTAAAATGTTTGCTTTAATACCATTAAGTCGTAGTTAAAAGATGACTACGATAGCTATATTGGTTGATTTGAAATTTCCCTGAAAATGATTTTTCTGATGGTTTCTTCAAATGTGATGTTTTAAATTCATTCAAGTATGTATAAATAAAATTTTTCTATAAACTTTTTATCGAAGGGTTTATTATTTTCGATAAAAATTCCCCTAATTTTCAAAACTTTCAAGTGGAAAAAACTTGGAAAATGTAGAATTTCCAACAGAAAAAAATAAAATAAAATAAAATTTTAAAAATGAAAAAAAAAATTAATAATAAACAAATAAAATTTTTGATGGAATTCGCAAGTTATTTAAAAAAATTTTTCGTGCGTGGAAAATCCAATTAGTAACCTCAAACTCCTAATTCCCCCCTTTTCCAATCACCAAATTCAAAAAATCAGAGACGCCATCAACTCATCCACGTATAGATCCACGGAGAGCCAGCCCACCGGGTCAGGAATGTAATTAGTCAGAGAAGCAGGTACAATCTCGCGTCTTGATCACTGGGTCCCTTCGTTACCGGCATTATGCGCAGTAGAAAAACCTCGAGAGTGGGGGTATTATGGAGATGGACCGCGATTATGCTTCAAAAACGCGTTTGGTGAGCCGATGGTGAGCGAGTGGGACAGCAGATCTCAAAGCGATTAACCAGTTGTAAATGCGTAGAGGTGATAATTAAAATAACTGACTGATTGGCCGGCCTCGGAGACCTCTTCCAATATGCATACCATCAGGCAGATGGTCCAACAATTCCTCCCCCCNCCCCCCCCCCCCCCGACTCTTTGCACGTAACGTCCATTTCATCGACGATAAAGTATAAAGGTAATGGTGAATACATTATTAGTCCGATATTTCTATCGAAATGAGTGTGAAGACGGGATTTTTTAAATTCAGAATTCAATTGAATTAATTTTGATAATTACGATTTTTTAATGAGTATGTATTTTCATTTTAACTATTCTTTTCATTGCCGATAGTTCAATGAAATGTTAATATGATGTCTCTCCATATATTATAAAAATCCAAATCGACTTCTGGTGACGAAAATTTAGTCGTCGAAATTAAGACTCCAAAATTAAGGGTCACAAGGATTAAAATAAGGGTCGCAAGGGTCAAAATAAGGGTCGTGAGGGTCAAAATCATGACCATGCGGATCAGAAGAGGGGTCGCAAGGGTCAAAATAAGGGTCAGGAGGGTCGCTTAACCCATAAATAAGTCAGGATAAGGGTGAAACCCTTGTAACCCTTTATTTTGACCCTCGCGACCTTTATTCTGACGCCCATGACCCTTATATTGACCCTTGAATAAATCAGAATAAGGATTGAGCCCTTGTAATCCTTATTTTGACCCTTATTCTGCGAGATTGTAACAGCTCAAGCCTCAAAAGGGTCAGATTAAGGGCCCAAATAAGAGTAACAAGGGTCAAATTAAGGGTCTAAATAAGAATTACAAGGATCAGATTAAGGGTTACAACGGTTATAATGGCGGTCAGATTAAGGATCAACATTAAGGTCACAAGGGTCAGATTAAGGATTACAAAGGTTCAAACAAGGTCCAATAAAAAAAATTGTGAATTGTACCACTGAAATTTTAATGCATTTCATAATTCAAAATTCAAAATTCTAATGGCAAATTAATGGAACATGTAAATTTCAGGTCAATTATTCCCTGAAAATTAATAGAAATTAGAAAAATTTAGGTAGATATATTCTTAAATTGTCAATCAACTGAAAATTCAGTCTAATTTCAAATAAATTAGGAAATTCTTGTCTTTCTGCTACTAAAAAAATTTAAATTTCATTAAAATTCCCGAGAAACCCGAAATTTCAGGATTTTCCCCCCGAATAAAATTCAAAATCACCGCTCTAAAATTTACCCAACCATTCATGAAATTTCATTTTTTTCCAGCGGTGCATTTTTTCCTAAAAGATCCCTAGAACCATGAAAACGATTAAAACGTCACAGCACCGGGAACATCCCCTCACGTACTCATTTTCCTCTTCACCGATTTTTCGATTTAAGGCCCGGGTGTATTATTTTTCGAACGTTATCTCGATGTTTTTTTTTTCATCTTTCGTTATCTGAAATTGTCAATTGAGTCCTGCATCGTGCAGAAGTTTTGAAAAATTATGAATGAATAATCAAAAAAAAGTAGAAGAAATTGTTAATTTTTTCAAAGAGCATTTTTAATTTTCAGAATAAATTGACTAACAAGAAATTGAAAAATGTATCTGATTTACGGGGACAAATGGCGGCCTGTCACCCAATATCATGCAGGGGGAATACTGATCTCGTAAACCTTTTCCCACACTGCACAGAGACATTTATTACGGAAAAGGCTCTTTGAAAAAAGTTGTAATATTTTGGAGAATTTTTTAATCAGACTTTCATCACATAAAAATGGTAGATGACTACATACCACTGTTTTGAAAATTGAGATACCTAGCTGTCACTTCCCATGAGGAGTTAGTGTTTTGTTATCCACCATGGAAAATGACAACTAATAGATAATTTGTCACAACGAATCAATTATTTGTAATTTCCACTTTTTTTCAACTCATTCTGAAACTCAATTAAAAACGCTCTCTGAAAAAGTTCATAATTTTTTCTATTTTTTTTTTTATCATTCTATCATAATTTTTGGGAATTTGTACAAGATGTACCACTCAATTAACAATTTTGGATTACGAAAGATGTTAAAAAATCCAGATAACATTCGAAAGATACTACACCCGGGCCTTAATTGCTCGTTTTAACCGGCAATTATAATTCTCAATATAATTTTTATCTTCGCAATCGTGCGAGAGCTGCAATCATAATGTACCTGGATAACCCGGTAGTTTACGCGTGACCATCGCCTGCATTGCTCATACTGCATCTCGTACGGTCCAAATGCCCTTCCCCTCTGTGCATACAACGAGAGACGTCCATGTGCACGCGAATAACCGTCCGCGTGCAACCACACCCCGGTGTGTGGCCGGCAATGCACGATCGTCGATACACGAGAGAGAGAGAGAGAGACGGCGAGTCTTTATACCGCGAGGCTGAAGAAAACAACCGGATTGCAGTCGCTCCTCTCTCGGACACAACACCGATCCTATCGGGTTTACATTTAGCTCCTAGGAAGCATCCACTCGACTTTAATGGGGGTATATGCGCTGGGTTAGATTGTGCGCGCAAGGGCGATCGGTCGGCGATCCGGAGATCGGAGCGTGCGGTGCTATTCACACCGAGTGGGTATAAAAGTGTCACTTGGGTTGTCCCACACTGAGGAGACGAGAGATTTTTTAGATGTACGGTGTTGAAAATTTTCGGCTGAATTTTTCGAGCTGAATTCCGGAAATTTTTATCGTGTTCAAGTTTCACGGAAATTTCGGGAAATCTTGTTGTTGAAAATTCAGAATTTCGAGGAAAATCAAACAGAACTGGAAATTTTTATTCCATTTTTCCCGGGAAATGAAGAGGAAAACAGACAATTTGGGTAAATGTATTCTTGAATTTTTAGGACAGTGACAATTCAGGACTGAATGTGATTTAGGGGGAAAAATCATGGGATTTCTGGGAATTCAAATAAATTGAAGAATTCTCGTCTTTATGCCACTTAAAATTGTGGAATTTTACTGAATTTTTAGTGAAACCTGAAATTTCAGGATTTTTTCTCCCTAAATCGCATTCACTGTTACTGTCCTGAAAATTAGTACTCAACTCTCCATGAAATTTCATTTTTTTCTAATAGTATACACTGAGAGAAAAACGAACAAGTTCTCAAAAAAGTCTTGTTCGGGCCAACAAAATCGTTAATTGAAAATTACCAAAAAAATAATTGTTTAGTTTGCAAATTCCAACAAACTGGGTTTTTCATGTTTTCCGAAATCAGTGAGAAACTTGAACATTATAGAATTGAAGTTTCAATTACAGTGTTAAAAAAATTTGACTGGATTTTCCGGAAAACAACATTGAATGCGATTTAAGGAGAAAAAGTGAATTGAATCTCAAGTTTCTTTAAAAATTCAAGTGAAATCTTGTATTTTCAATTAATTCAGAATTGAAAAATATATTCATCTGAATTTTCTTGATTTCAATCAACATTTCATGAAATAGTTCAACTGAAATTCACAATTTCCACTGATTTGACCTGAAATTTCGAATTTTCAGTGACAAAATCCGTTGAAATTTCTGTGGAACAATCACTTGAAAGAAAAATCCAAAAAGTATTCCGAGAATTAAAACATTTTTACACGATTTTCAAGGAAAAATTTCCAGATGTTGTCTAAAAACAGAAATTATATTTTCCAACATGAACTTTTATCAATGAAAAAAAAATGGTATAAATAAAAAAATGAAATAAACCAAACCAAACTAAAACAAATGTAATGAAATATTCAATTGAATGAAAATTATCTCGCCGTGTAATTGTTAACGAGATATAATGTCCCACGAAGGTAGAATTGTTGGAAAGCCACATGGCATAGTTACAATTTTACAGAGGCATTAATTTACCAACAAGCGATCCAATTACGAGTCTCAAAGTATAGCCACCATCTAAGTATATGCGTACTTGGTAACAAGTGGCTGTATGTATGCATCTTCCACAAAGATACGAAATAGAATGTTTGCGTGGAGCTGATGGTGGATGGGTATGGCATCGAGAGAGAGATGAAGGAGCAATTGTAGGGATAGCACAGGACATGACTCGGACAGACTGGATTGTGCAGCATACCAGGGGTAACGAGTTCGTACGCCGTTGACGTGAGTAAAGGTAGCACTTTGCCAGAATTACTCTGGCAACATTCAGCGGAAGAGATGTTGCGTGTCAAAGAGAACGATACGGGGAGCGGATTTTTATTATTTTTTTTCCTCAGCGTATGAGGAAATAAATTTGGAAAAAACGAGAATGGCGAAAACGGAAATGGAAAATCAATGGGGAGAGCTTGCACGGGTTCTCATAACCTGAATGACGGTTACTGAATGATGAATAGGGGATTTTTTTTTCTGATGTGGAATTGGATATTCCATGGATCAGTTATTCAATGAGTACATGGAATTAATTAATTAATTTCATGTAATGTATTAATTTGATATGTGCATTAGTTGTTTAATGAATTATTATTCGTTGAATAACTAATGCATATACGGAATTAATGGCGGGTTCTACTACAAGGGTCATTGAAAGTTCAATATTTCAGATGAAAATCAATGGAGGCTGTGAATTTCAGTTTCATTATTTCATTAAAATTTACGGAAATCAGGAAAATTCAGATGAAGGTGTTTTGAATTTTTAATTATTTTGAAAATTCAAGTGAATCTGGGAATTATCGTCTTCCTGCTGCTAAAAACCTTGAAAATTCATTGAATTTTCTGGGGCATCTGAAATTTCAATTCCAGATTTCATAGAAAGAAACTGGAAATTTCATTAAAACTTGGAAGAAAACGAAATTTCATTGAATTTTCAGCGAAATCTAAAACGTCAATTTCAAGTTGCACATAAAAAATGAAATTTCATCCAAATTTAAAAAAAAATTGAAATTTCATTGGATTTTTAGTCAAATCTGAAATTTTAATTTGAGATTTCACAAAAAAACTTGAAATTACATCAAAACTTTCGAAAAAAAATGAAATTTCACGGAATTTTCAGGAAAATCTGAAAGTTCAATTGCAAATTTCACAGAAAAAACTTTTAAAAAAAATTGGAATTTCATTCAAGTTTCACTCAAGTTTGAAATTACAAATTCAGACTTCCCAGAAAAAACTTAAAATTTCATCAAAGCTTGCAAAAAAACTTGAAACTTCATTAAATTTTTAGTCCAATCTCAAATTTCATTCTCTTTTCTTTGTTCCAAAACCTACAAACTTCCAAAATTCAGTAAATTATACACGATTCCGCCCGCCAATAATTATAATTTCATTGGAAATTCACTGAATAATACCGACTACATGGAATCAAATCGACATGTACGAACATCTGGCGCGTACTTGTCGGTCCCATTCACAGGTCCTCGCTAACTGAATTTCAATCGGAGTAGTTATTTGAATACCTAAACGGAATGAATTCATTTCTCCAACAAAATGGCATCCTTACTTGACGCATTAAACGAGTATTCATGGTTCGCAATGAAGAGTCGAGCGACGTGAAGGACAATATCAGGAATCCTGATCGGTTCATTAGACCTAATATACCGGGTAGCCACCCAGTCTCGATCAGATTATGATCCCTTATGCCATTGGATGCCTGTAAAACCGACGAGAGCTTCTCATCTTGCTCAATTGTTATCCAGCCTATTCGTTCAGCGATTGCTGAACCCATGGGTAGAATGGAACTACGATAATCAGTTATTTAAAATGAAGAGATAGTTTTTTTTTTCCTGAAATTTGGAGAAATTTTGTCATTGAAAATTGACACCTTTCAATGACAAAATTGAGAAGTGAAGTGATTATATTCTTGAATATTTGATTGATTAAAAATTCCGCGTAATTTGGTGTTGAATATTTGTGTTTTGATTGAAAATTCAAGTAAGTTGAAGAGTTGTCGTGATTCTGATGCTTAAAAATGTTAACTTTCCACTCAATTTTCAGTGGAATTTGAAATTTCATGATTTTTCACTCAAAAATTTGGCAAAAATTGCGGTTAAACTTCTAGGAAATTTTTATTACATAATAATTCCCCCGGAATTTCAAAGAATTTTGTAATTCAAAATTCAAAATTTCATGGAAAAAATTAAAAAAAATTCAGTTCATTTATTCCGTAAAAATTAATGCAAATCAGGAAAATTCAAGTGAATGTATTCGTGAACATTTTATTCATTAAAAATGTAGCGTAATTTGTTGCTAAACATTTATGTTTTCATTGAAAATTCAAGTAAGTTGAGGAATTCCCGTGTTTTCTGCTGCTTAAAAATGTGAGATTTCCATTAAATTTTTGGTGAAACTTAAAATTTCATCGTTTTTTCGCTCACATTGTTCAAAATTTTGCCAAAAATTTCCGGTACACTTCTTAGAAATCGTCGTCATATGATAATTCCGTCAGAATTTCAAGGATTTTCATAATTGAAAATTCAAAATTTCATGAAGAAAACCATAAAAACTGCAAATTCCAGTTCATTTAATCCGTTCAAATTAATGCAAATCAGGAAAATTTAAGTAAATATATTTTTGAACACTTGATTAATTGAAAATTCATTGCAATTTCATACTGAATGTTTATATTAGGATGGAAAATTCAAATGAATTTGGGAACTCTCGTGTTTCTGCTGCTTAAAAATTTGAAATTTCTATTAAATCTTCATCACATGATAACTTCACCAGAATTTCAAGGAATTTCATAATTAAAAATTCCCGGAAAAATCAATGAAAACTACAAATTCCACTTCAATCAGTCCATGAAAATCGACAGAAAACAGGAAAATTCCGGTAAATACAATTGAATCAAGTCAATATTCCACAACTCATCAGCGTCATTCGCCCCTAGCGCTCCGCTAGACCCCCCATAAGGGCCCCTGCCTGCATCTAGCGTTATCTAGCGGCACAAACTGGACTACAGGCTATTGCGAATGATGATTTTCGTGCGGTGAACGTGTGTGCAGCCGGATGCCCCTGGCGGCCAGGGCAATACAAAGATGGTAACCGTTGATACGTATGGACGAAGTGAAGCGGTGTGGGGCGAGTGTGCAGGTATAATAATATCAAAGTAATGGAGGTAGCCTACGTGGTTGGTTTGTAATCGGGAGTACAGTGGAGGAGATCTCTCTCGAAAGGGACGTGGCAATGGAATATCCATCCCGTTTCGCATTTATACAGGCTTGGGGATGTTGAGATGGGGATAGGGAAGTACACTGGGAGGGGAAGGTGAGGTTTCGTCATGGGTCATGAGCATGGGGAGTCTCCAACACACCGCGATCTTCTTTTATTCACGGGTGAACTACACCCACTGTCCACTCGCTATCTAGGCCCTCATTTCACTCGGTCTTACATCACAGGGAGATTTATTTTGCGATGATGCAAGAAATTTGGAGTTGAAAAACTGTGTAGTCACATCGCGATTTTTTTCGCGATTTTAATTCATGGTTTTTACGATTTTAGTTCGCAATTTTAATCCGCGTATTTTTGCGATTTTTTTTTACGATTTTAGCCCGCGTTTTTGCGATTTTAGTCCGCGTTTTTTTGCGATTTCAATCCACGAGTTTTGTTCGTGATTTTAATCCGCGATTTTAACCCGCGATTTCGTAATTTTAGCCCGCGTTTTTCGCGATTTTCATCCGTGATTTTTTCGCGGATTAAATGCCTAAGAGACACTTCGAATACATGTGTTCGACCTATCACAAATTTCATTGGTTTCCAAAATTACCGAGTAAATCTGATAAATAAATTTGAATTTCAACTGTAAATTCTCACGCGTGGCAACCGTGACCCTGACACTTGCCCCAAAACTTCAATTCTCCGCAATCAATAATCTAATTCCAGATAAAATACCGAAAGTCAAAACGATTATCTCAACCGGATGCCTCTCGATTAATTCGATAGTTCCCTCACCGATAAACCTTAGCTTTTAATGAAATTCGAGTTTTTGCGATTTTAGTCCGCGTTTTTTCGCGATTTCAATCCACGAGTTTTATTCGTGATTTTAATCCGCGATTTTAACCCGCGATTTCGTAATTTTAGCCCGCGTTTTTCGCGATTTTCATCCGCGATTTTTTCGCGGATTAAATGCCCAAGAGACACTTCGAATACATGTGTTCGACCTATCACAAATTTCATTGGTTTCCAAAATTACCGAGTAAATCTGATAAATAAATTTGAATTTCAACTGTAAATTCTCACGCGTGGCAACCGTGACCCTGACACTTGCCCCAAAACTTCAATTCTCCGCATTCAATAATCTAATTCCAGATAAAATACTGAAAGTCAAAACGATTATCTCAACCGGATGGCTCTCGATTAATTCGATAGTTTCCTCACCGATAAACCTTAGCTTTTAATGAAACTCGAGACTCCCCGAGCGATAGAGAGAAGAAATCCAAGATCAGTGCGTCTGCACTGGTTCCATGTGATTGTCGTAACTTTCATTTACGAGGGGCCATGAATACCATGCAGACCTTCACCGCTGCCCCCCTCCCCTCCTTACCCTCTCCAACTGCGTATATTTTCCCGTACCTGTTACGTCGAGCCACTCGTCGCCAGTTTTTTTTCCTCCGGGGGACCGGCGAAGTGGTACTCCTACCAATTTACCATCGGATTTAATTACACGTGAGGGCAATTCACCCAACTTTGCTGATGGTAGACGTCCCCTCCCCGCGGTAATATAAAGATCGTACAGATTCCCCAGAACCGAACGGAACAGAATGGCGAAATAACACGTAAGTCGTGTTGGGCAAGTTCACGCGGGGAGAAAAGAAAATTATTTTTATCAATAATGTCATTTGTTCCGTCCAACTTGTTCATTGAAATTACCAAGTATGAGGGCATTTGTGCCAAGTGTACTAGAAGTCAAGAGAGAGAATTAGCATTTCTTGATTCAAGAATTTCTACGTTTATGCTCAGTACGAGAAAATTAACATTTTAACATTTTTTATCTCTCAAATAATCTGTTTGCTGCATCGCAAGGAGAGAATGATTATTAATTATTGACAACTAGTTCGTGAAATTTAACGTCTAATTAATTAATTTCGAATTCATAATAACGAAATTATGTGAAATTTCAGTAAATAATACACTACAAATAGTGATGCCGCGAGACTTTACGAGACATCACGAGACAAAACTTTGGAGGGATTGTCTCGGTATCAGGGAACGCGGAAATTGTTGGTCTCATTTTAGTCTCGAAATGCGCAGTATCGACTCCTCGCGTAATGACTCCAAGTCAATTTCATACATAGCAAATCGAGACGAGACAAAGCGAGACAAAAACCGAGATTTTACATTAAAAATACAAAAAACTTGAGACCGAGATGAGATAAATTGACTGGCAGTCATCCCAAGAGGAGTCGAAACTTCATATTTCGAGACTCAGACGAGACCAAAGATTTCCATGTTCATTGAGACCGGGACTATCTCTCCAAAGTATTGTCCGGTGATGTCTCGTAAAGTCTCTCACGGCATCACCGCCTACGAAAACCAGATGTCTGACAGCTATCTGAATTCAAGATATCAGATAGTAAAAAACGTCTGAATCTTCAAAAGTGTCTGAAAATCATCTGACTAATGTCTGAAAATTTCAACCACCGTTTCTGTCTGAAAATGATGGCAGACATTTTTTGTGTCTGAAAAATTTCAGTTATTTACTTTCATATATTTTCTGTCTGAAATTCAGCTATTTATGAACGATTCAAACATTTCACATTTCAACATTTCAACATTTTCAAACATTTCATTTTAATTTTTAAGATATTTCTCATGTCTGAAAAGTTGACTCATGCACTGCAAAAACTAGGTGTCTGACAACCATCTGAATTTAAGATGGCAGATGGCAAAAAACGTCTGAATCTTTAAAAGTCTCTGAAAATCTAACTGATGTCTGAAAAATTTCAAACACCGCTTGTGTCTGAAACTGATGTCTGTATCTTAATTTCCGACACCTTGGTGTCTGAAATTGAAATACCTCCATTGATTCAGACACATTTTAATGTCTCAAAAGTGTCTCCAAAATCCTCCCAAAATTGTTTGAAAAGTGTCTACAAAAGTATCTGAAATTCAGACATTAGTGTTCGCAGTGATATTCCAATAAACAAAAAAACAATCGGATAGACTCGATGAAGATAGTTAATCTCGCCCTGGCAAATCGCTGCGAAATCTCGCAACTCCATTGATCTCCACTGTTGTCTCTCGGTGGGAGCATCCCCCTCGCTAACGAGGGAATGAGGAGGAATAAAAACGATAGTTGAAGGCGGGCTCGAGGGAGACTCAAAGAAGCGTGACGGCTCTCGCACATGAGATGCAGCCAATGCTCAAACGGATGGACGCGCGTGGTACGGTTCTAATTAAATTCGTCCCGGTGTAGCCTCTCATCCTAGCGAAATTGAAATGGTTTGTCCTGCTGTATCTCCCGGTGGCATAAGGGCTTTTGTGCATATGCTCATACCAAGCGCACCTCCATTAATAACTTTCCCAAATTGCTTTAAGGATATTCAAGTACTTTGACTATTTTTTCTCCAGTGAAATGCTTTTATACTTTTGTAGTCGAGCCCACAGCTTTCATTTGAGCCCCATTTGACCCCAAGTTTCCGGACATTTTACAAAGGTTTTATTATTTAAACTTTGCAGGTCTGAATTTGAATCTTGATAGTGAACTGCTAGAAAACATTATAAAAATCTGAAGAAATTTTAGAAAGTTTACTTTCGGAGGAAGATTGATGAAATAATTAAAAAGTTGCAATTTTTGAAAATTATGAGCCTTTTCTATAAATAATGTATAAACAATCAATTTTCTACCATAAAAATCATTTGCTCGGAATCGTAACAAATTTATTCATATTCAGAATTTTACCATAAATCGATTTCATGCCTAAAAAAAGGTTTTCGAAAGTTCAAACAATTTTAATTATTTATTTATAAACAACAAATGTTTAAAAATAATAATTCTGTGCAGAATGAAATTTGAATGACGCTGAATATTCATGATTTTTTTCAAATTTTTCTCACGCAATTTGATTGACAAATTTGATGATTGAATATAGTTGAATCTATAGTGTGGTCTGTACCAAACTGTAAAAGATACTTGGATATCCTTAATGGGTCTAGTGTGAATTGATTTCGAGGGGAGAATTTCTTTCGCTCTTTCCGAATTTTTTGACGTTTTTTTTTTCATTTTTAATTTTTTTTTGAGTTGAGTCGTGCAAAAATAATTGCAAGGATCCAGTGGAACGGAGCAATTACGAAACCGACATGGCAACACATAGAGCTGGGGGGATCGGCGAGCTTCTTTCGATATAAGTCTCGGCGTGGTACGTTGTTATTACACCGGAGTCGTCATTCGCCGAGTTGTTTCCAATGTAGAGTCCCGGTGGATTCCTGGGGAATCACATTTGCACGGAGTCCGGTGGTGAGGATGAAAAATAGGAGATGTGGTGGGATGCAAGGTGAAAAAATAAAGCAAAGGGCGGTTGGCACATGTGGTGCACACACGGATGTGCAGTTAAATTGTTTTCGAGCATTAATTTTCGGGGAATGGTTGGAGGAGCTGAGGTCTGGATGACCTGCTGGACTCATTGATAATTTCTGAGACTGATTATTTGAAAGGGAATGAAGGGATTTTTATGACGCATAAGATGACTTTTTCCCCGTGTACGATTCACAATTCTCGCGAGGGTTATCTTTTGATTAAATAAGTAGGTTAAGACGCTTGTGAGGGACTGTGAGTTGAAAACCATTTTATTTGTTATGAGATTCCCTGCATTTGTCACACTGGATGACTCGATGACTTCTCAATAGTTTTCGAGATATTTCAATTGACATTGGGGCATTGTAGCGACAGCGAGAGCACCTTTACTCGAGAGTGCATCCGTGGTACATGTACACATGAGTGTGGCCATCGTATTCCCGCCATGCGCAGTGGTCGACTGCGCAACTTCCGTTGGGTTTTTCGTTACATGAGATTTACCAGGGATTACTCTACCATAAAATTTTGATAACAAGGGCTGCGCTGTTTTCACATTAAAATATGAAAATGAAGAGAACAAAAATTTGGATAATATAATCGCAGTGACAATAATAATTTTGAATATTTAAAAGAGAATGCGCCACAAATAAATGAATTTTTAATCGCGAACGAAATGTTTTTTTTAATCATGATAAAGTGAGTAGCTAAAGGCTTTAAACTACTCAATTAATAACTCCGTTAATTCGTTTTAGGCACATCTCATCAAGCCCTTCGAATACCGAATCCTCCCCTTCACTCTCCTCCCACGAATATTTTCTCATTAATCAACTGTCTCATATCATCACTCTGCAACTCACTCATCTCCACTTGTATGCCCAAGAAAATATTCCCCACTCTTTGTTCATCAACAGTCCCTCACTAATTTCAATATTTTCGCAGGCATAGCCATCGCCATGAAATATCTCCATCTCCCGGAATAAATCTCCCGCCCTAAAACGCATTAACAGAAGTAAAAATTCATCAGAGCCTGAGTGCGACTGTTGGAAAGGCGCATTCTCCCCTGGCATTCAACTAAAAAATGATTAATAGCGTCGCACTCGGTTCTGCAAGCCCCTACCCCCAGCTGTGTGTCCCATTGAGATGCCCACCTACGGGCGTACACATTAGGACCTGAAAAAGATCAACCACCTTGGGCCGGCCATTCTAGTGTCCTCTCATCCATCTGATAACACCTAGTGTCACGAGAGGAATGTACGAACCATTCACCGGGAGTCGCCCGAACTGACTTCCGAATGTCAAAATCGCGCTGATGATTATCATTCAATCATTGACGGCTATCTTGCCAGCTGGACGGAGAGAAATATTCAGTAAAAATTACGAAACAATTCACGTAATCCGCAAGGGGGAATCGTTTTCCGGCAATTTTTATAGGAATTGAAGAGAAGAAATCTGAAACGTTCAGTGAATTTTCAGGTTCATCACCGAACAAAGTACGAAATTGTCACGTAATTTTTCCCGAAGAAGTAAAATCTTACAGAAACTTTCCGACTTATTGTGCCTCCAAAATCAAAAATTCTTGAACGTTCAACAATTTTTATGAAGCTGGTGAGTTATTTCTACGTTGCGTTCCGTAAAATTTATCAATCGTTGGGGAAAAATTATGAAACGACTTCTTGTCCCCACAGCGGTGAGTCATCAGACAGCTGGTTAATTTTTATGGAACAAATCGTAAAATTTACGCGGCGATTCGTACAATTTCAGTTCCGACTCACACTTTTTATTGAATTTTACTTCGCTCGTGAATTACGTTTCAAAGCGTAATTTTTACGTTTTTTTTCTGGTAATTTTTCTTGAATTTTTCTCTCCGTGTGAGGTAACAAATTATTTTTATCAAAACGGTATTTTATTTTACCAAGAAAAGAACATAAAGATAATTGCATATATTTCAAATTAATTCAAAGCATCAGTTGGATTTAATTACCATTGAAATTTCGAGGAATTTTATCATTGAAAATTTAGAATTTCGTGGAAACATCAAAGAGAACTGTCAATTTCAGTTCCATTTTCCCGGAAAATGAATAGAAAATCAGAAAATTCTGGAAAATTTATTCTTGAAAAAATCATGAAATTTCAGATTCCACTGAAAATTCAATGTAATTTGGCCCTGAATATTCATAGTAGATTGGAAATTGAGAGAAATCAAGAAATTCGAATCTTTATGGTGTTTAAAATTCTGGAATTTTACTGAATTTTCAGTGAAACCTGAAATTTCATGATTTTTTTTCCTAAATCGCATTCAGTGTCATTGTCCTGAAAATTAGTAGTCAAGTGTCACGAAACTTCATTTTTTTTCTAACATACACCTCTTTTTTTCTGAAATTCCAGATAAATTCACCACGTCAGAACAAATGACCTCGCAATCCCTAAACTTCCAGACCAAACCAGAGAGAATTCACCATTTCCTCTTATTTTTCTCTCGAAATACAGCCAAAACCCCCAACCGAATTCTCACCCCACGATAACTCGACTTTTTCCGTAATTTTTCCACCTCTTTTCTCCCCGCACGCCGGCATGCAGCACCAATTCCGCGGAGCCCTCCCCAGAAGCATTCTCTCCACCCATTAAAAGAAACCACCGGGCGGTTCAGAAATAAACATCAAGTTTTATCTGACCAGGGCAAGATAGCGGTTTTACGGTTACTCAACGGGTTATCTGGGCGATGGTATCCTACTGGAGCAAATGAGAATCGAGGAGTCATATTGCGACTGGATATCGGACATTTTCCCCCGTCTGACGAGCCCATCGGGGCCTTTCACCCAAGGCGTGGTGCAATGCTCCTCCAATTATCTTCATACAATGAAGGAAAAATAAATAACGAGTGCTCACTCAATCCCCATCCATTATCCGGAGGTTAATTCCTCGCTCGACAATCCACTGCACCCAAAAAAAAAATTACTTCTCACCAGTGCAAACCGGTACTTGGGGGAAATTCACTTTTGAAAAGTTCTAAAAATACTCGCCCCAAGTACATTTTCTGTCCTTGGGTGAAGTACCACATCTGTCGATCGAGTAGAAATGGTACTGGGAGGAAGTAGTATCACTACTTACTGCCAGTACTTTTAGTACTTTTCACAAGTACCAAAGGTACTAGTGAAAACCCATTTTTCAACTGCTCTCAAGTTCTTTTAGGACTTAATTTCAGTACTTCCAATTGATTACTTTATTGAAAAAAGTGAACATTATTACCGGATATAGTGGGCTTTCTTACGCATTTTTGTAAATAGAAATGTTCAGCAGAAGATATTTTGTAGGAAAAAATCAAGAGAGTGCGATTTTTATGGACGCGTTCGAGAATTATTGGTACACGGAAAAAAAGACAACTTCTGTTCTGTAAAAAAAGTTCTTGTGTGTAGTACCGAGTGATCACTAGGGAAAAGACACATTTTTCACGTCACAAAAATACTGAACGCAAGTATCATGCGTCAAGTACCTGCAGGTACCCATGGGTACTTGTCACAAGTACTTTTGTTACTTGAGATCAGTACCGAAAGTACTTGAATTAAGTACCTGCTTAGTTCTTCCTAAACTGGTACTTGTCAAAAGTAACAAAAGTACTTGCTCCCAGTACTTTTTCTACTTGATCTGCAGATGTTCCACTTCACCCTAGGCCCCAAAAATACTTGGGACAAGTATTTTTTGAACTTCTCACAAGTAAACTTAGCACAAGTACCGTTGGGTACTGGTGAGAAGTATCTTTCCTTTTCCGTGTATGCTTTCTAACCTACAAAATTTCAATTTTGTTGAGATTTTTATGTTTCATGTTGTTATCAACATTCAATAGGCTTCGAAAAATTATTTTCAATTTCTTTTCAATTTTATTACTCACAAAACGGAAATTATTTGGATTTTTGGATTTTTCGATGAAATTCGGTTTTTAGAAGAGGTACAAATAGTATATTCTAACTATAAGTATATTACTATAAGTATAAGTATATTCTATAAGTATATTCTAGAAATAGTATATCTAACCGAGCGAAGCGAGGTTAGAATCGCGGTTTATCGGGCCTAATGACAAAACATTTTTGAGTTATTATACTCAACTTATGTTGACTTTATTTGGTACTTTCGAAAAGAACCAGCCAGGTACTCAGTACAAGTAATTTTGTTACTTGGCCCAAGTAACAAAATATTTGTGACAAGTACTGAGGTACTTCTCACCAGTGCACAAGTACTTGACGCATGATACTTGCATCAAGTTGTTTTGTAACTTCGAGGAAGTACAAAAATGCGTCTTTTCCACAGAAACCCCTTGACACTCGGTACAAGTACTTCTTCTACGGATCAAAAGTAATTTTTTTTTTGGGTGATAGATTAGTTCGCCGACTTGTGAGAAATCATTCGTCATAAACGAGGAGAAATCGAGGAAATAATTTCCTTCACAAGTTCATGGCCAGAATGAGGACGAAGGGGAGTGAGTTGAGGAGGAAACGTGAAAGGGGCAAAAAAATGGATAGAATCCATACAGTGTATACGAGGGCATGTACACAGGACGTTGGACGTTAACTATAATCGCGACGTGCCGGTGCGGAACGGAGTACCACACCCACGGGGGGTCGAAAACACACGGGGCCCTTCTATCACGTTCCTCTCCTGCCGTGGAGAAATGAAGGAAGTTGTGGCACACCAGGGACCAATGCTGAACGGAGATGGACGCCTTTCAATCGATGTCGTGCTGCTTTCGTTATGAAGTTCTCGTTTTTTTTTATAAAAACAAAATCTATGCACGCGCTCTCGCGGGTGCTGATCTATTCATTTGTTGAAATGAAGAAATGGAATTCATTAAATTTCATNAAAAAAAATTTACCACTGAAGAATTTGAAAATGCCGCGTGTTTTTTTTTGTGAATAACTTCGTGTCACATATTGACCAGTCAGAATTAAGGATTAGCGGTCAGGCAGTTTCGAGATATTTTGATATAAAACAACTTCACGTTTCTTTCATCTTTAGTAAATAGGAATAATAAAAATGTATGTAATAAAAATGTATGTCGAAAAATCAAAATGAAATTATCTTTACTGGTAATTCATTGTGCGAGGCTAAATACCAATTATTGTTGGAACCAACGACAGTGTAAATAATTCAAATTCAGAATTAAACACTTTAAATAATTGAAAAAAAGAAGTTTTTGTTTCTGTAATTTTTCTACGCGAAATGTTATTACAACTTTCCTCTGTCTTCAATCGCCGATTCATCGAGAACAGCTGAGTGAAATACCCCGTTTTTTTTTTCAATTTCTAGGGATTTTTTAGGGCTTTAAAATGAATTTTGAGTCGTTGAAATCGTATCGTTCAATCAGGAGATATTGACGCAAATGTATTTAAATTTATCAGGGGGAGTAAATAAAACGTATTATCTTTAATCGTCAATAACTGAAGAACGGCAGAGTGAAATTTTTCGATTTTCTTATTCAATTTTTAGGTTTTTTAGGTTTCAAGCTTTAGAATGAGTTTTGACTCATCCAAATCGCATCATTCAGTCAGAAGCTATTGCCAATCGAAGTCGATTGATCCTGAAATGTCACCTTTAAACTCAGTCGAAAAAAAAATTTCATATTCGTTAGCCCACGAATGACTGAACTTATCACCTGCTAATAATGCTAAATAGATACCTCAAGTCCTAGGCCGTAAAAATGAATCGTAATCCTCCGGCGTAAAATAAATTCTACGTTTCATCTCGTAAAATGGAATTTTACGGCTCAAACAGAGTTCGTAAAATGGTACTTGACGGAAAAGTGTGGGAGAACATCATGTGACGGTCATTCTCAACCGTTGATTTCATTAAAAACAAATATGACGAGTTTAATAGTGCGGTAAAATCGTGCGGTACCCGCACAACGGGTTAAATCAGCAAACGTATAAATGCGGGAGTAGAGCAGAGGAG
>NW_021680346.1:1384876-1385304 GCF_001412515.2 Diachasma alloeum
GGGGGGGGGGGGGGGGGGGGGGGGGGGGTTAAGGGAGGAGGGAAGAGATCGATATGCCATGAAGACAAGAAATAAGAGGATGAGGAAGAGTCGATAGTCTTTCACGACGTACAGGTTCCTGTCTCCTGACAAACGGTTTTTCTCTCTCCATCCGAGTCTCTCTCTCTCTCCCTCTCTCTTTCCCGCTCTCCAGCATGTTAAGTATAATACTGGTTCGACCGGATCGTTCCAGCGAACTTGAATGAAGAGTATCGATGAAAAACACAGTCTTGGAAATCCCTCCGAGACATTCGACTGGCTTGAGAATTTACTGGCTCTCCATGTTATTTACTTTTTCTCGAGTTAAAGTCTACCGATCGGACAATCTCGTTGGATCTCCGGGCCGAAGGTGGATCGATCGCTCTGAATTTGATGCCTCTGAGGTTTTG
>NW_021680346.1:1385330-1393493 GCF_001412515.2 Diachasma alloeum
GGGGGGGGGGGGGGGGATTGAAGCGATTTCGAGAAATATGATGGATAAGTCTGGTGGATGGTAAAGAGGGAGAAATGATTCAATTTGTAAATCGTGATTATGTGAACATTAATGGCGTAAATTTTTTAGCTGAAAAATTTTGAGAAAATCATGGCTTTGATGGACATTGTTGTTTATTTAATACTAGGGGGCTACGCCCCCTGCTCGCTCCGCTCGCCAACCCCCATATAAGCTCCATATGATCCCCATATGAACTCCATGATGACTCCCATAACCCTTATTTGGACCCTTTACTGTGAACCTTGTTACCCTTATTTGAACACTTGTGACCCTTAATCTAATCCATATGGCCCTTGATCTGAGTCTTGTGACCCTTATTTTGATCCTCATGACCCTTAATCTGATCCTCGTGACCCTTAATCTGATCTTTATCGCCCTTAAACTGGCCCTCATGACCCTCGTGATCCCTATTCTGACCCGCATGGTCCTTATTCTGACCCTTGCGACCCT
This sequence comes from Diachasma alloeum, assembly GCF_001412515.2. Classification (NCBI taxonomy): domain Eukaryota; kingdom Metazoa; phylum Arthropoda; class Insecta; order Hymenoptera; family Braconidae; genus Diachasma; species Diachasma alloeum. The sequence goes on from NW_021680346.1 coordinate 1,385,841, forward strand.
TAGTTTGTGACTCCCATAACCCTTATTTGGACCCTTCCTGTTACCTTACCCTTGTTACCTTGTTACCATTATTTGAACCCTTAATCTGACCCTTACGAGCCTTAATCTGACCCTTATGAGCCTTAATCCGACCCTTATGAGCCTTAATCTGACTCTTGTGACCCTTATTTGAACATTATTTTGACACTCATGGCCCTTAATCTGATCCTCGTGACCCTTATTCTGACCTTCATGACCCTTAAACTGGCCCTCCTTGTGGCCCTTAGTTTCTGACTCCCATAATTTTTATTTGGGCCCTTACTGTGACCCTTGCTACCCTTATTTAGGACCTTAGTCTGACCCTTGTTACCCTTATTTAGAACCTTAATCTGACCCTTGCGGTCCTTAATCTGACCCATATAACTCGATCTGACTCCTCTGACCCTTATTCTGACCCTCATGGCCGTAATCTGACGCTCCTGACCCTCGTGGCCCTTATATTGATCCTTAATTTTATAGTCTTATTTTATCAAAGAGTTTAGCCCATTTTTACGTCAATAAGAAATGACTCAATTTGTAAATCATGATTATGTGAAAAATTAAAAAAAAATGGCTCTGATCTACATAATTATTCATGCAAAAACATTTGCACTCTTAAACTGAGAACATTTAAAATGAATAAAATTCAAGATTAAATCAACATCCACCATCACCTGATCATCGACTGCAAATGAATGAATAAATGATCGATCAAATTTTTTCGCAGTCTTATTCTACCAAAGGGTTTATCCCATTTTTAATTCAATTTTACTCGGGCAAAAGAGAATACGGAATTCAGAGTGGTGCGGCAGCATGACAGACACTCGACACAGCGATAAGATCATTGGTTCTCTCAAAGCCCCAGAGGACCGACTATGGTGAACGCCATACGCACATATCGAACGATTAAATCGCGATGATATCTCACGCACAGGGCTCTCTCGCTTGACCATGTTTCATGCGTCCTCCAATTTATGATTATCAAGACGCGCACACACACGTGGGCCTGTCTCCCCTTCTCAAGGTCCCAAATGTCTTGTACCTCTGCATTTATTCATTATTGTGGGTAATGTTTTTTTTTAACAGAACATTATTCACTTGTCTCGAGAAAAGGGTGTGCAGATAATTGCATCTGTTTTAAGGTAATCCAAACCATCACTTCGCTGTTGGAAAAAAATCAAATTTCGTGGACAGTTGTGACTGCTAATTTTCAGGACAGTGACAGTGAATGCGAGTTACGGAAAACAATCAGGAAATTTCTGATTTCACTGACAATTCAGTAAAATTCCAGGATTTTAAGCGGCAGAAAGACGATAATTGCTTAATTTATTTTAATTTGCAATCTGATGTGAATATTCAGTGCCAAATTATGTTGAATTTTCAGTGAAATCGGAAATTTCGTGATTTTTTTTGAGTATATTTACCGAAATTTTCTGGTTTTCTATTTATTTTCCGGGAAAAAGGAACTGAAATTTCCTGAAGTTTCAGTGGAACTTGACCACGATAAAAATTTTCGGAATTTGGCACGAAAAATTCAGACGAAATTGAGATAGCAAAATCCATAAATTATAAGTATCGTTAACTTATATAGTATCCAATTAGGTAATATCTAATTAGCCAAATTCTGAACTATTTCATTGATCAATAATTTAGGTAGGAAAATTACCGAGTATTTGGTCAATTGGTAATCCCTTTTAAGAAATTAGAACTATTCACTTAATGGAAAATTCTCAGTCGCATATTATCGAATATTTAATTAATCATCAATCGCAAATTCAAATGATTAATATCATATTATTTTTATACTTTGATAAGAATACTTAAAGCTTTATCAATGGAAGTCGCCAATTCCTTTAATATTGTTGGAATTTCATGTGGAGATATTACAGTAAATCTCATGAAAGCGACATTGAATCGGATTTAGGGAAAAAATAGTTATGGAATTTCAAGTTTTGACAAGAATTCCCGGAAATTCATGAGTTTTCAGTGGGAGTGAAATGAAAATTTCACAACTTGATTGAATTTTCAGTGAAACATGAATATTCACAAACAAAATGACATAAATTTTCATTTTTTCCTGAACTTTCTTGATTTTTCTGAATTTTCACGGAATAATTGAACCGAAAAATCAAGTATTTTATTGATTTCCAGGTCATCTGAACAGAAAATTAATGAAATATTTGGTTTTTCAATGACAACATTTCCTGAAATTTCAGTGGAACTTGAACGCGACAAAAATTTCCGAAATTTGGCACGGAAAATTTTGACGAAAATTTTTAACAGTGTACCGGCTCATTGTCAATAAACAAATTTCGTGGGACAAGTGACCAATACTCAAGAAAACTTTGTCTTCCCTCAGTGCACAAACAAATGACCTAAACAACAACACCATGAATCCGCGATAAAACATTGAAATTAGTGAACTCGGCATGCAGCGTGTTTACGGTAGAAATAAGTTTAACTCACAGGTCGTTTCGCCGACTCAGCACCTTGTTGCCTCATGATCTCCAAGGGTGCTGGTATCGACGGCCTGCCGAGATACCAGTCCTCCCGGGGATTGTAATTGTCCAACAGCTTAAGCAGACGCGGTACATTCACGTAATTGTCGTCATCAAAATGGCAGAACCATCTGCAAAAGACGATAAAAATAATCATCAGTAAGTTCTTGGGGTGATATCCCAGAGATCACGATATACTCCATCACCTTAATCGATCCTGAAGACATTTTTATAAATTTCAAGGGCCTCCCGGCGCTGGCTAAATTCAAAAAACGATTAATTCAACTCTCCCGATTCATTAATCAATTGAATCATTTAATTCACGAGTTATGGGCGTGATTAATGTTCGCGGGGATCAGCAAATACGAATACACAAAAAAAAATTACTTTTCATCAGTAGAAAAAGTACTTGTACCCAGTATCAAGAGGTTTCTGGGGAAAAGGTACATTTTTGTACTTCCTCGAAGTTACAAAACAACTTTATGCAAGTATCATGCGTCAAGTACCTGTGTACTGGTGAGAAGTACCTCAGTACTTATTACAAGTATTTTGTTACTTGGGACAAGTAAAAAAATTACTTGTACTGAGTACCTGGCTGGTTCTTTTCAAAAGTACCAAATAAACTCAATATAAGTTGAGTATAAGAACTCAAAAATGTTTTTCTACCTCTTCTAAAAACCGAATTCCGTTAGAAATTCCAAAAATCCAAATAATTCCCGTTTTGTGAGTAATAAAATTGAAAAGAAATTGAAAATAATTTTTCGAAGCTTTTTAAATGTTGATAACAACATAAAACAAAAAATCTCAACGAATTGAAATTTTGTAGGTTGGAAAGCATACCAATAATTCTCGAAAGCATCCATAAAAATCGCAATCTATTGATTTTTTCCTACAAAATATCTTCTGCTGAACATTTCTATTTACAAAAATGCGTAAGAAAGCCCATTATATCCGGTAATAATATTCAATTTTTTCAATAAAGTAATCAATTGGAAGTACTGAAATTAAGTCCCAAAAGTACTTGAGAGAAGTTGAAAAATGACTTTTCACTAGTACCTTTGGTACTTGTGAAAAGTACTAAAAATACTGGCAGTAAGTAGTGATACTACTTCCTCCAAGTACCATTTCTACTCGATCGGGAGATGTGGTACTTCACCCAAGGACACAAAATGTACTTGGGACGAGTATTTTTAGAACTTTTCAAAAGTGAACTTCCCCCAAGTACCGGTTTGTACTGGTGAGAAGTAATTTTTTTTTTTTGGGTAATTGATGAACGGATAAATCGCAGAAACAATTTCGTATCGACGATCCATCAATTTTCGCGGCGATACATGCGCTAAACAATGATAATGGCACGGGCAATCGGTGAGCAATAACTGGAGACTGCGGAGATCTCTAATGCTCATGAGCATCGACAGCTATTGATCTTCCTCGGGTCCGATGATGGTTACTGCCTCTCGTGAGAAGTACCCGCCGCAGTGGACCTAAAAATAGTCCTACGAATTACCGGCACGCGTGCAAACGACTGGCAATGGAGGGGTGCAGCTATCCCCGAGACTTTGACTACTTTTTGTTAGGATTGGGGGAGTTGCTGGTGCACGTGGCGGAGTGGGAAGCATTGTCAATGAGGGTAGTGAGTTACTGGCCTGTGATTAGTTGACCTTTTTGTATTAAGTATGGGAAAGTCGATTCTCGTCATTCCCAAGTGGTGAATATAATGGAAGGAAGGGGTGTTTTTTTTAGAAATAACGAGTGCGTAGATGCGTCAACATCAGGCGGTTTGGGCTCGACAAAATGGGTTGACAATTATTGAGGAGATTTTTATGATGAATAATAGTATATTACGCAACAAGTGCGTAATGGGTTTCGTATACTATTTTATGTCATAGGGCCCAGAATCCGCGATTCTACCGAGCGAAGCGAGGTTAGAATCGCGTGATTCTGGGCATCTATGGCATAAAATGGCTTAAGAGCTTTGGCCCAGCTTAAGAACTACGATTCGTAGAGATGCTAGTTGAAAACCAATTTATTTGTAATGAAATTCCCTGCATTTGTCACACTGAATGTCTCGATGACTTCTCAATAGTTTTCGAGATATTTCAATTGACATTGGGACACTATAGCGACAGCGAGAGCACCTTTACTCGAGAGTGCATCCGTAGTATGTACATGTACACATGATTGTGTGCATCACATTCCCGCCATGCGCAGTGGTCGACTGCGCAACTTCCGTTGGATTTTTCGTTACATGAGATTTACCAGGGATTACTCTACCACAAAGTTTCGATAACGAGGGCTGAGATGTTTACACATCAAAATATGAAAATGAAGAGAACAAAAATTTGGATAATGGTCTTCCGTAAATTAGGGGATGGTAGATTACTGACATTCAATGACATTAATAATGATTTTGAATACTTAAGAGATTGTGTCATGAAAAACGAAGGGATTTTAATAACGAATAAACATTAGTGAGAGAGCAGAGATAAAGAAATTCTGTTGTTCTTGTGTGTTGTACAACCCCCGAGCTTTTCTCACCCTGTGAAACGTGAAAACAATGATAACGATCGAATGATATCCCACAGAATAAGAGTATTATCAATTTTTCAGAGTTTACCCCGTAACAAATGAATCCGATCAATATCCAAGCGAACAGAAAATCACCAATTTGCAGTGACTGATCGAAATACCACTACTCCCCCTCCAGCGAGATGAAGAAACGATAAAGACGAGGGGTTAGAGCGTCCAGCGCTTGAGATTCCATGTCGGAGATACTGAATTGAACATGAGCCCGTGTGGATGTACGGGAAAACTCGATCAGACAAGTGTGGGGAGAGCGAGAGAATTTCACAGTTGAGGGATAGATGGCGATCGGGGATGCGTCATTCCAGCCACCGATCGTGTGCTGGTGATAATTCCGTTAGGTTTCACGATATCATTCAGAGTACAAGCTGTTGTAGACAGGATTATGATCGGGCTGGGGAGAATAAATATTTATTGATTGAGATCTTCATTTTACAGAATAATAAATTCGTCTGGAATAGGAATTCTGGCGCAAACGATCGCGGTGTTGCGAGAAGCAAAACGACCGATCAGAGTCATGTCACAATTTATCAGCGATTAAATTTTCATATTACAATAAATTATTCGCTCATATTCTAATTCCTAGGCTCGCTGAATAAGATTTTAATCATAATTACAATTCAATTTCTTCTAGAACACACTTGAGAGGGTGAATTTCTGGAATTCAATGTTTGTTGATACTCTGGTAAAAGTGCGTGGCCACACGGTTTTCAATTTTTAGTTAGTTCACGTAATAATTCAATTAATCTGTTGTTCATCTCATCAATATAATTCCGTGCTTAGAATATTGTCAGCTCGTATTTTCAGCACCAAATTAAAAATTTGGAATACTGAGTCACAGATTATTTTTATTTACATCAGAAATTTTGTATTTAGATATTAATATTATTTGTTTAAAGTGAAAAAATCGATCATGATTTTCACTATATTGCATTCAGATTCTCCTATTCTTAACGTCAAAAATGTGAGATAATCCCATAATTCTAGCTATTAATTCTAATCAACTTTGTTCCAAGAAAAAATTAGTAAACGCAATATTAAGAAAGTAGAATTATCCTATTTTCCTCAGACCTAAATGATTTGGACAATTATGATTCGTTTATTCATGTTTCACCCGAGTCGAGGATTTGGTTCTGAATGGACGTACACAGGTCTTTCAAGATCTCTCCAGACCTAGATTGACCGGGTCAGTCCTACTCAGTTCTGCGACGCACGTTTCCGGAGAACTTTCGAATCCTCAGTTCTTTGCGACCTTGAGAAGTCCTCTATACTAGCGAGACCTGGGGATTTCACGAGGGGGTGGAGGGGAAGGCATGTATGTGGAGGGTTGAAATTTGTAGCCAACGAAGAGAGAGGGTTGCAGGATATATTTTAGCAACCCTCATCTCTCCGTTTGCAGGCGGTGTTTGAATAAAAAATAGTGAACGGTAATTCTATATTTATTGACCCCCTAATGCCAATGAAACCCTCGGAGGCGACAGAAAAGATGAAAAAAAAAATTTCATTTTCACGTGGGTCAAGGGTCAGGGTGAAAGTCGATTTTCGCCAAAAATTGAATTTTTTAGCCGGGTGAAGGTTGATTCCAACTATTTGAGCGACGGGCTATTCAGAACTCTCAAAAGTATGTGCAAAAAGTGAAAACTGAAAAAAAAAATTTTCACCGGGGGCCAAAGTGACAGATCTTGGATTTTTTCAAGGGAAGAGTCGGTCAAAGGGTCACAAGGGTCACGAGGGCCAAAGGGTCAGATCTTGGATTTTTCCAAAGGGAAAGTCAACTTCCGCAAAAATCGAATTTTTTAGCCGGGTGAACGTTGATTCCAACTATTTGAGCAACGGGCTATTCAGAACTATCAAAAGTATATGAAAAAAGTGAAAACTGAAAAAAAAAAATTTTTCACAGGGGGCCAAAGTGTCAGATCTTGGATTTTTCGAGGGGGAAAGTCGACTTTCGCCAAAATCGAATTTTTTAGCCGGGTGAACGTTGGTTCCAACTATTTAAGCGATGGGCTATCAAAACTATTCATGGGCTCTTTTGATTCAGAACTATCAAAAATATGTGGAAAAAGTGAAAACTAAAAAAGTTTTTTTTTCAGATTTTCAAAGGGTCAGATTTTCTGTTTTGCTAGTGGCAAGTCAACTTCCGCCAAAATCAAATTTTTTAGCCGGGTGAACGATGGTTCCAACTATTTAAGCGACGGGCTATTCAGAACTATCAAAAGTATGTGGAAAAAGTGAAGACTGAAAAAAAAAATTTTTCACCGGGGGCCAAAGTGTCAGATCTTGGATTTTTTCAAGGGAAGAGTCGGTCAAAGGGTCACAAGGGTCACGAGGGCCAAAGGGTCAGATCTTGGATTTTTCCAACGGGAAAGTAAACTTCCGCCAAAATCGAATTTTTTAGCCGGGCGAACGTGGATTCAAACTATTTGAGCAACGGGCTATTCAGAACTATCAAAAGTAGGTGGAAAAAGTGAAGACTGGAAAAAAAAATTTTTCACCGGGGGCCAGTGTCAGATCTTGGATTTTTCCAGGGGGAAAGTCGACTTTCGCCAAAATC
>NW_021680346.1:1405052-1410521 GCF_001412515.2 Diachasma alloeum
TTTTCACCGGGGGCCAAAGTGTCAGATCTTGGACTTTTCCAGGGGGAAAGTCGACTTTCGCCAAAATCGAATTTTTTAGCCGGGTGAACGTTGATTCTAACTATTTAAGCGAACTCTCAAAAGCATGTGGAAAAAGTGAAAACGGTAAAAGTTTTTTTTTCACCCCGCGCCAAAGGGTCAGATTTTCGGTTTTCCCAGGTGGAAAGTCGACTGTCACCAAAATCGAATTTTTTCGCTAAGTGAAGAATAATTCTGTATTTATTGGCCCCTCTAATGCCAATGAAACTCTCGGAGGCGCCAGAAATGTCGAAATAAATTAGTTATTTTCATCACAAGGTCCACAAAATATTTTCTGACGAATGTGGCTTTGTAGGCCGAGCCGAAGACGAGACCGTGTGATGAATGCAATTTTTCGGCAGAAGGCCCGTAAACCGCGATCTAACCGAGCGAAGCGAGGTTAGAATCACGGTTTACCGGGCCTTCTCACGAAAATTTTCATTTTCACTTGAAACAAGCGTCAGATTTGTTAACAATTTCATTTTTTATTTAGACAACGCATGCAAGCAGAGGGACAAGGGTGGCTAGAATAGATTCTGCAACCTTCTCCCCTTGTTGAGTAACAATTTCAAGCCTCTGCATACATGCGTCTCCCCTCCACCCTCTCGTGAAATGTCGATAGCCGAGATTAAAAAAAAAACAATAATTGGATTTTTTATTTCAATAACGCATGCATAAACATGAATATGAGCATAGAATGATATTCAATTCTCTTTTGTTTGTTAGGCGGGCTTCATGAAAATTCGACGGAAGACCATTGTACTCATGAAAACTGCCTTATTTTCTCCATTCCTTCGAGATATTGCCCGAGATATTTAGAACGGATGCTCAAGAACAATGTTCGGCGGAAATACTAACAATAAAAAATAATAGTAATGATAATTTCGTTGTAATCCCCCTTCTATTAAAGAGATTACAACGAAAATTCCAATGTTAATACGTCAGCTAAAATAAGTCGTCAGACGGTAATGAAATTATGAAATCTCCCCTGAAAGCAAAATCCCATAAGACAAATGAGTTAATGAATGTCCAATTTGCCTTCATATCCATTTCTGTGTGCACAAGACCAAAAGAGTTATGTTTCATGGAGAATATCATGGCGCAAAGACTAGTGAAACTGTAGTTCTAGGTGCCTGCCTGTGAGGGCAGTCCCGAAGCGTTCCGGACAATTTACGCCGTCGTTGGCTATTCATTCTCTCTTCCCTTTTACCACCACCACCACCACCACTCGAGACCTCCCTCGAAAGAAAAACCATGGTGTGTTTCGCTCCCCAGTTCATGTAATTACCATTTGTATTTTCCGAGATTCACTTGAAAATTAACTGGCAAATTTCTGGTGAGCACTTTTTTCAGGTACTAAACTTAAAAAATAGGTCGGGTCACCTGCAGATTTTATAAATTTTAAATTATATGTTCCACGTGAGAATATTTGATGGAGTGGAGCAGATTAACTTGAGGGAAATTACGCAACTCGACAGAAGAAAATTTAATATCTTTCACAAAAATTAAATTTTTGTCGTGATCATCAGAAATATCCGTAGAATTCGAACTGTTGGCAGAAAAAAAAAACAATCTATTGTACGACAATCGTTTGATCTGAGAGAACTCCATAGGTTTATACCACAGAAAGAATAATACATTGACGAGGAAAGAATATTTTTTCCCATAAAAAATTGTCCACTTGAAATTATTTAGTTTTGCCAATAACACAGTTATCGGCAAGAAAATTGTAGTCTCCTCTTGCAATTATCATTTGTTCCATGGAAACTATAAGTGTTTATTGGACAAAGATATACACTACTCAATAACATTTACTTGATGAAACCGGAGCCTCATATAATTCTCTACAGAACGAATGTATTTACCCGAAAGCATATAAATGTCTCACGAGAACAATTACTACTACGAAAATTATCATGTTTTGGTGGAAACTTTCATCAAGTGATTTTAACACTCCGGAATCATCCCTGAAATGATGTAATTTTTGTTTTCTAATGTAATGTTCACAAATTGATTGGCCATCGTGAATTATTAGAAGAGAGTGCGGCAAAATGGAATATTTATCCTCATCAATAACTTGGGATTGGCCGAGTGAAATCAAACACTGTGAGAACAAATTAGCTCTGCTGAAAAACAATATGTATATGAGAATATTTGATGGAGTGGAACAGATTAACTTGAGGGAAATTAAGCAACTCGACCGAAGAAAATTTAATATCTTTCACAAAAATTAAATTTTTGTCGGGATCATCAGAAATATCCCTAGAAGAATTCCAACTGTTGGCAGGAAAAATATAATCTATTGTACGACAATCATTTGATCTGAGAGAACTCCATAGGTTGATACCACAGAAAGAATACATTGACGAGGAAAGAATATTTTTTTCCCAAAAAAAATTGTCAAGAAAATTGTAGTTTCCTCTTGAAATTATCATTTGTTCCATGGAAATTATAAGTGTTTATTGGACAAAGATATACACTACTCTATAACATTTACTTAATGAAACCGGAGCCTCATATAATTCTCTGTAGGACGAATGTATTTACCCGAGAGACATATAAATGTCTCACGAGAACAATTACTACTACAAAAATTATCATATTCTGGTGGAAACTTTCTCTTTTGTCCACAAGTAAATTGATTCAACACGACAAAAGGTCTCTTCAAGGGATCATATAATTTTTTCTCTCAGTCCACGGCTTCAGTAAAATTTCTCAAGTCAGCGGAGAAAAATTCTCTGTTCGTCTCTCACTTTTTGCCCCGATATAGGGTGAAAACGACCTAGAAACGGATTCCGCTCTACGATTACTTGACTTGTTTAGTAATTTTTCTCCAGCTTTTTTCTCCGTGTGTGATTAAACTTTGTTCAAGGGTTTTGTGATACTCCGGTCTACCTTTCGCATCGTTAACCACGGAAAGATTCCCCCCCGAGACGTTGATAGAACGGAACTGGAGGAATTTTTTATCTCATTGGTTATGCCGTAGAAAATGAATGTAAAGTTTGAGGAATAATCAAGCCGCGGCTTATGATAATTCCGATTGATGAGCGTTGATGAAGGTGGAACTAATCAATCCTGAGGTTGAGAAATCTCCGTCGTTTCATTAATACCCCTGAGTATACTCGAGTCACTCGGTCGGAAATATAATCACGGTGAACGGGATTTTTTGACAGGTCTTGTTTCGATTTTGGAATTTATAATTTATTCGTCTGTAGTTAGAGATCGGATTGGAAATCTTTCAAATAATCACATCAGCTGCTTTGGAATTTTTATAGAAGAAAAAATTACGACGTAATTACGGTCTCATCTAATTAAAACCTTCACATTCATCACTTCAATTTAATCATCAACTCACTCATCTCAGATTCTCAACAAGATGGAAAACAAGTGGAAAATTGCTTTCGTCACAACATAGTCAATGTATTTTCGCTAATAATTTAGGAATTTTCTTCTGAATGGAATTTCTATGAAGAATTGAAGATGTATTTTAAATAGAATTCAATGATTCATTGAATTCAATATTGTCCCAACGTTGACCGCCAATATTACCCCAACGTTGACAGTCAAAATTGCCCCGACGTTGGTAGTCAGATTGTCCCAACGTTGGCAGTCAGTATTGTCCCAACGTAAGCAGTCAACATTATTCCAGCGTTGGCAGCCAACATTGCCCCAACCTTGTCCCAACGTTCATCAATTGTCAAAAAATCGCAAAATTTCAGATTTAACTCATACAATGCACCCATTCGGAAGCAAACTGCTCCTAATCCCTCTTCAATCCACCCTTACCCTCCCATTCACCGAACGACAATATTTTATTATCAGAGAAAGTGGTTTCAGTGCACGTACTGACCCGAAATATCCCGACCGACATGCTCGACTGGTCAATAATTTCCCGATTGATCTACGGGCACGATTCCGTGCACGTGTAGCCACACGGCGTTCACCTCCGTCGCCAACTCCATGTTTTTCAACTCCCCCCCCCCCTTCCCACCTCGAGTGAACACTGGAATTATTGATCATTATTAAAACACCACCGAGTCAAGTACTGATATGTACGTGTGTATCGTTTCGGCACATTTCCACCGAAAAGACTCACCCATTCTCCGCTGTATAATTTATTGCGAAATATCTTTTGCATATTAAAGTTATTTTTCTCTGGTCATTAAAAACGAGAGATAAGTAGAAAAAAAAAGTGAATAAATAAAAACGCTTATCCAACAGCATTCTTGTGACGTTTAACGCTCGCCACCGTGCGCATAGCATAAATTAAGTTGGACACTGGTATAACCACTGTTGGAGAGAAGACTCAACAAACTCAAAACCACTACAAGGAGCCACCCGCATTGTCCGTGAGCCACGAGAATTATGCGCGCAGCCCTTAGAATTAACTATGAAGCTTGTAGGAATTGTGTTGAACGTCTTGCTAATGGCGATACTCAAATTTTACTTTAATTTGACTGGTCGATCTATCTACGTATCTGCGGGTTTTGATAATCAAACCTGTGGATTAATGTGGATCCCGATGAATTAGTTAAAGTAATCTGTATGATTGATTTTTTAAAATAAAATTTTCGTTTTTCTTCTTGAAAATTTTGTGACGGAAAATTCACTGCTTTATGAAAACGATTAAAATGTTTATTATTAAAATTATTTAATGAAAATTAATAGAATTTTTCAATTAATTTTTTTAAATTGTTTCCATTGTTCAAAGTTTAAATGAAATGTAAATTAAAACAATTATGTTTAAATTTCCATATAAAGAATGCATTACATTAAATTGCTGGATTTTTTCATTACTTAAAATAGTCTATATTATCGAGTTTTTTTAAATAAAATTTTCGTTTTTCTTCTGGGAAACTTATCAATCGGATGTTCAAGGAATTTTGTGACGGAAAATTCACGATTTTCTGGAAAAATGAATGAAATTTGTAAATTTTAGTTCAATTACTTGATGAAAATTGAGGGAAATTTTTGAATTAATTGTTTAAAATTCATTTCATTGTTCAAAATTTTGTTTTTGTTAAAAACAATTAAATTTAAATTTCCATATAAAGAATACATTACATACAATTAATCGATTTTCATTGTTAATAATTAATAGACTTTCAAATTTTAGTTCAATTATTTAATGAAAATTAATAGAAATTTCAATTCAATTGTTTAAAATTGTTTTCATTGTTCAAAATTTAAATGACATTCAAACGAAAACAATTGTACCTAAATTTCCATATAATGAATGCATTACATTAAGGCCGTGACTATTCGCACCATTGCGTGAATCACTCCCGTACACTCCATACACTCCACGCATGCGTGAAGTTTGTGTGTTTCACGCAGCCGAATTTTCATACTGCTGTGTATTTCACGCAGTTGAAGTTTCATACTACTGTGTGTTTCACGCAGTTGAAGTTT
>NW_021680346.1:1412106-1511536 GCF_001412515.2 Diachasma alloeum
TGTATAAAAATACAACTGCGTGAAACACACAGTAGTATAAAACTTCAACTGCGTGAAACACACAGGTGATAAAACTTCAACTGCGTGAAATACACAGCAATATGGAAATTCGGCTGCGTGAAACACACAAACTTCACGCATGCGTGGAGTGTACGGGAGTGATTCACGCAATGGTGCAAATAGTCACGGCCTTACATTGAATTAATGAATTTTCATTAATTAAATGTAATTATATTAAATTTCCACTCGAATAAAAATTTTCTCGGCACAGCTAATTGTTTTTTGTCTATCTCCCTTATTCGAGATGTTCCCGACGACATTACGAAAGGCTTTCTCAATAGATTCCATTCATCCGAGCCCATGTGGGCAGATGAAAAATCAGATCGAAGTGTTTATACTGGTAATTGACAGAGATTGAACCCTCGGGATGTCCCGTCTCCTGAGGGTCATACCCTTGGAGAGAGATTCACCAGACAGCTGAGAGAAAAAAAAAGAAAATGATGAATTTTTTCACACACGTCTCAGGGGCAATTTCTGCTATCAATGTTGTATTCTGCAGTGCACATTTACTCGGCTGAGTCTCCCCGGAAGAGACTCGTTGACGGATCACCGCGCTGTTCATTGCTACATCCGCCGCGATGCCGACATACACAAGATATAAACCTGCATGTAAACGAGAAAATTCGAGGTGATGGCCATCAATTTTCGTGACAGTCGTGTCATTTTAATGCACTGAGCGGTTATAAATGGCTTGTTGACAATGAAAACAGTGCGACTTTGTTTAGGGAACGTTGATGTGAAATGGAAATTAAAACTGTCAAGTTCAGTTCAATTATACCTTGAAAATTAATGGAAATCGGGGAAATTCAGGTGAATATATTCTTTAATGCGCAATTGATTAATTAATTCATCGGGAATTCAGCGTAATTTGGTACTGACCAATTTTTTTTCATTGAAAATTTAAATAAGAAAGAATTTTTCCAAAGATTTTGAATTTCATTAAACTTTTAATGGAATTTGAACTTTCACGATTTTTTTCGATCCTCTCAATTGAATTTAAGGATAACCGAGTATTTTTTACAGTTTGGTCAATTAAATTGCAAGTGAAATTTTGCTAAAAAATCATAAATATTCAGCGTCATTAAAATTACATTTTACACAGCATTATTATTTTTTTCAACATTCGTTGTTTTTAAAAGAATAATTGAAGATGGTTAAACTTTCGTGAATCTATTTTTTTTAGGCATGAAATGGATTTCTGGTAAAATTCTGAATATGAATAAATGGAAAATTGATTGTTTATAAATTATTGTTTATAATTTTAAAAAATTGCAACTTTTTCAAATTATTTCATCAATTTTCCTGTAAAAGTAAACTTTCAATTTTTTTTCAGATTTTTAAAATGTTTTCTGACGATTCAATAGAAATTTATTCGTGAAAAATTAGAAATGCTATGGAAAAATCAATAGAAATCAGAAAAATTTAGTTGAATGTATTCTTTAACGTGAAATTTATTGAAAATTTAGCATAATTTGGGGCATTGTCCTAAAAATTTCGAACGTCATTGACATTTTAGTGAAATCTGAAATTTCATGATTTTTTCTTACCCCTAAATCGAATTTAATATCACTCCCCTGAAAATTAATCCTATTAATAGTAATTTAGTCACGGAAAATGAAAAATGCTATGGAAAAATCAACAGAAATGAAGAAAATTTAGGTAAATATATTCTTTAAAATTAAATTCAATTCTAGATGATGACCATAAATTTTTAAATGCTATGAAAAAATCACCAAAAACCAGGAAAATTCACGTAAATATATTCTTAATGTGCAATTAATTGCCTGTAAACGAGCAAATTCCAGGCGATAGCCATAAATTTTTATGACAGTCGTATCATTTTAATGCACTGACCGACAATAAAAGATAGTTTTTAATGGGAACAGTGCAAATTTATATAGAGAACATTGAAGCGAAATAGAATTGAAAATCAACCACAAATTACATGATGAAATATCGCCTGGATGTTAATAACCATCGCCTTGGACTCGTATTCCCCATCCCTGTAACCAAATATCTCGTTTTTGGTGGCATGAAAAATCTCGCGGTCAATATCACTTCATTAGGTATCGAGTGGCAGAGAAAAAACATTCGGTGAGAAGCGATTCCCTTCCTTTCCACTTTATCACCGGATAAATAATGCAGATTTTGTCATGTGATAGCCCTCTGCAGGGGGCAATAGTAATGCGACGAGTGCAATTCGGTGGTGTAGGGTAAGCTACCCAGTAGATGAACACTGCCCTATAAATGGACGAGCTACTTTTGGATAGGAAATAACGCAAAAAAAATACTGAAATGTGAATTGTTGCTTTGAATTTTCACTAACTCTTGAGATTCTTACTCCTGAGTAACGATTTTTTTTCGATCAATTTTTTTTTCAATTGTTAAAAAACAAACGTCCATTTACTGGGCCGTTTACCCTACGTATCCCCGAGAATTTACGCATTTGAATTAAATTGAACTCATTGAGTCAGTATGACCAACGGACACAGTGCAATCCCTGCATTATCGGCCGGCTGCACGACTGAGGTTTTTCCATGGTTTCCCTGGCAGTCCAATCCAGAATGGGATGCAGTTGGGGATAAAGTAAGTCGGCCCATGGAAACGCAGAGGGGGAAGGGAACAAAATGTAAAAACCCGAGAGGGTATACATATGGTACCAAAAATAAAAATAAAAATTTCTCTAGCTATACGCCGTTAGAAAATATTAATAAAATTCCATACTGAATTTATAATTAATTTTCAGACCAATGACATCAAGTTTGATTTAAGTGGAAAAAGCATGCTAAAAAAAATTAATGTTTGAAATTTCCGGAAAACAGCAATGCAGTAGAAATTTCCAAGAATAATCCCGCAGAATTTATCAAAAAATGTTCAGCATTCCCGATTACATCAACAATAAAGAACGACATCGGTAAAATATTAATATTTCTTCCCCAGCGATATGTCCTTTTATTTTGCGTGATACGGGTGGTTGCGTGAGCGGGGCTATTTGCAGATTTTCGCCCGGTGCGGTTTCGTGGCTGCGTCGCTTGGGGAACAGGTTTGCACCTGATACCAGCCTTGCGATCGGATGACGCCTTTCAATCCTCGGTTTTTGTGTTCACCCTTCCTTCTTCTCTCGAGCATTTTTTTGTCATAAGTTTTTTTCAGGTATTCTCCCCCTGCTCTGAAGCTTCCCCCGTTCTTCACTCCAGTCTCAGTTAAACTATAGCAACCATTATCGTTTGGTCATTCAATAAATATTTCAGTCAACATCCAAAACCCTCGCCACCCCACCATTATGCGGTGTCCAGTGTCTCATGGACATATCTCATGTATTTATACTTGTCTCCTGTTACACATTGCACACACGAGCCTCTTTACGATAAATATGAAATAAAGATGGAGGAATTTATTTTATTTTGTATTCAACCAAGTCCACGGATTCATGACACATTTGACCCTATTAAGTTTTTGAACGGGGAGCACTTGATTTTTTTAATGAAATTTTTGGTATATTCTGTGGAATTTTTTTATCGTGTTGTGGTTTTACGGGAATTTCAAGGAATTTTGTCGTTGAAAATTCAATGATTGGTGGAGTAATCGGAAATTGTCTGAGTTAAATTATTTGAGTTAAATTGTTTGAGTTAAATTATTTCATGAAAATTGATAGAAATGGGGGAAAGGCAGCGTAATTTGGTACACAGCAATGTTTTTTTCGTTGAAAAATCATTTGAGTTGGGGAATTTTTTTTTAATTTGAAATTTCGTTTGGTTTTTGGTGAAATCTCAAATTTCATTATTTTTCTCTTCTCGCTGAATCAAATTTAGTATCACTCTCCTGAAAATTAATACTATTAATAGTCAACTATTAATTTCAAGGAATTTAGTCAATGAAAATTGAAAATGCTGTGCAAAAATGAATAAAAATCAGGAAAATTCAAGTAAATATATTTCTAAATGTTTAATTAATTGACAATTCAGCGTAATTTAGTACTAAATATTCATTTTTGTATTGAAAATTCAAATAAATTGGTACATTTTTTGTCTTTCTTCTCTTGAAAAATTTAGAATTTCATTTGAATTTACAGTGAAATCTGAAATTTCATAATTTTTTTCTTGTCCCTAAATCAAATTTAATATCACGCTCTTGAAAATTAATACAATTAAGAGTAAACTGTCCATGAATTTTCAAGGAATTTAGTCATTGAAAATTGGAAATGCTGTGGCAAAATAAATAAAAAACAGAAAAATTCAGGTAAATTTATTCCTAAATGTTCAATTAATTAAAAATTCAACGTAATTTGGTATTAAATATTCATTGTTGTATTGAAAATTCAAATAAATTGGGAAATTGTCTTTCTTCTTTTAAAAAATTTAAAATTTCATTGAATTTTCAGTGAAATCCGAAATTTCATTATTTTTTCCTTTAAATCTATTTTAATGTCACCCTTCGAGGAAATTATAATACTCAGCTGTTCATGAAATGTCAATGTCCCTTTAAAGGTGTCCACCATAAAAAATATTGGCTGGAATTCCCGGTAAATTTCTTGGAAACTCTTATTACATTACAGTTCCACTGATATTTCAAGGAATCCTGCCATTGAAAATTCAAAATTTAATGAAGAAATCAATCGAAACTTCCAATTTCAATTTAATTTTCCCCCGAAAATTAACAGAAATAAGGAAAATTCTGGTTTCAATTAATTGTAAAATTAATAAACTACGTAAATAATAATTAAATAATTAAAAATTATTCTTTCATTGTAATTTCAATTAACTTGCGAAATTTCTCTTCTTAGTGCTGTTAAAAAATGGGGAATTTCCTGGAATTTCCAGTAAAATCCGAAATTTTCCATAAATTTGGAATAATTTCGAGGGGACAATTTTTTTTGGAAAAAAATATTCTCTCCTCGTCAATATATTCTTTCTATGGTATAAACCTATGGAGTTCTCTCAGATCAAATGATTGTCGTACACTAATCAAATTAAATTAAATTTTCGTCAAAGATATTAAATCGTAAATTTCCCTCAAATAGATTTGTTCCACTCCATCAAGTTCCCCCGAAATTCCAGCGAATTTCGTCAACTAATTTGAAAAATTACACGCATAGCAAATTGAAAAAGCGAGTCTCAAATTCAATGGACTCTCTTTATTTATATCCATCCATCATTTCCACGGAGTCAAAAGCATTGGACGTGAGTCGTTTCTCGGAGCTCGTTGTTATCACGCCTCCCTAGAAAACGCGGTAACAAGGATAACGCAAATCGCGGAAAATCATCCACTTAGTGCGCCATAACTCGAGTGCTTTGAAAAATCAAAGAAGACAATGTTGTAAAAGTGGAATATCAAAAAGCAAGTGGGGAATACGTCATGCTTGGGAAGCGTGAAAATGATGCACATGATTTCTGAAGAGCTTGTTTCCGCACAGCGGATCGTAAACCACTGGGCATATGCCAGTTGGCGATGATGATGCGATCGTTACAAGCGGCATTCAGATTGACTTCCACAGATTTCCATGAGATTGTGACTGAGCAGTTGGTGAACAACGAGTTTTCAATGGTTTTCAATTGTCTTTGAATTGTCTCGCATAATGTCAATTCAACGACATTTCTACAGAATCGAATTCCTGTGGAAAAATCACGCGGAAAATAGTGTTTTTAAAGTTTTTTTATCGAAAAACGCAAAGTTTTTTTTTCTCAGGTGAAACTTCCCGTTAATCGGACATTCAAAAATATGTCATGAAAATTTGTTTGAATAACGTCTGAATAACATGAAAATTTGTGTGAATTTCAGACGAACAAATGCCTAAACATCTTAATTTATGTTTGAGATTCAGACAAATTTTCGTTCTATTCAGACGTTTTTTAGTGTCTGAAAAATGTCTGCAAAAGGTGTGTGAAATTCAGAAATTCTTTTTGACTCTCACAACAGTGCGTAATTCGTCTTTAGTCGAATGACCCTCGGGAATGGTTCTGCACCAATTCGATCCAAACGGCAATTGATTTATGCGAGCATCAACAAGACGCTTGTCTCAAGCAGGCTCGTTGAAGTGACCTCTCGACATCACACGATGATATATACATATTTTTCTGAGTAATACTCTCGTCATTCTCTCCGTCGTTTCCCTCCGACTGTATTAAACATTCAATTCAGAATAATGATATGGATTGTTGGAGAAAAAATTGCAATTCCATGGACAGTTGACTTCCCCAAGAATTCCCCAATTCACTTGAATTTTCAATTTTGTCCCGAGAGGCTATTCACAGGCGAATTGAGTGAGACCGCGAAAATGTAATCGATTACCCAGGTTTACAGGACTGATTACACTGATTACCATTGCCTATGTGATAACCGTGATTAGAAGAGCACAGAATGTGATTATTACAAATGATTCCGTCGATTACATTCTGTGATTACCAAACATCTGTAATCATTGAAATCACAAAAAATGGCCTCTTATTAAATATTAATTGATGGAATAATTAATTATTAGAACCTGCAAAGAAATGAGGAATGAGGGGCGGGGACTAGACCAGAGGGATGCAGTCTCCACCCCCCATCTAAAAATTTGCGCATTTATAAGTGCTATCAGCAAAATAAATTTACTGAATATCTACCACTGATGGAGAATGAAACTTACCAGCAGATAATTCAGTCGTTGGTTCCCCAAAATAAGAAGAAATTTTAACTCTGTTGAATCAATTTTCTACGGACAAATGCTCTGTGCAAAACGCATTGGCTATGCAAGCTTCTGAACCATAAACATTTGGGATTTCAAGAAAAATTGATCCAGGGATCTCTCTGAGACTTACCGTTGGTAGAAATGACGCGCTCGAAAATTCAAAAACAAAATTCACGGTCTCACTAGGAGCAACTACGAAAGATTACACTGATTACAAATGATTACAGTGATTACATTAGTTTTACTGGAATTACATTTGATTACATCGACGAGTGACACCACGATTACGCCTGTGAATAGCCCCTCGATTTTTCCCTGAATTTTCCTGAATTTTTAGAGAGCAATTGAACTGAAAAATCACGTATTTCATTGATTTTCAGGTCATTCGATCAGAAAATCAACGGAATATTTGATTTTTCAATAACAAAATTTCTTGAAATTTCAGTGGAACTCGAAACCGATAAAAATTTCCGGAATTTGACACGAAAAATTTCGACAAAAATGTTTAACAGTGAAGGAGAAAATATTTTAAAAATCTAAAAAAATTAGAAACTTCACGTCTGGAGGAGATAGATAAAATAATTAAAAAATTCCTATGTTTAAAAATTACGCGCATTTTCTATAACCAATTTATAAACAATTTTTTCCATTTCAATACAAAAAATATATTAAAAAATATACACATGTTGCCATCGTAGAATCAAGTGAGATGAATGAACTAACGTCAGACTCAAGTGAAAAATTTAAAGTCAGAGATTAAATTCCGCCGTAAAATTGACTCTCCACAGACTATCGGAAGCGGGGAAAAGAATCGAGGAGGTGGAGTTGTGGATAAACGATGACGCAGCGAACGAAAGAAAAAAAAGCCGGAGGGGCAAGAGGGGAGGGCGAGGGGGAAGGGGTGGGGATAAAAAAATGAGTGGCACGGGTCCGGAGAGCTGACTCGACGAAAAAACATGCTCAGTTGAAAGAGAAGGAAAAAGAAGGAGAAGAAATGGCGGGGGAATGATAACGAAGGGAAAGGTAGTATTCAGTGAATGCCTTTCGGTCGTCGTCTAAACGCTTATTACGCCGCATTACCATGCAACAGCTCGTATGGAGTATATGCACTATAAGGGCGAGTCACGCGAGGACTGCCGCTGTGGTGAGGGGAAGGGGAGTAACCACCTTGCGATCGCCAGCAGTGAGACAAGTTTCATTTTATGGTGGATGTAATGTATTTTGTTGGGATTTTGCTTCTGAATGGGGGCTTTGTTTTCTTTCAAGTTTCGGGTTTTGGTGGTGAGACACACACGGGCAAATAACGGGTTCAATGAAGTTGAATTGCGTTGAATGTTTTTGAAATTTTTCTGTTCATGTCAATGTTTTTTTTTTTAATTAAGAAACTCGGGCTTATTTCACTGACAAAGTTTTAATTATATGAAATATGTAACGCATTCATTTCAACAATATTTTTGTCGGAAATTAACAAACTCGTGTAGTTATTTCAATGGAAATGTTCTGATTTCATGGTATGAATAATTAATTAAATTCAAATAATTCATTAATTATTGTTTTGAAAAAAAATCATGGGCAATGTCTCGAACGAATGGAGAAAGGCGTTTTCATGAGTACAATCGAGGATTGAATACCAATCTATGAAACGTGAATAAACGAATCATAATTGTCCAAATCATTTAGGTCAGAGGAAAACAGAATAATTCTACTTTCTTAATATTGCGGTTACTAATGTTTTCTTCGAACAAAGTTGATTAGAATTAATAGCTAGAATTATGAGATTATCTCACATTTTTGACGTTAAGGATAGGAGAATCTGAATGCAATATAGTGAAAATGATGATCGATTTTTTCACTTTGAACAAATAATATTAATATCCAAATACAAAATTGTTGGTGTGAATAAAAAGAAGCTGTGACTCAATATTCCAAATAAAGTTTTAATGTTTAATTTGGTGATGAAAACACGAGATGACAATATTCTAAGCACGGAATTATATTGATGAGATGAACAACAGATTAATTGAATTACCGTGTGAACTAACTAAAAATTGATAACAGTGTGGGCACGCACTTTTACCAGAGTATCAACAAACATTGAATTCCGGAAATTCACACTCTAAAGTGTGTTATAGAAGGAATTGAATTGTGATTATGATTAAAATCTTATTCAGTGAGCGTAGAAATTAGAAAATGATCAAATCATTTATTGTAATATGAAAATTAAACAGCTGATAAATTGGGCCATATGATTCTCACTGGTCGTAGTGCTTTTTGAGAGAATCACATCCTAGTTGGAGTTAGAGTCAAATAATCATTCGCAGAGCCCATTT
Organism: Diachasma alloeum; assembly: GCF_001412515.2. Lineage (NCBI taxonomy): Eukaryota > Metazoa > Arthropoda > Insecta > Hymenoptera > Braconidae > Diachasma > Diachasma alloeum. Next base: position 1,421,164 of record NW_021680346.1, read on the forward strand.
TCCGCGAAGAAACTAAATATTTTCGCATCTCGATAGAACCGAGGTGTAAAATCCTCCGCATTTACTCCACTGAATGGTATTTTTTCAGCCCTGTGTATTTTTTTTTGCCCCTCCTTCATCCATTTGCGGGGATTCTATAGATACTACAGATCAATGAAAACAGTGTATAATGGAATTGAAAGCGAAACATCATTGAAAGGATATTGAAACTCTAGGAGTGATGCCAAGAGGAATTCGGGAAAATGAACAATTAGAGTGATGATTCGACAGTACAATCCCTCCCATCGATGACTCGATTCTTCTGGTCTCATTTTATGGTACTGAAGAGAGCTAATGGATGATAATGTACTTTCGTCGATCGTGGGGTGGATTTTGGGAGGCAGTGCAGTGCTTGCGAGTGCTTGCGTTTGTTTTTCCCAGGGAAATGACATTCTTCAGATGAGGGATAGCTCATTACAATTTTTTTTTTATAAATTACATTGAGAAACAAAAAATGGCGGTTTTTTCCGAAAATTGGATTTTTGAAAATTTGAATTTGACAGAATGTGTGTGTAAATATTCTCATAAAAATAGTGTTGAGTATTGGAGGAATTTTAATTTTCAGGAGTGGCATTTAATTAAAGTCAAGGGATAAAAATCGGGAAGTTAGTAATTATTTAGCAGCAGGAAGACGACGATTTCGAAACTTCCTTTAATTTTCAGCAAAAACATGAATGTTTAGTAATAAATTAGTGAAAATTCAATGAAATTCAATTTTTTAGCAACAGAAAGCCGAAGATTTGTTAAAATAGTTGAATTTTCAATGAATTGAATAAAAATTCGCACTTTTCATTCATTGCTTTCGCGAAATTTTCAATTTTGAATTACAAAATTCTTTGAAACTTCAGAAGAGTGACATTAAATTCAACTGGGATTTTTTTGAAGAAAAAAAAACACGCAATTTCGACTTACACTGATTTTTATCGATTTTCGGAGAATAATTGAAATAAAATTTACTGTTTCCATTGATTTTTCCATGAAATGTTGATTATTCACTCACGGAATGCTTGAATTTTCAGTGAAAACTTGAATATTCAGTACAAAATAACGTTAAATTTTTAATTAATTGAACATTCAAGAATATATTGACCTGAATTTTGTTAATTTCTATTAATTTTCATAGAATAATTGAACTGAAATTTAGAGTTTCCATTAATTTTATTGCTGAAATTTTGAATTTTTAAATTCGAAATTCCTGGAAACTTCAGAAAAGTGACATTGAATTAAATTCCGAGAAGAAAAATCACAAAATTTCAGGTTTCTATCAATTTTTTCTTAAAATGTTGAATGTTGAGTGACGTAATTCTTGAATTTTCAATGTAAACACGAATATTCAGTCCCAAATAGACCTGAATATTCAAGTAATTCGACATTCCAAACTATATTTACGACAATTTCCCCGATTTAAATCAATTATTATGAAATAAATGGCCAAAAATTAGCAATTTCCGTCGATTTTTCCGTGAAATTTTAAATTTTCAATGACGAAATTCTTCAAAATTTCAGTGAAACTATAATATGATAACAATTCTAACGAATTGTACCAAAAAATTCAGCCAAAAGTCATGTCACAGTGCCGACCAAAAAGTGTCGTCACAAAATATTTTAAAACCATTAAAAATCCAAAATCCAAATGCCAACAATTTCAATTTTCTCCGGCCTGAAAGCCTCCCATAATGAGCAAATTGTTCAAGACTAAAAGCTCCCGCGCCATAACCCGCAAAATTGAGGGCATCTCGCGTGAGACGAGTCCATAAAACATGCGTTTCGAATGTAACAAGGAGAATAGTTGGTTGGAGCGCGGGCTTTCTCGGAATATTTCCACCACCGAGAGAGAAAACACTGGCGCGTCCCACACGCCCTTACACCATTGCTCTTATTCTCCACTTTTAATTCACGGGCAAATGTGGTCGTTAAATAGAAATTAGCCCGACTAATGAGCCGCCACGTCTCCATCTCTGGGACACACGTACCATTGAGGCATTCCGTCAACTGGGGGAGCCTTTTATAAGCGCCAGTCATATTATGATACCTATATTTTTAGTTTTTTCGCTGGCTTAATGATGCAAATACCCGCGGATCTCGCTCATTTCACCGGCATCAAGTGGTTTTATTTCACCTCGCCGGGGGATATTTTGAATAATAAATTTTCATTAGACGGGAAAATCTGGCATTGAGTGGTTTTTCCTTAATTTTTATTAAGTGTGCAATTAATGTGGAAAAAATTTTGAAAATTCCTCTCTAAAGTTTGATTCAACATTTATTCCTAACATTTTTCCCTACAATTAGTCATTATTGCGGTGATTTAAATGAATTTTCAATGACACGAGATGTTTAATTCAGCGAAATCATCAAAATCATCTCCGAAATTAATAGCGAAACGATAAACGGTTTTACCCGTTGAACGATGAACGCCTGCAATCGTGTATGGGTGAGGGGAGTGGGGGGTCCCGTCAGTGCATTAGGGCGCCGTAAGAGAAGCCCGGCGGTTGCACGCAGACTACTACGAAATGGCGAAAGGTGGGGAAACTCTCCGTCGTTGGACGGGTCCAGTCGATTTAGCCCTTAGCTTATTTTTCGCGGAATATTTGGGAATCTAAGGGAGATATCGAAATTTTCGTCATGACCTTTTTTGTAGAGCGAGTTAAGGGCTACAAAAAAGGTTCTGACAAAAATTTTGTTATCTCCCTTAGATTTCGAGATATTCGTTGAAATCTGGGCAATGGTCAGAATTGACTTGAACCGTCGTCGGAAATCGGCAAAACTTCGGGATTTTTCGATTTACGAGAGACTATTTTACACGTGACAATAATTGATGGAGTGAAAATTCACTGTCTTTTATAAAAATTATATAATTTTTCGAGAAAACTAGTTATTTCTGTCGGTGTAGAATAATTCATTTTGAAGTCATGATGTCTCAATCATGATTTGACATTTAATACGATGTGAAGAACCGCTTTCTTCCTCTCTCATCCCTCCCCCTCCCATATTTACCTAGGCCCCTAATCAAACCACAAAACCCCCAGGAGATATTTGTGTCCCTCTCAACAAAACCGCCCCAAAAATCCTTATTTATAATGGGTAAATACTCAGCTGGAGCCTCTAAACACACTGAATCACCATAAAAAGACGAAAACGTCTGCGCGATTAACGAACAAAATGTCATGAAGCTCGTAGACCGAAGCCCCCAGTAAAAGATTTCTTCCTTGAATCTGTCAAGAGGATGAACAGAAGCCACACGAAGGGTAATGAAAGAACAAGAGGCCAATGGTGAGGGGGAGACGCGAAGGAGAGGACGCGACAGCTGGTCGGTGCTGGACGATTCAATCTTCTTCGGTATCTCACTCCACAAGGATGAGATTCAAAACAGGGGGCTGAGTGTTCTCGAGTGTCTCATATGCGGGCATGAGCGTGTGGGGTCAGGTCCCTTTGGCAAATGTAATTGTCAAGTTTCAGGGAGTCTCATCTTAATTCAGGGTATTTCAAGGTTAACTTCAAAACGAGTTTAGCTATTTTTGCTAATAAATTAGCAACATGCTTCCGAATGGTTATTTTGCACATCATTTCCTTCTATCATGTATAATTCATTGTTTATTTCATTCTATTAAATTGAATAAGATTTCTTTTCAACTACTTTTGTCAGATTTTCAACGTAGTTGAATGTTATCATCATCATTATTCTTATTATCCCTTTCTTGTATATAACCGATTGTCTTTTTTACGGTTCTATCTCTCCCTTCAACCCTTCGATAAAATGTTGATAGAAAAATTTTATTTATACATACTTGAATGAATTTGAAACATCACATTTGAAGAAACCATCAAAAAGCTCACTTTCAGAGAAATTCATGAAAAATTTGAAATTTTCAACAATCATCATAAAAATCAAATCAACCAATATAGCTATCGTAATCATCTTTTAACTTCGACTTAATGGCATTAAAACAAACATTTTAAGCTATGATTGAATTCATTTGAAGCATGATATTCAAAGACATCCCCGGAATTCTGATTTTCAAAAAATACAAAATTTTTGCAAATTTTCAAATAAATCAAAATAACGATTATTGCTATCGCCTTCATCTTCGAGCTCGGTCAAAAGGACATCCAAACAAAATTTTTAAGCCATCATTCAATCAATTCAAAACATTTTTTTAGTTATCGTGGGACAACCGATTTTCGAAAAAATTCGATAATTGAAAAAACTAATCGATGAATTAAATTTTAATTAATGGCGATGAATTTATGACAAAAAAAAATCGAAACTTTAATTTCAACGATTGCAAATCGTCCACTCGGCAGCAAAAAACAACGCAAAATTGAAATTCCCTCCAAATTCAAATTTTTTTCCATTTTATTTTCACCAAAAAGTTGCAAATTCACGTCATGACTTGCAACTGACGTGTGCCCGAGGGACTTCAGCCATTTCCCCCATGTATTGTTTACATATACAAACAAATATCAATTTTTTTTGGCACTCGTGCACAATAGTGAACGGATATATGATCGAGGGAAAATTCGAGAGTTCAACTGGGCGAAAGCGATTAACAAATCGAAAGCGCACAGCGTCCGGTTTTTACTCATTCTTCTGACCCCCCCCNTGACCCCCCCCCCCTCGTCAGTCGCCAATCGGTGCTTGAAAATATACGAGAATGAGAACGAAGCCATCAGACGGTTGAGGCCACATAGCTCACTGTAACCTGTCAATCCTCACTGGTAATTGCAATAACACTGTTTTTACCGTTCGCTTAATTAATTCTGGTGTCCATCGCTCCTCAAGCTCAACATTCTTTTTGCTTTTATTTAAATGTTTGATGAGGGGGCTGTCGCTCTCATTGTCGTTCTTAATTCTCGTTTTTGCCAATTAAGGGGCGATATGATTCTGAATGAGACTTTCATCGGTTAATGGGAATTTTTTGCATGCTGAATTGAATTTTTACTCACTTTCTTCCGGACTCGAGAAACCTGTCGAATTCTACACTCATCTTGCAGCACAATGCACGACGATTGTGGGAGGATGAGCACTTTGTGTTGACTAGGTGTCCGTCTGAAAATTGAAAAGATTCAATTAGGCGATGTATAAATAGTTGTGACATGAGAAGTAAAAAAAAATGATGCTAAAAAACATTTTATTCGCCTTGAACACTGGTAAATGCATGTTTCGATGAATTGTTTATCGAGATAAATATTCAATACTACCCCCAAATTTACGAAAGACCATTATCCAAATTTTTGTCCTCTTCATTTTCATATTTTGATGTGTAAACATTTCAGCCCTCGTTATCGAAATTTTGCGGTAAAGTAATCCCTGGTGAATCTCATGTAACGAAAAACCCAACGGAAGGTGCGCAGTTGGCCACTGCGCATGGCGGGAATACGATGCTCGCAGTCATGTGTACATGTACTACGGATACACTCTCCAGCAAAGGCGCTTTCGCTGTCGCTACAACGCCCCAATGTCAATTGAAAAATCTCGAAAACTATTGAGAAGTCATCGAGACATCCAGTGTGACAAATGCAGGGAATTCCATACCAAATAAAAGTATATTATCCCCGTGTGACATACAGTATTTTATCGAAGGCGAGTGCTGCCCTCTCGAGAGTCAAAGAAAACTATTCTCACGAGTGTCGAATCCTATTTTTCATCAGAATGCGCGCAAAATTTAATTTCACCCGCAACTAACGAAAAAACTATTTTATTCATCATACAAAATTCCCAGTTTCAATTACAAGTCCCCCTCATTTCCACCGAAATCAGGCGATCGCACGTTGTCCCCACAATTTTCTCCGTTCATAATCAGCCCCCTGAGGACGCAGCAAGAAGCGAGAATAAAAAACGAGACGAGAGGATAAATAACAATAAGAGGAGAGTAAAACCGAAGGAGCAATAAGGTGCAGTGCGCGTGTTCAGGTCAAATGTCGGCCGGTGGCCGGAGGGCTCGCGTGCGGCTCATCCCCACCATATTCCCGTCCACCACCGCCTCGTTCCCCTCTTTTTTCTGTCCACCAAGATTTTCTTATTTTCGGTAAATTACCGGACGCGGCGCGGCCCTTTCATCACCATTCCGGTCAACATTACTCCGGACGGATTAATCGATCATTGGGGGATGACAAATTGCTATTGCTAATTAACTGAATCGAGAGAAATGGGGAGACGTAACGAGTCGGAAAGAATGACGCTATGAATTTTCGTACGTGATATTCATCAGTTATGGCTCAACCTGGGTTTTTTTCGCAGTGATTTTATCGCCTCGCGCCCCCCGGGGGGTTTTGCAACTCATATAACCATGCATAACACACCCTCCAACACATGCACAAGACTTGGGAGTGGTATTACGTACTCTATGGCTGCACGAATGTCCCGCTAGCAAATTTACCGTTGCGCCTTACTATTTCAATCGCAGATATGTCGATGAAAAACAAATTAAGTGGAGAATAAGCGGAATTTTCTGAGGTTCAGGGCATGAGGTGCGAGAAACGGAGTCCTTGGATTTTTAATATTTTCCGGAATTGAAAAAAAAAATAGTAATGTCTGGAGAACTGCCCCCACGGAAAAATCATAAAGGTTATTTATGTGTGAAATTATGCGGATATAAGTTCATTGAATCTTCAGTGAAATATGAAATTCCAATTATTCTCCAACCGCGCAAGAATCTCCTCTCAATATCCTGAAATCTTGCGAGATAATTAAGTTGCAACCGCCACAAATGCCTCATAAATTATCCCCCGAATTGAAATTCTAAAAATCTTATTAAATTTCCATGAAATGTCAGAAGTTTTCAACCAAAACTCACGAGTTCTTTGAAATTTTATAATACTAATACAGATTCTTCAGAAAATTCCGCTGAAATTCTCTGCACATTCGTCACTGAAAATTCACAATTTGATGAAAAAATCAATGAAGACTAAAATTCAGTCCATTTATTTCATCAAATTCATTTTAAAATCTCCAATTAACTAAAAATTCAGCCTCATTCTGAAAATTTAATCAACTTATTGAATTTTCGTTTGTTTAATCCTAAAAAATCTACAAGTTCTTTACAGCTCCAATGAAATTTGAAATTCTAATTATTCTCCAACCGCGCAAGAATATCCTCTCAATATCTCGAAATCTCGCGAGATAATTAAGTTGCAGAGAAATTCACGAATTCTTTGAAATTTTGCTGAATTCTTCAGAAAATTCCGCTGAAATTCTCTGTAAATTCGTCACTGAAAACTCACAATTTTAAATCCATTTTGAAAGCTCCAATTAACTAAAAATTCAGCCTCATTCTGAAAATTTAATCAACTCACTGAATTTTCGTCTGCTTACTCCTAAAAAATTTACAAGTTCTCTAAATCTCCAGTGAAATATGAAATTCCAATTATTCTCCAACCGCGCAAAACTATCCTCTCAATATCCCGAAATCTCGCAAGATAATTAAGTTGCAACCGCCACAAATCCTTCATAAATTATCCCCCGAATTAAAATTCTAAAAATCTTATGAAATTTACATGAAATGTCAAAAGTTTTCGGCCGAAATTCATGAATTCTTTGAAATTTTGCTGAATTCTTCAGAAAATTCCGCTGAAATTCTCTGTAAATTCGTCATTGAAAATTCACAATTTGAAATCTATTTTGGAATCTCCAATTAACTAAAAATTCATCCTCATTCTGAAAATTTAATCAACTCACTGAATTTTCATTTTTGCTTCCTCGTAAAAAATTGCAAGTTCTCTAAATCTCCAGTGAAATATGAAATTCCAATTATTCTCCAACCGCGCAAAACTATCCTCTCAATATCCCGAAATCTCGCAAGATAATTAAGTTGCAACCGCCACAAATCCTTCATAAATTATCCCCCGAATTAAAATTCTAAAAATCTTATGAAATTTACATGAAATGTCAAAAGTTTTCGGCCGAAATTCATGAATTCTTTGAAATTTTGCTGAATTCTTCAGAAAATTCCGCTGAAATTCTCTGTAAATTCGTCATTGAAAATTCACAATTTGAAATCTATTTTGGAATCTCCAATTAACTAAAAATTCATCCTCATTCTGAAAATTTAATCAACTCACTGAATTTTCATTTTTGCTTCCTCGTAAAAAATTGCAAGTTCTCTAAATCTCCAGTGAAATATGAAATTCCAATTATTCTCCAACCGCGCAAGACTATCCTCTCAATATCCCAAAATCTCGCGAGATAATTAAGTTGCAACCGCCACAAATCCCTCATAAATTATCCCCCGAATGCTGTTAACACAGTGTTCCACGAAGGGCGCTAACTCGCAACTAAAATGTCCCCGAGAGACAAAATTCAGGCAACATTGAACAGTCTCTCCGATAGTCGATATACCGCGAGCCTCCGGCATCTCGCTGGAATATTCATTGCATACTGTAGCCAGCAAAGTCCCAATCCATATTTACCCAGCGATTACGTAACGCCGAGGGATTTTTGGTTTCAATATCCCCTGGGGGTGAATATTTTCATTGAATTATCCGCCTCGCTAGAGCGCACCTATATATATCTCTCTCTCTCATTTTATTGCACAAGACCGTCATTACCGTAAATCGTTTGAACGTCTAGTAACTACGGCTGGGGATATACAATCAATGAACTTGGAAATCCTGAAAATGATTGACGACCTCCTCATGGGTACCCACTTCCGTATTTACGATTGGGTTTGCACGTGTTTACTCTGTTTTCTACCATTCTTCAGTCTCTCTCTATCGTTTGGCTCATATTTTCTTGCTGCCTTTTCGCAATTATCAGATGAACGAGAGCGTGCTCGGTCAGAATATTATGTGGAGATCGTAATGAGAACTCAGCATTCCACGTTTTACCGTCTCTATTCAGAATTTATCTGATACTGTGTGCTCTGAACAGTTGCCGGATTAACGGGGAGTAGAGATAATTTTTTTTTCGAATTTACGACTGGAGAGACGTAAATTATTATTAAATTGGAGGGGATTTGCTACGTTGTGAGGGAAAAATTGAAGTTTCTTGAGATTTAATGAAGTTGGAAATTTGGGGGCCAGGAAGATGAGAATTTTTCATTTCACTTGAATTTTCAATGTGTGAAATTTTAATTTAAGAGGAGGAGGTCTTGAATTTTTTTGTAATTTTCGTAATTCAAAAATATTGAGTTCTTGAATATATTCGTAAATTTTCGATTGATTACTTATTGCTAGATTGGAATTATTATTAAATTGGAGGGGATTTGCAACATTGAGAGGGAAAAATTGAAATTACTCATCTCATTGAATTTTCAATTGAATCAATTTTAATTTAATTTGAGAAATTCTGAATTGTTTGCATTTTTTGCAATTCAAAAATGTTGAATTTTTGAATATATGCGTGAATTTTCAATTCATTAAGTATTAATAATTCGGAGGTATTATTAAATTGAGCGAGATTTTCTATATTGTAGGAGAAAAATTGGAATTTCAGTGAAATTTAATGGAGTTTCAGATTTTCAAGCCAAGAAGATGAAAATTTCTCATTTCACTTGAATTTTCAATTCATTAAATTTAAATTTAATGTGAGGAGTTCGTGAATTTTCAATTGATTGATCATTATTACACTAAAATTATTATTGGATTCAAGGGTATTCGCAACATTGCGGGAGAAAAATTGAAAGTCCGCTGAAATTAACCGGAATTTCACTTCAATTTGAGGAATTCTTAATTTTTCAATATTGCTGATAATTCAAAAATATTGAGTTGAAATTTAAATCTCTATTGATTTTCCACTAATATTAACAATATTTATACAACAAATTAATCGACCGATACATTTATTTCAATGAAAATATTCTTATAATATGAAATAAATAAATAAAATTTCAAAGAAAAAATTTTATTATCATTATTATTATTCAAATAATAATAATAAAATTCGTATTATTAAAATTATTATATTAATAATAATAATAATAATAATAATAATAAATAATAAATTATGAAAAAGACACTTACTCGTCCGATTTTGCAGGTACTGATCTTCTTTATCAGTGAAAAACCACGTCTGAAACAAAGAAAAGAGCACAAATTCATTAAATTTATAAATTTATTATTCCATACTTTCAATGCACATGTCCCTATAAAGGGCAATGGACCCGTACAAACACACTCCCTCGAGCGCCTATTTTTAGCCCAGCCACATCTCAATAAGTACCGTATATACATTATCCGTAAGCTTCAGAGATTTTTATGGTAGACCTCGAGTAGACTGATGACTACCAAAACACGAGTGAAGACACTCGTCGTTACTCCCCGCGCGGATTAGAATGCAGCCCATCTTTCCCCGATATTTGTCGTCGTTCATAGGCTGTCGACGGGAGGTGAATAAACAAGAGCGAGAAAAACATTCATTATTGGGGAACAGAAATGTCAACATCAACTCTCGGACGTGAGATAATATTTGGATGGTGAAATATTGAGGAAAGGTGAATGGACAATTCTCCCTCAATTTTACCAATCGAAAGAGTATTATTATTGTTAAACTCAATTTTCTTTCTTCAAAAAAATTCCTCCAGGATATCCAAGTATCTTTTAGTTTTGAATTTTTTTTTTAAATCATGAATTTTCAACATCATTCCAATAACATTTTGCAAAAAATCATCATTTTTTTAAACATTCGTTTTTTATAAATAAATAATTGAAATTGTTTAAACTTTCGGAAACCTGATTTTTTAGAAAATTCTGGATATGAATAAATTTGTTAAAATTGATTGTTTATAAATTCTTTATAGAAATTGCTCGAGATTTTTAAACATTGCAATTTTTATTTAATTATTTCATCAATCTTTCTCCAAAAGTAAACTTTCGATTTTTTTTAGATTTCTGGAATGTTTTCTAACGGTTCTATATCGAGATTGAAATTCAGACCTGCAAAGTTTAAATAATAAAATCACGTCCAGAAACTTCAAATAAAAGCTCTAATATTAGGCTAGAAGAATAGAAAAGCATTTCATTGGAGAAAAAACAGCCGAAGAATTTGAATATCTTTAAGGAAAAATTTCTGAGAATAAGTGGAAATTTTACATATTTCCTATCGATTGCCACTGGAAACTAAAATAGTATTTACCGGGCAGTTAGGGATGTTAATTGGGGATTTTTACTCGAGCGGAGGTGACGCCCCAGCGGCAGGCGAAGGTTAGCCAACCACACGAGTAAAAATCCCTATCCCAACTGCTCGGAACAAGAAGTTTTCGTAATGATTTCTAAGTTTCCAAGTTTGGAAAATACGAAATACCAATTTCTAGAAGAGGAATCGCGAGAAGTATTACAGAAAAAGATCTCTCTTCACGAAAAGTACTATAAATAGATCTTTTCATCCTGAGTCACTAGATTTTCAGACACTTTTACCGAATTTACGTATAAATCATCATGTTGTAGATCTCAAATATAAATCAATATTCATAAATGTCAATATTTATCCGAATAAATTAATATTAACAAAGACCTAAATATTTCTCAAAATTTTTCATAATTTTCCCGAAGATTTTTCCGTTCAATAAACTGTCTAAAACTTCCCCTCGATTTCCAGAATGAAAAGCTCACTTTCAGCCAAAAATTTTCACCAGTGTGTGAAGACCAAAAAAAATCCCCAGGCAATCACGCCATCATGACCCCTAATTTTCGAAATAAAATTTTTTTGTCCGACGCCTCTCGCTGGAAAAATCAGATAGAAACAAAGTGATCATCATTATTAACGCCTCGAATTGAAGTGGAGCTGTAATAGACCGTCTGCTAGATATGCAAAGATCGCCCAGCGAAAAAAAAAGCGAAACCCAACGCGATGACATCACCTTCCCATCGCTATTTACCGCATTAATCATTAATGACTTCCTCCTCAACGACTCAAATTGAGCCACTTGAAGCTTCCTCCAGTCCCGAACCCCGAAATTCCCGAATTAACAGTTTTTTTGCGATGCTCCATTGTTGCCAAAAACGTGAGTAGTCATCCACAAATTCCCTTAATTCGACTAATTGAAAAACCGGATGATTTCACGTTTGGTCTGACGCCACTTGGCAGTTACTTCTATTCACGCTGGCGAAAATTCGTGAGCATTCGAGACCCCAACGGCGTGTGTCCGTTGTTATCTGGAAGACTCTCTTGAGTTTATGCGGGAGATTAAAATTGTTTACACAGGAATTCCGAGTACTTCTGAAGAGTTGATAATAAATATCGTATCGGGTGTCGTGATTCGGCTGAATGAAGCCTTTGAGTCACTGAAAAACGACTCACAGACTCAATATTCATGGCTGTTAATGATGAATGTGCACATTTCGATGAATGTCAGGCGCCTCCGGCGTAAGCGCATTTAAATGATTTTCAAATTGTGAATAAAAATCGCGATGAACTGGGATGGGCTGAGCGCCCTATCTCGTCGCGTGGAGTTGCTGCCGCCAGGCGCGAATGTAGAGAACTACTGCGCGCGTCTAGTTAGCGGAGAGGGGTGACACTTATCGTGGCGCGTAAGAAAAAAAATCTATAGAGAAATTTAGCGCATTCATTAGAAAATTCTATTGAATTTTTGTTGAAGATTATATTAGTTTTCGCAGATTTAATATGCAATGGATTTCCATATTTTTACGATTTCTTTCTCCCTCCACTATGAAAAATCAAATTCAAAATCATTTGACGGATTCGAGGAGTCGAGGAATTTCTGTAGAGAATCAAAAATTGCAATTTTTCGATCGTTTGACTTGTATTAAAATGAATATTATTTCGCCTGGCGTTCGTCTATATTCTATAGAGAATATATCAAAAACAAATAGTTGCGCAGAAGGATTGAATTTTAATAATTTCTTCTATTTTCTATCGCGCATTTCTGCGGACAAGACGGCACAGAAAAGCGCCGGAATTTTCTACCGGAACTGATGAAAAAATTCTAAAATTTTGAACAAAAATTTAATAGTTTAATTTTTCACATGTCCTTGGAGTCAGCCCCCCGAGTCAGAGTGACAAATGGACTCAGTAAGACCCTGCAATATCGACCGGCAATACGACTGGGTTTTTCCATGGTTTCCCGAGAATTACTAGCCCGAATAGGGTGCAGCTGATAAGAATAAGACAGCCCATGGCAACCCAGATAAATATGAAGAGAAGAGTGGGAGGAAGACATAAAACCAGATGAAATGGGTAGTCTATAAAACCTTAACAGCAGGAGGAAAGAAAATAAAATGAATAAAAAAAAATTAATGAGAAAATACGGGAATAAAAGTTACGTTTTCATTTTATACAGCTGATCACAGTCAAAATAGCGATGTTAAAACGTAAGATAAGAAATTCATTATTGAAATAATTCAGTTGAAACGACCCGAATTCATTTATTTCGTGAAAAGAATGCAATTTTCGACGTGAAAAAAAAAACGAAATCGAGGAATTTTTACCACAAATGTCCCCGTGGTCAGCCCAACAAAGTCAAAGTTCCATTGAACTCATACAACTGGATGAAATCGTGCAGTTGGTCCTCCAATTATCCCCCGGGTATCTCGTATACCCGAAAGCGGGCTGTGGCTCGAGAGAAAATTGAGGGGTTTGCGGTTATTCCGACCGAGTCACTCAAGATAATAGTGGCGATGAGAAAACTTGACAGAGGAGTCGTCTCAGAAACAGCGGATATCCTTGGAGAAAATTATCGCTCGACAATATCTACCAGAGATGATATTCTAACACCATGATTTATATAAAAATTTAATAAAAACCGATGACTCAGGTATTTATTCATCAATTGAGTCCATCAAAACCTGTAATCATTGCCTGATTGCCTCGAATTCACTAAATTCACTAAATTACTCATGAAATTAATTACCTTAAGAAGATACTGATTCATTAATTTTGATGAACAACAATACAAATTTTGTTTATTAAAATTAATAAATGCGTCAAACACTTTTCATCGAATCAATTTTTTTATTTTAATTTTTCCTAATTTCGATTACATGTAATTTTCAATTTCAATTTTCCCAAATTTCAATCTAATTTTCCCTCATCATTAATCAGCAAACCTCATTAAAATAAAATCCACCTTTTGAAAAATCCACATGAAAAGGAAGCGCGTTCGCATGACAACGAAACAATGCCTGTGAATGAAAACCCCGCTCTAACATTTGAATAGACGCTTCCCATGTTTTTCTTGAAATTAAAATCCATTGGCAGCACGCAATACAGGTGATTCAAATCGCGGGATTGAAAAATCAGCGACTAAACAAAGAATCAGTTGAATAACGTACTTCCAACGTCAAAGTCACAACAATGATCAGCTTTACATACAAAACTTGTGATATTATCTTGAAAGAGGCTATCGATTCAATCGGGGTACTTATTTCATCTTCTGTTTTCCTCTTTTCGTGATAGAATTATTGGAAATGTCTCGGACTATGCAGAGGAGAATGGGACGAGTCTCCCAGATATTGGAAGAATATCTAGAATTTTTTTTGTTTTGTTTTTGTTTCCGAATGGAAGCCTTCGCCTTTTATTTGACGGATTTTTCGATATTCTAATTTTGATTGCAGAGAATGTTATGAAATGCGAAGAAATTATGTTTTCAGATCTTCTCTAACATTTGTAGTTAAAAGCCAGAGCTCTCATTCAAGTCCTATTTGACTTTAAGTTTTCATAAATTTTGTGATGATTTCACTGTTTAAATTTTAAAGGTTTAAATTTGATTTCGTCTCTTGGGATATTACTGAATATTTTGAATGTAAGAAAAAATAGATAGTCTACTCCGTGAGGAAGGCTCCTAAAGTGATTGAAAAGTTGTAATTAGGCAGAATTAGGACATTCTGCATGAATATTTGATAAAAAATGGATTTTCCAGTGAAAAAATCATAGTTTCGAAATCGTAGAAAATTCGTTCATTAAGTTAATTTCCCTCAAGTAAATCTGTTCCACTCCATCAAATATTCTCACGTAAAACATATAATTTTTCGACAAAGCTAATTTTTTTTTTAGTGTAATTTATAAAAGAGAAATGTTTAAAGAAGTAATTTATCCCAAAAAGCAAAAAAGAAATTATGTTCTTAATATTTTGTTGAATGTAAGTAAAAATAGACAGTTTACTCTGCGAGGAAGGCTTCTAAAGTGATTGAAAAGTCGTGATTAGACAGAATTACGCCATTCTCCACGAATATTTTATAAAGAATGGATTTTCCATTGCAAAAATCATGGTTTCAAAATCGTAAAAAATTCGTTCAGCAAGTTAATTTCCCTCAAGCAAATCTGTTGCACTCCACCAAATATTCTCCCTTGAACATAGTTTTTTGGCAGAGCCAACTTTTCTCTCAGTGTAGCTCCCAAAAAATAAATGTCTAACAAAGTAATTTATTGCAAAGTGCAAAATGCAGAATGTACTACAATTTTTTCCCCTAAACCTGTGCGAATATTCCCAGCCACTAGACGATCCCCTGCAAGAATGGTTACTCCAAAGACGGTTCTTTGAACTCCAGTGCATGTGCATAGGATACCAACGGTGAGAAGCTCATAATGCGAACAATTAGTCCGTACCCGTGAGAGATAATATCGCGGGGTGAATTTCAGACATGAAGAGAGAAGATAATTAAAACGCGGAATTTTTTATTATTTTAATTATCCCTCCGCTCTTGCAGAGAATCTCCGGTGGCTGTCCGGTATGTGATATTTATCAACGAACCTGATCTTTCGCGTATTGGAACCACGTGTCGATGATCGAAGGCAGTCGTGAATGATGATAGTGGCGTGTTGTCTTGACGCTGATGAAGACGTCGTTGAGGTCGGTGGAAAAAGGTGCCATTGTTGCTGTTGCAACCGGCGGCGTAACTGCTGTCTCTTCCACACTTATTTTCGGCATTACAGAAATGTCAACGTGCCCATCGGATATTGCGGGGTTTAGGACGACTACAGACTCCTCTGGCCACTGGAAAAATCAGAGGGAAGATCCATTTTACACGGGGGATTGGTGAGATTGGGACAATGAATGAAAAATTGTTGCTGATTGTGGGTTTAACTTGAAAATTTTTCATGAAATTTAGGGAATTGGAGTGCAGTTGAGGAAATTCAACGAAAATTAATTTATTCTTTCTTCTAATGGCGCTTGGTATCTGATAGTTTGAGAGCTAGCAACGATTGAAGAGCAGTTCATGGAAAAATATTTCATCAATTCATTTTTGTTGATTTAGCATTCATCTCGGTGATGAGTTATTATGACATTTTTTTCTAAAGACATTCAAACAAACAAAATTTTCATTGATTGGGAGTTCAAATTGATAAATTATATGAAATTTAAGAAATTGTATGTTAATTTTCCTTGCAGCTGAGGAAATTCAAAGAATTTCAATTAAGGAGACGGTTTATGCAAAAATAGTTTTTCAATTCATTTTTTTCATTCAGCATTTATCTCGGTAATGAGTGATGTTAAGAAAAAAACTTCTTAGAACATTTTTTATGGCTGAAGAAATTGCGAATAAAAAATTCTTTATCGAATTTTTCTTCAAAGTTATTCATTACCGAGATAATTAAAAAGTTAGAAGGATACAAAAAATTGATTTGTTGTTTTATCTTTAAATTTGAATTAAAAAAATTGAAATAATGCAATCCTACGCTGAATAATGTTTATCATTGCAAAAAATATCAACTTTCCCTACTTTACAAAAACAATTAACGAACCATAAAAACTATGATAGAAAGAGTATATTATACACCCAGAGAAATGCTTCATTTGAAATCTGAATTTTTTCGATTTCCATTAATTCTCATGGAATAAATGAACTGAAAGTTACATCACAGCTTATTTCCTCAGAAATGGTGAAAAAATGAAGAAAAAAATCCTTCTCAATTAGTTCTTGGGCAGAGATAGTCATATTCATAAATTAGAATTACCATTAAATTTCGAATTAGTGAATTCGTTAATATTATTCTAGAAAAATTTTAAATATCAAATTAATCATCAATTAAAATACTCAAATTCCAAATTATTTTATCAATGAATAATTTAGTCAGGAAGATTGACAACTGTTTGGTTAATCGAAAATCCCTTTTACGAAATTTAGTATTATTTACTTAATAGACAATTCCATATTTATCAATTATTTAATTCATTATCAATCGGAAATTTAGATATTTTATCCATGTACTTTGGCATTTTTTTCTTCAGTAAACTGCTCTTCTACTTTTGTCCTCGAACATCAGAGCTTATTTCCTCAAAAATGGGGAAAAAATACAAAACAAATTCTTTCTCAATTAGCTCTTGAGTAGAGATAGCCACATTCATAAACTAGAATTACCATTAAATTTTGAAATAATGAATTCGTTAATATTATTCTACAAAAATTTTAACTATTAAATTAATCAATTAAAATACTCCAATTCCGAATTATTTTATCAATCAATAATTTAGTTAGGAAGATTGACGATTGTTTGGTTAATCGAAAATCCCTTTTACGAAATTTAGTATTATTTACTTAATAGACAATTGACAATTCCATATTTATCAATTATTTAATTCATCATCCATCGGAAATTTAGATATTTTATCCATGTACTTTGGCATTTTTTTCTCCAGTAAACTGCTCTTCTACTTTTGTCCTCGAACATCAGAGCTTATTTCCTCAAAAATGGGGAAAAAATAAAAAACAAATTCTTTCTCGATTAGCTCTTGAGTAGAGATAGCCACATTCATAAGCTAGAATTACCATTAAATTTTGAAATAATGAATTCGTTAATATTATTCTACAAAAATTTTAACTATTAAATTAATCAATTAAAATACTCCAATTCCGAATTATTTTATCAATCAATAATTTAGTTAGGAAGATTGACGATTGTTTGGTTAATCGAAAATCCCTTTTACGAAATTTAGTATTATTTACTTAATACATAATTGACAATTCCACATTATCAATTATTTAATCCCTCGCCAATCGGAAATTTACATTACCAATAATTTTACTATTTTTAAATTTTGACGAGCATCTGTGAACCTTAATCAAAGTAAGGCTCAAATTCTCTTAATATTCCGGAATCTTATGACTCTGGCTATCCCTGTTTTGGCTCATTCCGTCAATCTTTAAACTTTTCCAATTTCTTCACCATCTTCATAATTTTTTCGCAATCCCACCAAAGAAATAAATAATTATATCATCAAAGCCGACATTTCCCCGGGTGCACTGCCGCCGTAAATATCGAATATCCCCTCACCTGACGTGGTGCAACAGCCTGATAAATCAGAATAGTGGCATAAGCAGTCGCAAGTATGAGTGCGAGTGCCTGCAATCCCCGTCTGGTCGGTAATGCCCGAGGCATGATGGGGTTGGCGGTTATACCAGCGGTCAAATTGCTCCCGCCAACCGCCGTATCCTGAATTTGGGCCTGTGGCCCAAGTGTATCAGTGCACCAGCCTTTATCGTACCCCGAGTGTTTCTCAACACTGTCGAGAATCAACAGCCACTCGACATCATCGCTCCTGGTGCCCGTGGCAAACACGGTCATAACAATTGCAAATTAATAACACTCGTAACAATTTCACTGATTAACGGTCAATTGCGCAATTCAATGTTCCACCGTTCGTTATGACAAATTTAATTCGTCTCAATGGCGCCATAAACCCTTCACTCATAAAGTAAAATTGCTTCATGCACACCAGATGCAAAAAAGGGATCGAGGCTGCAGTTGCCACAGCGAAACACTCGTCTCACTCGATCGAAAAATTACAATTTCATTTCTCTTCACTAAATTCCCGCACCGCGTCGAACCCCCGATCAATCGGATTCCCAAGGCCCCGAAAAATCATTATTTACATCACGAAACTGATTTACAATCAACACAAACACCCGACGAAATCACTGGGTTCGTTATTTCTCAGGGAATTAAAATGCCGAGACGTCCAGTCGTCACGTACCGACACAACACACGGCTGTTCTCGCTGAATACGAAAATTCCGTTCTTCGTTTATTTGCGTTTGGAGCTTTTGATTTATTCAATATCACGCGGACTGGCTCGATGGCCAACCGTACCGGCGCGCGACAGCAACCGACTGAACACATGGACCCGTCGCCCTGACTACAGTGTAAACATTGCTGCGGTTTATACTCGGGAGTGGGGGAGGGGGGGAGGACTCGCTGTTGAACGTACGACCGTGGAAAGGGGAAGGGATGGGCGACGGTATCAGGAAACTTATTCCGTCTCGTCTGCAGAATTATCGGGGGTTTTTGTGATTTGGGATTGTTGGTGGGGGGAGTTTGGGTCTGTTAGAGATTAGTATTTGGTGGTCATTGATAACATTAAGGATATTCAAGAATTTTGGGTTTTTTTTTGTGGCGAATATTGGAGATTTTATTTGAACTCCATTTGACCCTGTTTCCGGATATTTTGCAGTGATTTTGTTATTTAAACTTTGCAGGCTATATTTGAATCTTGATATTGAAGGGTTAGGAGCATTTTTAAAGTGTGAAAAAAAAATAGAGAGTTTAGTGTTGGAAGAAGATTGATGAAATCATTTAAAAAGTGGGATTTTTGAAAGTTGCGAGCATTTTCTGTAAATAATTTAGTCTAATTAGGGTTTATCATTATCATTATAGATATATTTATCAATTTGATTTGAAATAATTTATAAACAATCAATTTTCCATCGTAAAAATCAGTTGCTCCGAATACTAGTAAATTTATTCATATTTAGAATTTTAGCAAAAATCCATTTCATGCCTAAAAAATAAGGTTTCCGAAAGTTTGAACAATTATTTATAAATAAAGAATGTTTAAGTATATTTATATCTTGCTTTCAACGCAAGAATGTTTCAAAAAATGATAATTCTGTGGAAAACGTAATTTGAATGGTGCTGAATATTTATGATTTTTTTCAAATTTTTCTCACACTATTTAAGTGACAACTTTGATGATTGAAAATGGTGGTATTGGTATTGGTCAATTTTCAACGAATTTCTCGGAATCCAAGGGCGATAGCAAAATTTTTGTCATGACCTTTTTTATTGGGCGGATTGAGAGCTACAAAAAACGTCATTAGGAAAATTTTGGTATCTCCCTTAGATTTGGAGATATTCGGAGAAAACTCAGGAATGAAAACAATAATTAGAAATTACAAGAACGGAAATAATAATTGTCTTATTAAGAGGCTCAAATTTTCCAGCAGAAATACGGAGGAAAATTTCAGCCGTGAATTCTCAGTCAGAAGGGAATGGGAAAAGCCGAAAGATGGCTTTAAAAAATTAATGATAATGATGGTAATTGAAAAAAATAGAATAATTGAATAAATTACCCAAAAAATGAATTAGAATTGTATAAAACTAGAATGAACAACATAAAATTCTATACTCAGTGAATAGCTAACTTGTAAAAGCTTAGACTGGAAACCTGAGGGCCGTGGGTTCAAACCAGACTTCCGGCGATTTTGCGCATTTCTTGAAATTCAGAAATATGTCATCGGCAAATGAGAAGCAAAATAATTTTTGCTCGTAAAAACCAGAAGATCCTCCGGTAAAAAAAATTGGACATAAAATTCAGTTAAAAAAATGAGTGACACTTCACATTAAAAAAATCCTTCTTTATTTCCATTACACTTTACCAATATCTACAGATACCATAACAACTATTTATATACATTTTGTACAGTCCAATGTACCTCCATGATAAGAATAGATAAATATTTAAGAGCTAAATCTTGAAGTACTTTTTCGTCCTCATGCTCCACATGTTGAAATGAATCATTAATAATAATCCTCGACTTTACTCTTGTGAAGAAAAAAACCCCCGTAAAGTACAGTGGCAATCTACCACTCGCTAATGAGCTTAATTGCCGGGCTCTCCCGGGCAGAATGAAAGAGAATAATGGTGAAAATTACAATGAACATGATCAGTTGGTGGGTGTTAAAATGTTGAGCACGTTTCATGTGGCACGTCGACGCAGAAGTACAATACTGTTGTACAGTTTTATGGCTGGGCCGAGACGGAGACCCAGGAGTGATACCAAATCTTCTTGAGTCAACATTAAAAATGCCTCACCGTCAATACTCTAAAAATCCAAAAATAGAGGTGATGAAGGAAAAAACACGTCAGTGCATGAAGAAAAAAATGTAAAATATAAAGAGAAAAATTCACGTACAAACTACATTAAAAATCATAAAACTAATCATGGAATAGTGGGAAAATATGGGGCAAAATTAGCTGAATTCATTCTAGTCTCATTTTTTATTCTAAATTCATTGAATGATTTTGAAAATTCATTTTGCCCCACTCTTCCTCATTTTAAATGCCTGATTGAATGGCCATAATTGACGATTGGATAAATAGTAAGAAAATAAAAAATTACTCACATGTTTTCTGAAAATGCTAGCCACATCCTTGCAATTAGGGACACTCTGTATAAACTTGATGACTTCCTCATTAGACCATCTCCTGGGATTGGTGTTCTGTTTGGCAACTACACGATTCAGTGCATTACTGTGTTTCGCCCATACGTGTGGTGCATCCGGCAGTGGACTGTATCCGGGATCGTAAACAGATTGATACAGCTCGGTACGTAGTTGTTTGTCAGGCATATTTGGTGCGTAAGTAGTCATTGATTCGAATCCAGAGTTTGGAGGGCAGGGAGGCTCCTCGGATACATGACGTCTAGATAAAAATTCACATTATCTCTCGGGACTGTATTACACTTCCTATTTATCGCGTCTTGGATCTATTCAATTGAAAATGATTTTTTAACATTTTTTTGGCGATTTTACTGACCTTTTCCTACGTTTTCTCGACGTATGCTCCTCCTCATCAGTATTTCCATCACTGTGATGATGTTTTTTGCTCGATCTGCTAAGTTGAGAAAATCATGAGTTGAATGATGTTTTATGACTCATTCAATTTCATGAGATAAATATCATGAATCGAATTGTTTCGATTCATGATATTTATCTCATGACGGTTTGCCCCGCAAAATTTGACCCATATAATTTTAATTAAGTTGACAAAATAATTTTGTTTATTTCAGTCACAAAATAAAATTTATTTGACCCAAAACGTTCAATTTGATGGGTTTAATCTATTTTACTCCTAGACTCCTTTCCAAAAATAATGAAAAAATCTAAAATATAATTTCCCAAACACTTAATGGAAATTTTCATCAAGATTCTTTAATTCTTTTTATTTTTTCAAATTTTTTTTACGATTCTACTGAAATTTCAAAGAATTTAATAATTAAAAATTCACAATTTCTTGAAAAAATCAATGGAAACCCTAAATTTTAGTTCAATTATTTCCCAAAAATCAATAGACATAAAAAAAACTGGTAAATATATTCTTAAATTTCCAATTGATCGAAAATTCAAGTAAATTTAGAAATTCTCATCACCCGCTACTGAAAAATTCGTCATTCCCCCAATTTATCAGCAAAATCTGAAATTCCCTGATTTTTCCCCTCGACTCGATGTCAACGACCCTCTCCCAAAAATTCCCCGTACTGTCTCTAAACTTTCAACTTCCTAAAATATCATTCTGCAATTGAAACTAACCTCTCTGGCACCTCATCAAACTCCTCGTACTCCACCTTGACATCCTTCTCACTCTTCACATGTTTCCCCTCATGATGATACTTATCCCTCATCCTCCACAGGGTGCTGTCGCCCTTGGCCCTGTCCAGCGAGTCCTCGTCGTAGTCGCAGATTTCGTGTTTGACATTGAGTCTGTCAGTGGTCAGTCTAATTTTGTGAAGATTCTGGGAGGAGTAGGGGCAGCCAGAGGGTGAATTGTGAGTGGCAAACTTGGGCCCCTTGATGTGGCCAATGCCACGACAGCCAGATGTTCCGCACTCCGTCTTCTCCGCGATGACCTCAGGGGTGAGTGGGGGCTCCAGGGGATGTCCAGTCTTGTTGCACCAGCCAACAGGATGAATGTCCGGGGAGTCGTCGTCCAGCCAGTAGGCATGACTCTCTGGCCAGCCGTCGAAGCGTATTTTAATCATGTGGTCCTTGACGTCCTCAATAGTGGCCACTCTAATCAGCTGGGGGACTCTCTTGTCCACTGCCTCGAATTTCATTCCTCTCTTGAAGCCACAGGGGGGCCTCTGCTTGAAAGCTCGTGCTGGGGCCCCCACTGATCTCGTCTCCCGGAAGTAGGCGTCCCAGGTGAAGGACTTGGCGTCCTTGTAGTTGTTGGGGGGCGTCAGGCTGTGGCCGTTGTGGTAGCACCAACCCACTGGGTGGATGTACGGGGAACTGGCGTCCGCCCAGTAGTCGTAAACCTCGTCCCAGGAGTCGAAGTGCACCAGGATGCGGGAGTCCATGAGACCGGCGATGCTGGCTACGCAGACCAGGGAGGAGTGCTTACGGTCCACTGCCTCCAGCTTCATGCCGATGCGAAAACTCGTGGGGGGGAAGACAGCCTGTTGAGGGATGTTCTTTTTAAGTTGGTGCTCCAATGATGATGACGATGGGACGGGCAGGAACAGATTCTTCGTGGATTTTTTATGGATTTTTGGGAGCCCATAGAGGGTTTCTTAGGAGTGATGAATTTTGTCAGATCACATTTAGAACAACTTTTTTGGAGGTGAGAAAATCTACTGCAGGAAATTCAACGGAAAGTGAAAAAAGTATTTGTTGAGAAT
The DNA here is from genome assembly GCF_001412515.2 of Diachasma alloeum. NCBI lineage: Eukaryota > Metazoa > Arthropoda > Insecta > Hymenoptera > Braconidae > Diachasma > Diachasma alloeum. Next base: position 1,444,770 of record NW_021680346.1, read on the forward strand.
TTGTTCGTTTATTCTCCTGGGTTTCATCTCGAGAACAAGCAGATTTAGGAGGACATTTTTTCCTCAAATGTCTCTTCATCGAGATAGTTTCATGTTCCTTAGAGTATTTTGAAAAACTCATACTTTTGTTGAACATAATTTCCAACGTCTCTTTTAACATTTAATTTTAACATCATTCAAATGTATAAAATCTTCGAATTAAATTGAAGAAAAATTTATTAAATTTAAAATTATTCAAGCAATTAGAATAGGTTACTTGAAATAATTAAATAAGTATGGATCATTTAAATTAACTGGTCTATAACTCTTAAATTAACTGGTCTAACTCAAATTGATTAATTAGTAAGCTCGTGGGGGGGGGGCTGTTTGGGGATTTTTTAAAGTTTGTGCTCCAATGTTGCTGACTATAGGACGGACAGGAACAGATTCTTCGTGGATTTTTTATGGATTTTGGAGAGCCCATAGAGAGTTTTTAGGAGTAATGAAGCTTGTCAGATCGAATTTAAAACAACTTTTTTGGAAGTGAGAAAATTTACTGAAGATAATTCAACGGAAAGTGAAAAAAGTATTTGTTCGGAATTTATTCGTTCATTCTCTTGGGTTTTATTCCGAGAACAAGTAGATTAAGGAGGGCATTTTCTCCTCAAATCTCTCACCATTTGAATATCATCAACAACGCACACTTTTGTTGAACATGATTTTCAACATCTCTTTTAATATTTCATTTTAGCATCCTTCAAGTGTTATAAAACCTTCAAATTCAACTGATTAGCTAAAATTAGCTAAACATCTATAAATTAAATTAATGAAAAATTCAATGAATTCAAAATTATTCAAGTAATTAGAATAATTTACTTGAATGAATTGAATAACTATGGATGATGCAAATTAACTGATTACGAATTACTTAAATTGATTAATTAGTAGGGATTTAGGGGGTTTAGGGATTTTTTTAAGTTGGTGTTCCAATGTTGCTGACGATAGGACGGCCAGGAACAGATTCTTCGTGGATTTTTTATGGATTTTGGGGAATTCATAGAGTCTAGGGGACATCTTAGGAGTGACGAATTCTGTCTGATCGAATTTAAAACAAGTTTTTGCAGACGAGAAAATTTTTTGCAAAAAATTCAACGAGAAGTAAAAAAAAAGCCTCTGTTCACAATATATTCGTTCATTCTCTTTGATTTCATCTTGAGAACAAGTAGATTTAGGAGGGAATTTTCTCCTCAAACATCTCACCATTTAGACAGTTTCATATTCCCCAAGATGTGAAAAATCGATTTGTTAAGTCTATTTCTATTAAACGAGACGCTTAAAATATCATAAAAACTCACACTTTTGCTGGAAAATGCTGTCTTAGGTGCCGGAGTAGCCTTGCAAGTCTTCAAATACGCATTCCAACTGAAATTAGTCGGTACGTAACCCTTGGGTGGATCCAATTTGTGTCCATTCTTCTCAGACCATCCAACCGGAAAAATATCCATAGAATCGGCATTTACCCAGAAGTCAAAGTTCTCAGGATATCCATCAAAATGCAAACGTATTCGATAGCCTGAAAGACTCTCCCATTAGATTCCGGAATAATCAACTCCAGTGTGATTTATGTAAAAATTTCAAGGGTTTACCAACTACTTCGAATACAGTCAGGACGCAGTAGCGCGAGGGATGTTCAGGATCAATGCCCTCGAGTTTCATTCCAACTTTGAACAAATTTTTTCCGTATGGAAATGGATCTTTGAACAGTTTTACTGGTGCAGCCTTTGATTTGCAATGCTCGAGGTACTTGGACCACGAAAATCCGTGTTTTCCGGTTTGCCAGGGGTACTAGAAGAATTATAATTCATCAAATAATCTCGAGAAAAAAAAATTAATTGATATCATTTAATTTTTAAATATTTACTCAATATTCATGTGTTAATCTTAATTAAATAATATTTTTCTTGATAAAAAATGGACTAGAATTCACTGAATTCAGTTCTCAACAATAATAATTTGTCAATAAATATTATTATTGGTATTTCGTATTGAAAGAAAAATTTGGATTGCATATTAATGAAAATACGTTGATTAAATGAGACTCTTTTTACTACCTTGAGCTCAATTTTCTCGCTTTGACTCTCCTCATCCATATTAGTCGTTGAAGTATCTCTCGACTCGTCACTTTCATATTTGATGCGATCCTCCCTCTGAATTCTCTCCCGCGCCTTTCGTTTTTCCTTTTCAATTTCTTTCTCCTTCTCTTTTTCCCTGTTTTCTACTTCAGGTGGTTTTTCGGTGGACTCTTTTGAGTTTTGCTCTTGCATCAGCAGTTTCTTACGCTTTCGTTTGGCTCGTAGCTCTCTAAAACATAATTTTCAACGTCGCGTTTAATATTTTATTTTCACATCATTCAATTGTTGTAAAATCTTCGATAGAAAATGAATAATAAATTCAATTGATTAAATTGATGAATTAAATTGACAGTAATTCATTAATTTAATGAAGTTAAGTAATTATTAATTAGTTAATTGATTTAATAGTTACGAATCAAATTATTTTATTCAACATTCAACATTTATAAGTACCTTGCTTCCTTCTCCTTCTTCATAGCAAGCTGTTTCTTCTCTCCAATCCTCTCAGTGCAAGCTGGACTGCACGATATTGGACTTTCAAATTCAGCAGCCATGCCGAAACATCCACAACTCTCACAGCAGTATAAAGTATCCGCACTGACTGATTGTCGAGATTTTTTGTCTTCATCTGGAATTTAAAGAAAAGATGGATCAGATTCATTAAGATGGATTAATTAATGACTTTAATGAAGTTGTTTTGGACAATTGAAAATTGTGGAGAATTCTACTGACTCTTCTTATCACTGGTGGCGGTTACAGGAGTAGATTTTGTTGAATTTCGGGATAGACAGACGTTCTCTTTGTCTCCGCTGTTGTGCTTGTCCTGTTTGGAGTTCTCGTCCTCATCGACGACTTCCATCATACCGAATTCGTTGATGCGAAACTGGAAATTATAAATTCATGTTATTGTGCACAGAAAAGGATTTTACAGCAACAATATTTATTTTTGTGTCATAAGTTATTCTTTGGGATTTCCAAATACCTCTTACCACGATAAATTTATGTATTTTTGACTATCAACATTTGTTAATTGAATTTCTAGTGGAATAAAATAGACTTCTGATAAAATTCTGAAGAAAAGTTTATTATAATTCTGAAAAAAGTGATTTTGTGAATCCAAAATCTATTCTTTGTGAAGTAATTGACGAATGAGGTCGTCATCTTCAAAAATGGCAATTTGTTAATCATGTTATAATTATGTTATAAATCTTTCTCACGAAGTAAACTTTCAAATTTCATCAAAATGATGAATCCAATTCGAGCCTTAAAAATTTGAATAATAAAAACATATATTTCTCCAAATAAGGGTCAAGTGGGGCTTGAACAATAGCTGCAATGTTCAATACAAAATTTTCAAAATTAAATATTTTGAATATCTTGACCAAAAATTTAAGTACTTTTGATTCCAGAATATTTTTCAGAATTTGAGAATGCAATATTACTGACACATGAATTTTAAATAAAATATTTCGTCCTTAAAACACTACTGAAAACTTTCCATCCTCATAATTCCCCAGAATACTCTCTTCTCCCCCAAAAGACTCCATCATTACCTTCAAACTACTCCCAGGTAGTGAGCCAACCCCATCCTTCCAGTCCAAAGCCTTGGCAGCATCGAAATTGGGATCGCTGTGATTCCCATGAATTATCTCCTTGATATCCTCGCAGTTCCCATTGGTCTTCTCGTTCTTCCTGTCCTGCCTGTCAGCCCCAGAAGCCCCTCCTCCACTGCTGGTACTCTTGACAACCTCAATTTTGATGTCATCATCAACCGACGATTTTCTCCTGGCCTTGTCCTCCCCCTGCACCACTTTGATGAGAGTGATCTCGTCGTCATTCGACTTCTTCCCACTGTCCTGATCCCCCTCCGGGCTGCTGACGGAATAACTGATGTCCATGCTGTCCTGATTCTTCGGAAATATCTGCTTCTTCGGTCTCTTCTCAGTGGAGCCTCGCAGAATATTACTGATCGTTTTCTTTCGCTTCTCCGACGCCATCGTCTCCTCCTTCTTCGGAATCGGAGTTATTACAGCTGAGTCTGGATTCTCGGTTATCTTTATACTGTCTGAGGAATTGTTGGGATTCTTGTTGACATTCAGAAGACTCATCTTCGTTATTGGGTGCAGCGGGGGCGGGTATGAGGAGGCATTCGTGGATTTTGACTCTCGCAGCACTACAACCCCAAGATTTTTATGATTTTTAATTAGTGGGGAGAAAATGGGGGATAGAAGGGTTTCAGGGGGAGAATGAAATGATACTCTTGATAGCTCAGCAACCAGTGGGGATGACCCAGTGAGACATTTCTCGTGGTGGAATTTATGCACGAGAATTTCCTGGACTTTTTCAATGCAGAAAATAGAAAACAAAGTAAATTTGAAGATTCGAAGAATAATTTTTTAGTTATGGGGCTCATTTGCTCATGGGGAATTTTTCAAATCAATGAATTCTGACGATTTTTGAAAATTAAAAAATTGATGAAGAATTAACAAGGACAAAAATGGCTTTTTTCCTCAAACCACAGAAATTGATATTAAATTTCTGTAATTTATTGAATTGGCTCATTATTTATGTTTTTTATTTTAGATTTTAAGCTTAGAAATTTTATATTTTAAAATAAAACAACAAACCAATGGAAGATTATGAGGATTTGATTGAAAATGTATCAAGAATATGAAAACACGAAAGAATGAGGCCCTCAAGCACCAGAAATTAATATTAAATCCTATAATTCATTAAATTATCGTATTATTTGGTTTGGAAATGTTACATTTTCAAATAGAACAACAATCTAGTGCAAAATTATGACTATTTGCTTAAAAATGCATTGAGAACGTGAAAACGCGAACATGTAACTGAATTTTAAATTACCCAAATTTACCAAAATCACCAATATAAATATAATTAATATTTCGTCATCTCAACAAATAGCACTTAATATCCATCGAATCAATGAACAAACCCCATAATTCCCCATCAACTAAAAAAAACTGTAGGAAAACTCTACGAAAAAGCCTAGAAATCTCCCTTAAACAAATTCCACTGTAGAGTGTCCCCTCGAAAATCCCCAACATCATCACCATGATTTGCTCATCGACTCACCTGTGAAGGTTCCTTTGCTATCAGTACTAATTTGACCATTGCTGAAATGTAGGTTCAACGTACTTTGTTTGCTGGCTCCAGTAGACTGACCAATTGACACTGGTAAAATCAAATTAGCCATGTGCTTTTGGGGTTGAGATTGCGACACTGGTGTCGAGCTGGTTGATGTCTGCCCAATGCCAGGGATCATCGGGGCTATCACCAGCTTCGGTTTCTGTATCTGAGGTGCAGGAATCGCACCTGAAACCCCACGAGTTCAAATTAAGCCCCAAATATCAAGCATTTCTACAATAAGCTAAAACACCCTGTCTTCAATCGTCAATATCTCCTCACCAGACGATGCGATTCGGACAAGTCAGGGCTCATTTTCAAGGTATTTTTTCAAGCTTGAAAATGAAATTAAAGTCGAAAATTTTGACTCTACCGTTCCTGAGTTATTCACGATTGAAGATGATGCATTTTACATTTGTTCTTAATATTTATCAAGATGATTTATTTATTTTACCTGCAGGAATCACGACAGATTCCCTCGTTTTATTCGGCTTGATGAGTGTCCCCAGATAGGCAAACGCGTGCTTACCACCGGGGGCTCCTGCTGGAGCTACAGCTCCAGGTGTTGCACTGTTCAATGGGAGAATCTGGGCATTTGATGTGTTTGGCCCTCTCAGAAGTATGTGCTTCTGTCCCTGACTCTGAGGTGCTGCGCTCACATTTCCTATCACATTTGGATGTCTTATCACAATGTGTTGCTTGTTCTGGGGTAGAGCCCCTGAACTGGGGCTCTGGAAAAAAACTTTATTCTGGTTCGCGACGAGCTGAATGGAAACACAATTAATGAATGAGAATTCCTTGGAGTGAAATTAGATGAGTGATGAGGGACGAGTGAAAACTTACTGGACTGCTGATGGGGTTGATTATCGCAGTCAGCTGGGACTGATTACCTCCCAACAGGGGCTGACTCGTCGTAGGTGACTGACCACTGCCCAGTTTATTCGGCTGAATGTACAGTAGTGGCATAACGTGGGCACTGTGATCATCAGCTGGCTGTACTTCAACGCTACTGCTCTGCCTGTCCTCGGGGACAATCTCCTCATTCATTCTGTTGAGAAATGAAAACATTCCGGTAATCGTTAATCATCAGTGATGAGAAATGCCTCTAATAAGTTCGTATTCAATGAGCTTCATCGAAGGACGAGAATAAATAATTCATCGTTGCACATCTTTTATTGATATGAATCGCTTCGCTAATTTAGCTTCAATAAGTTTTATCGAAGGAGAAGAATAAGCAATTCACTACTCTTGCAATAAAAAATCAGTAAATTGGCGAAAGTCGGAATCTCCATTGAAAATTTAATTTAAGATCTGAATAAAAAAGAAGACTGAACCGAATTTTTGAAATAAAAATAAATAGTTCAATAAAACCTTCAGTAAATAAATTTAATTTCATAATTCTCTTGATCTAAAATGGATAAATTCTTCGCGTTAATAGGAAATAAAAAACGAGGAATTGAAGTGAAATAAAGGTCAATAAAAGAGAATAAAGAATCCAGGATTTTTACAATTAAAAATCAATAGATCAGCAGAGATTGACACCTTCATTGAAACCTTCATGGAAATTCATGGAAAACTGAATAAAAAAGAAGACTCAATCCAATTTTTGCAATGAAAATAAATAGTTCGATAAAACCTTCAATAACTAAATTTAATTTTCTAATTCTCTCGGTTTAAAAACGATGAATTCTCCTTGTTAACAATAAATTAAAAACACAAAGAATGGAAATTAACAAAAAATCGTATAAAAAAGAAATAATAATTTACTATTTTTGCAATTAAAAATCAGTGCATCATCAAAAATTGAAATTTTCATTGAAACCCACATGAAAATTAATTTTAAAAACTGAATAAAAAATTTTCAACTCAATTTCTGCAATGACAATAAATAATTCAAGTCTTCAACTACTAAATTAAATTTCCTAATTTCCTAATAAAAAAACCTTAGATATCGAAATTAACAAAAAACCGAAGAGAATAGAATAAATAGTCGACTATTTTGCAATTAAAATTCAGTAGACTATCAAAGGTTGAAACCTTCATTAAAACCCACATGTAAATTAACTTTAAAAACAGGATAAAACATCCTCACCCCAATTTTCGCACTAAAAATGAATAGTTCAATAAAACCTTGAATAACTAAATTAAATTTTTTAATTCCCTCGATCTAAAATCGATAAATTCTCCTCGTTAACACTAAATTAAACCATAACGAATTAAAATTAACAAAAATCTGAATAAAAGACAATAAATAATCTCCTATTTTTGCAAATAAAAAACAGTAGATCATCGAAGTGTGAAATCAATACCAAAATTAATGAAAACAATGCAAAAATTAATGAAAATTGATGAAAAAAAAAACTGTTAATTCAATAAACCCTTCACCAACACCTGAGCTAAACCCCCAATTCCTTCCCCAAAAAAAAATTTCCTCATTGCCAAGAAATTAAAACCCCAGACAATCTAAATCAATAAAAAATACAACACAAAGAGGGAGCCTCCGCCAGTCGAGCAAAATCATCACCTCTCGAAACAAAAACATAAAAAAAAATAAAGAAACGTACCATCAACTCCCACACCATCAAATTACCTCTGATCTTGAAAAAATCCCGAGCCCTCGGGTGCCCAATTCCCACTAATTACTCCACAAAATCGGCGAAAAAAAGTATTTCGAAAGGCCCGCCAACAGACAATCCCAACGAACAATAATAACGCACCGAGCCCTCAGTCCCGGAGCCAAAAATCCTCTCCCCCACGTAAAAAGCAGTTTACTCCAGCCGCACGACAATTCGATTACATAAAAATAAATACTGAGTTGACCCGGCGATAAGATTGCCGCACGTAGCACCTAGACAAGAGTTACGTACTAAAATCATTCGTCTCGGGTGTCTGCAGCCCTCGATCGCCAGCCCCGTCCACGATTATTTCCCGTAATTTACAGTAGTAAAACCGTCCGCAACATTGGTTGCATTCAATTCCCCCGGATCAATGGAGTTCAATGGATCGACGGAAACAACTAACACATTATATTAACAACTAAACACTAAGTTTAAGGTAAAACTTTAAGACACCATTTGAGCATTCGAGTTCTTGCTGCTTACGTTCAAGTCACGTTCTCATTGACTACATGAGGTGCGACTGTTGCGAGTCGACGCCTTTTGTCCCGCACCACGTCTTCGCGTTAATTTCCCCCCGTCAGCTGTGCGCATCCACCTCTTGAATTTACACATCAATCAATGCAAAACCGATTGACGAAATATTTTTTTTGATTCAGCGGAAATTAATTGTCTCGGAAAATGTTGAATGGAAATTTCATGCGAACCCGCCCTAAACATTACAGCCCACGTCCGCCAATGGCAGCGATTTCTCCAGTGTGACGTCACACTGACGTTAAAATCCCATTGGTCGAGGGGGATTTCAGCAACCGGAGACTGGCGTGTTCCTCTTTAAAATGGTTTTTCTGTTAAACTCACACTTGTTCACAATAATTGCGGTTTTTTCGGGGATCTCGAGCTGTTTTATTGTCCGATGTTTTCGGGGTTTTTTTCAAGGCTCCGAGCGATGTTATTTGACTCCCGCGAATGATTATCGATGAGTGGCGGGTAAATCGGGTAAACGTTAACCTCTAAAGTATACAACGATGATACAATTTCCGGATAATCAACAATTCCGCAAAATTCTCGCAATAAACCGCTAAAACCGTTCAGGAAATTTTTTCTTTTTTAATTGTTAATCAACAATTTACGAATTTATGCGTAAAGGCGATATTTACCGTCAACAGACCGGAAATAGACGTTAAAAACAAAATTATTTAGACAACTGGTGAAATTAATTCACTGGGAATATTTTATTTATTAAAATCAGAGGAGGAAAAACGGAAAACGCGATTTTCCGGGATTTATTGCTGACTTTGGACACCCGTAACCCCTTTAGAACTATTAATGCAATTTATCGTAAATAATAAATAGACGAAATAGTGCAAAATGTGTCAATTGCAAACTACAATTGTTCCATTAGTATTCAAGTAGTCACGAGGTGGCTTCCGCATATTTTTTGTTTCCATCATTCCATCGATTTCATTCGTGCAAAATAAATAGTATTCCCTCCGTTACTGATTGAAAGCCCTAATTAACAAATTACTTGGTGCGCAGAATGTTCCATTGTGCGTTGAATGAAACTAGTGCTGCGTTAATGTTCGGAACGGGAAAAGATATACAAGCTGACGGGCATATAGTCTCTCCGCGAACGACTCAATCGAATTGTCGGTCGACAATTACTTTCGTATTTAATGAGTTTGGGGGCATAATTATCGTTTCCCTCGACTCTTTGAACTATATTCTAGGTGTTAGCATTGCTATCGAGGCTTATACACACCTCAAATGTTATATATATTGTGAATAATATCACGATAAACTCACGTTTTGAAGTTACCAGTCGCCATCATCCGAGTGCAGAAACAATACTATCAGTGCGCACGCGCGACACTTAGGACGGGCATCGGGAGTTAAGGGCCGATTCACACGTGGTTTTTTGCATTATACTGTACATCGGGGAGAGGATAATCGAGGGGGGAATAGGAATTATCGAACTGTTTTATTTTCACTTGTGGCGAAACATTTTTATTTAGGGGTTTGGGGATAACAAATTTTTTGTAATGAGCGGAAAATTCATGATATTCTTATGTAACGGATTGTCCCGATGAGTCCCGCTGGGTGTTCAATAGTTTTGTTAATCAATAGGGTTTATTTATGATTTTAATGGAGGAATGCACGGTTTTTATGATGATTATGAATTTTAGGATTTTGTATTGACGAAATTATGAGATTGTTGTTTTCTGAATCTTTATTCAACCGTTTCATTTCTTACTAATTGATTATTCGGCCATAATACGAGCATTTATATATAGATTGTTGCTTATTATGAGAGATCTAATGCAGCATGAATAGAATTTTTTTCTGAATAAATACGGAAAAAATTAATAAAAATCCCGAGAGAATTTGCTAGACAGCTCTATTGAGTTTCTATTAATTTTATGCTGTACATTGGGGAGAGGATTGCGAGAAGAGAATAATCGAGAGGGGAATAGGAATTATCGAACTGTTTTATTTGCACTTGTGGCGAAACATTTTTATTTAGGGGTTTGGGGATAACAAATTTTTTTAATGAGCGGAAAATTCATGATATTCTTATGTAACGGATTGTCCCGATGAGTCCCGCTGGGTGTTCAATAGTTTTGTTAATCAATAGGGTTTATTTATGATTTTAATGGAGGAATGCACGGTTTTTATGATGATTATGAATTTTAGGATTTTGTATTGACGAGATTATGAGATTGTTGTTTTCTGAATCTTTATTCAACCGTTTCATTTCTTACTAATTGATTATTCGGCCATAATACGAGCATTTATATATAGATTGTTGCTTATTATGAGAGATCTGATGTAGCAATGGAATATTTCAAGCTATTTAAAAGTAAAAAATGAATAGAATTTTTTTCTGAATAAATACGAAAAAAATTAATAAAAATCCCGAGAGAATTTGCTAGACAGCTCTATTGGGTTTCTATTAATTTTATGCTGTACATTGAGGAGAGGATAATCGAGAGGGGAATAGGAATTATCGAACGGTTTTATTTTCACTTGTGGCGAAACATTTTTATTTGGGGATTGGGGGATAACAAATTTTTTGTAATGAGCGGAAAATTTATGATTTTCTTATGTAACGGATTGTCGAGTCCCGCTGGGTATTCAATAGTTTTGTTAATCAATAGAGTTTATTTATGATTTTAATGGAGGAATGCACGATTTTTATGATGATTATGAATTTTCGGATTTTGTATTGACGAGATTATGAGATTGTTGTTTTCTGAATCTTTATTCAACCGTTTCATTTCTAATTGATTATTCGGCCATAATGCGAGCATTTATATATAATGGAACATTTCAAGCTATTTAAAAGTAAAAAATAGATAGGATTTTTTTCTGAATAAATACGAAAAAAATTAATAAAAATTCCGAGCGAATTTGCTAGACAGCTCTATTGGGTATATATTAATTTTATAGTGTACATTGGGGAGAGGATTGCGAGAAGAGAATTATCGAGAGAGGAATAGGAATTATCGAACTGTTTTATTTTCACTTGTGGCGAACCATTTTTATTTGGGGGTTTGGGGATAATAAAATGTTTTGTAATGAGCGGAAAATTTATTATATTCTTATGTAACGGATTGTCGAGTCCCGCTGGGTATTCAATAATTTTGTTAATCAATAGGGTTTATTTATGATTTTAATGGAGGGCGTGATTTTTAAGAATTGCGTTTATTCTTCATGGAGAGAAATATTCAATAAAAATGACCTATCTTGTCCGTAATTCCGGAGCGAAATATAGTTGTAGGGAATTTTACGGAACTGTCATATGGAATTTTTCCGGACCGTCCCGTAATTTTTATCTGAATTTCCTGTGAAAAATTGCGATACCGTCACTTAAATTTTCTGAGTCGATTCCGTAATCGGTGAGTGAATTGTGAGTTCCGTAATTTTTACTGAACATTTCTCTCCGTGTTGTTATGAAGTTTAGGATTTTTTATTGACGAGATTATGAGATTGTTATTTTCTGAATTTTTATTCAACCGTTTCATTTCTTACTAATTGATTATTCGGCCATAATATGAACATATACAATACGATTTTTTTCCCGTGAGGATGAGAAAGTAATAATTTTTATGTTGGAAAAGTAATCCTTCAACCATTTGTTTCATAAACAATTTTAATAGATAGAATTTTTCAATTATGAATAGTTGCAATTTTGAAGAAAATAGATGAAGTTGTTTTGCATTTATTCATATGAAGTTTTGGATTGTTTATTAACGGGATTATGTAGTATTTCACACAATTTCGAACTAAAAAAAATGCACACGATTTATTTTCCGTGAGCAAAAGAAATAATACATTTTTTTTGAAAAAGTGATCATGTCTCCACATTTTGAAGTGCAGGAACCGATATTTTTTCGAAATTTTTTTATTAAAAAAAATTGATCATTTTATGTTGGAAAAGAGTAGAAAAAATAGTGGGAAAGTAATTCTTCAACAATTTGCTTTATAAATAATTTTAATAGAAAGAATTGTTCGATTATCAAAGGTTTCATTTTTGAAGGAAATAACTCAAGTCGAAAAAATGAAAAAAAAAATTAATTTAACCTAATCTTGCATAAACTACTTGTATTAAATGTAATACACATTTAAGTTTATTAATCTACTACTTAAATTAACTTCATACACTATACTAATTAAATTCGTTTTATGTCAATAAAATAAGTAAATATACTAATTAATTAATCCATTAATTAACAAAGTCCGAAATTTATTCACGATCTTCTTCAATAATTTTTAATGAAAAGAAAAAAAATGTAGAGCTGTTTTCATACCGAAAAAGTCCAAAAGAAAAGTGAACCCAATTTTCCCCAATTGCTTTTACCACCAATTACATCCTGAACAAATTTTTAAAAAAGTCCAGAGACCCTAGACATAACAGAACCAATAGCCGTCCACCGCCCGGCGTAGTCACCCGCGCCTGCGCGCACCGCCACGAAAATCCAACGCCACATCGTCCCCAAAAACCCAATCCTTTCAAAAACAACAACAAAAACCTTTTATTCCATTAAAAATCCCATCAGCAATTAATCTCCCTCAACCGCAGAGTGTCCCCGCGAGCCCCAATTACCCGAAACGCGTGAAAATCCCGCAGAGTCGTTCTATTTGTTGGTTATCCCGTGGTCCTCCGCAGTGGCGTCAACTTCAAAAAACTGGATTACCGTTCCCCCTCCCGGCGGCTGGTGCACACACGTATCATTCCCTCTGTTTATCAAAAATAAAGCGAAAGCAGTTGTATTCAAATGTCAACGGCGGTGGTGAACGTCGATTCCTCGCCCCGATCATTACTGTTGAGTCGTCACGAGTCGGAGTAATAAAAACCGAGGACTAAGGACTTTAGTTCAGTGAAATAGTGGAATTCGTGGTTCTGGGGGATTCCGGTGGTCGTCTAAATCGGTGAGCAGACTATATTTACTTGGTGTCAATAATAAAAAAGAAAATGTCTCGCATTTGTGCGATGTTGAGGCGAATGGAGTTAAACAGAACGAATTTGACGCTCTGATGACACATTTTCCCCTGAACACATCGGTCCATTCGCTATTTATTCACGGTTCATTCGCGGGGCATTTGTTATTCATACGGAGAGAATAAACAGGCGACTGTTACATGTTCCAGACATGGGTAATGTCCTCAATAGTGGCGAGAATAATGACGATCTCGTGGACACATTGCGCTTGTTGCGGTACATAAAGACGAAAAAAGTTGAGAGGGTTTTTCGCGCTGTGGACAGAGGGGATTATGTCCTGGCGTCTCACAGGGATGGGGCGTACAAGGATGTCTCATGGAAGATTGGGAATATACATCTCTCGGCGCCTTGTGTCTACTCCAAGGTCATGGAGGGACTGTCGTTGGAGGCTGGCTTGAGCTTTCTGAATGTCGGCTCGGGAACTGGGTACCTCAGTACCATGGCAGGACTCCTTCTGAGTGAGTTCCCGGGGGAGATTGTTTATCCGGATTTCAGAAAATTTTGGGGAAAATGAGAAATTGGCGGGGCGGGGAGGGCATGGTGAATTTTATTTGGGGGAAAATTATGAAATTTTGAATTTTGGGAGAATTGTTGGGGAATTCTGTTTTTGAGCAGCAGGAAGACGAATTCTCCGATTCATTGAAATTTTTAGGTGAAATACTGGTATTTAGGGGAGGCTGGGGTAAAATGGACACTAGACTTTTTTTAAATTATTCATAACTATGGAACAAATTTATCAGTTGAGCTCAATTGAGGCTCGTCACAAAGGGAAATAATTTTTCTTTGTAGTGAAAAAAAAAGTAATTAAATTTTGTCAACATTTCAACCCCTCATTAACATTTTTAAATAAGTCAAAACTCCGTTTTACCCCAACTTTCCCTAATAACAAATTGTGCTGCATTTTTAATTATTGAGATTAATTGAAATTAATTAATTGGAAATGACAAAATATATTTATCTCAATTTTCCTGGTTTCCACTGAGTTTTGGGGAATTATTGAACTCAAATTTACAGCTTTCGTTGATTTTTTCATTGAATTTGACTTTTCAATTTAATTTCACAATTTAGTAGTCATTTTCAGAGGACTGACATTGAATTTGATTCGAAGGGGGGGGGGAAGGTATAATCAAAATTTTAAATTTCAGGAAAATTTCAAGCGAATTCCATTTTTTTTAGTAGAAGGAAGACGAGAATTCTTCAATGTACTCGAATTTTCAATTGAAACACTTATATTTAATAGCAAAGTTTCAGAAAATTTTGGGGAAAAATGCGAAATTTAAAATGGCGAGGGGGAAGTTGAATTTTATTTGGGGGAAAATTATGAAATTTAGGATTTTGGCGGAATTTCTGGGGAATTCTGAATTTTTGAGCAGCAGGAAGTTGAATTTTCAATCACAATGAATGAATATTTCATTAAAAAATTACAGTGAACTTTTAATTCATTGAAAATTTAAGAATATATCTACCTAAATTTCAATGATTAATTGTAATTTTCGTGGAATAATTCGACTAGAATTTAAAGTTTTCATTAATTTTTTCATCAAATTTGAATGTAGGAAAACAATTGGAATTTTATTTACAGTTTAGTAGTAATTTTTAAGAGTGACATTGAATTCTATTTAGGAGGAAACAAAAATTAAATTTGAAATTTTTTTGAAAATTCAATGGAGCTCCATATTTTAGAGCAGCGGGAACACGAGAATTCCTCAATTTACTTGAGTTTCTAATCAAAACATAAATATGCAGTTCCGAATTATCCAAATTTTCAATTCTTCAAAAATTCAAGATTATATTAACCTGAATTTTCTTGATTTTCATCAAATTGTAAATTTTCGATGACGAAATTTCTTGAAATTCCTGTGGAACTATATCGATAAACATTTGAATCCACAAACCAAGTTGGAGAGACGTGAAAAACCAATTACATGAAAAGATATAAGAAAAAATACATGAGGAAATAGAAAAAATCGCCCCAAGCAAAAATGAAAAAAATTGATTTTCGGAAAATGGATAAACATTCTTAAGGATTTGTTTTACTCTTGGACGGGTTGATGAGGGGTTTTTGGTCACAGGTCATCATGGAACTAACCATGGAATCGAGTTGAATAAGGACTGTATGGAATATGCTTATGAGAGACTTGAGGAGTTCAAACAAAAATCGCAGGCGTTGAATGAATTTGATTTTTGTGAACCAGTTTTTATACATGGTGAGCACCTCCATTTATTGCTGATATTATTAAGTATTCAGTCTTTTTATTCAATAGAAGCGTTCAATAACCCCCGAGAATATTGAATCAACAGTAAACGTAATTAAACGTAGCGAACACGTTGAATTTTCGTGACTTATTTACGGTCGATTGATCTTGGTAAGAAAAATATTGAATGTCAAAGGACAATTTCTTGTAAATTTCCTCTTAAAATAACTCATTCCCCAGCGAAACGCGCAATTTGCAAAGATTAATTGATGAATTAATTCTGTCAATCGATTTTGAACTTCACGATGAATATTGAATTATCTCCGTAACGAGTGGTTTTAATAAAAAATATGAACTAGAGCTCCAGTTGAATCCTCTCGATAACGAAGAATTTCAGGGGAAACTGTCAGAAGAAATTTTTCATAGAGAATTTTATCAGCTAGAAAAATATTAATTGACATTTTCTCTTCAAATCAGTGAGCACCTGCATTCATTACTGATATTATGAAGTATTTAGTCTTTTCATTCAATAGAAACGTTCAATAACCCACGAGAATAATAAATCAACAGTAAACGTAATTGAACGTAGCGAACACGTTGAATTTTCGTGACTTATTTACGGTCGATTGATCTTGGTAAGAAAAATATTGAATGTCAAAGGACAATTTCTTGTAAATTTCCTCTTAAAATAACTCATTCCCCAGCGAAACGCGCAATTTGCAAAGATTAATTGATGAATTAATTCTGTCAATCGATTTTGAACTTCACGATGAATATTGAATTATCTCCGTAACGAGTGGTTTTAATAAAAAATATGAACTAGAGCTCCAGTTGAATCCTCTCGATAACGAAGAATTTCAGGGGAAACTGTCAGAAGAAATTTTTCATAGAGAATTTCATCAGCTAGAAAAATATTAATTGACATTTTCTCTTCAAACCAGTGAGCACCTGCATTCATTGCTGATATTATTAAGTATTTAGTCTTTTTATTCAATAGAAGCGTTCAATAACCCCCGAGAATATTGAATCAACAGTAAACGTAATTAAACGTAGCGAACACGTTGAATTTTCGTGACTTATTTACGGTCGATTGATCTTGGTAAGAAAAATATTGAATGTCAAAGGACAATTTCTTGTAAATTTCCTCTTAAAATAACTCATTCCCCAGCGAAACGCGCAATTTGCAAAGATTAATTGATGAATTAATTCTGTCAATCGATTTTGAACTTCACGATGAATATTGAATTATCTCCGTAACGAGTGGTTTTAATAAAAAATATGAACTAGAGCTCCAGTTGAATCCTCTCGATAACGAAGAATTTCAGGGGAAACTGTCAGAAGAAATTTTTCATAGAGAATTTCATCAGCTAGAAAAATATTAATTGACATTTTCTCTTCAAACCAGTGAGCACCTGCATTCATTGCTGATATTATTAAGTATTTAGTCTTTTTATTCAATAGAAGCGTTCAATAACCCCCGAGAATATTGAATCAACAGTAAACGTAATTAAACGTAGCGAACACGTTGAATTTTCGTGACTTATTTACGGTCGATTGATCTTGGTAAGAAAAATATTGAATGTCAAAGGACAATTTCTTGTAAATTTCCTCTTAAAATAACTCATTCCCCAGCGAAACGCGCAATTAGCAAAGATTAATTGATGAATTAATTCTGTCAATCGATTTTGAACTTCACGATGAATATTGAATTATGTCCGTAACGAGTGATTTTAATTAAAAAAATGCCAGAAGGTTTAATTTTTCCCCTCAAATTGTTTTCAAGATAAATGCGCAATTGATGAAGATAAATTGGTGAACTAGAGCTACAGTTGAATCCTCTCGATAACGAAGAGTTTCAGGGGAATTGTCCGAACCAATTTTTTATAGAGAATTTCATCAGCTAGAAAAAATATTAATTGACATTTTCCACTTAGACTTGCATCTGTTGTTGATATTATTAAATATTCAGTCTTTTTAATATTCATTAACCCCCGAAAATATTCAGTCAACCGTAAACGTAATTAAACGTAGCGAACACGTTGCATTTTCGTGACTTATTTACGGTCGATTAATCTTGGTAAGAAAAATATTGAATGTCAAAGGACATTTTCTTGTGAATTTCCTTCTAAAATCACTCATTCCCCAGCGAAACGCGTAATTAGGAAAGATTAATTGATGAATGAATTCTGTCAATCAATTTTGAATTTCACCAAGAATATTGGATTATCTCCGTAACGAGTCATTTTAATAAAAAATGCCAGAAGCTTTAATTTTTCCCTTCATATTGTTTCCAAGATGAATGCGCAATTGATGAAGATAAATTTATCTTCATCAATTGCGCATTTGCGAATTTTATAGAGAATTTCATCAGCAAGAAAAATATTAATTGATATTTTCCACTCCGACCAATAGTTTTCACGGTAAATGCATAAAGCAAAAACAATTCCCCTCGACAGGAAATTTTTTGAGAGTAATACCAAACAGACAATACGACAGAGTGTACTGTGGGGCAGCGTGCCCCGAGTCCCATGAAGCCTTCATAAAGCAGTTCGTCAAAGTGGGTGGCATCCTGGTGATGCCCTACAAGGACCACTTACTGCGGATTGAACGAGTTGACGCAGACACATGGAGGCACAAGGCAATGCTCCCCGTGGCATTTGCTGCCTTAGTTGTCCCCAACGACGAGGACCAGACCATCATTCAACTGCGTAAGCTATCCACCCAATTTTTTATTTCGAAAAATAACGAAAAATTAATCACTTATGAGAAATTAAAAAATCTAATAAAACTCTTCATTTGAAATGTTTCTATTCATTTCACTGAAAATGGTTCAATCACATTCAATAAATAATGCATTTGCTAATTTCTCAAATGCGAATATTGGATATTTATTTTTTATTTCGATGAATGAAGCAAAATTAATGGATTACGGGGAATGAAAACATTTGAATCAAATAAAACATCATTTGTAATTTTTCTATTCATTTCAACAAAAATCTTTGAATCACACGAAATAAACAATTCATTTTTCACAATTCCATCATTCACAATTCACAATACCATCATGACCAAACAATGCCCAAAATAACCCAATTTAACTCCATTTTCCAGCTTCCTCAGAGCCTCTATCCCTCCAAGACCTCTGCAGATGTTCCATCCGCAGCCACCTCCGTGGAATAATCTGGCAGGAGCACCCAGAGCTGGAGTCAAGGGACCCGATAACCTCAGACACCAGGAGAGAGCGAAATTCCCACCCAAGCCTGCCCCTGAGCAGTCACGTCGAGTTCGTGTACGACGATTCAGTCAGCAGGACATCCAGCGATAACGAGGAGGACGCAGGCACCTCCAGCAGGACCCGCCTCCTCGTCTACGCGGACCCCCGCCCCAACAGAGGCCCCCAAGAGGTGAGAGTCCTGACCCGATCGAAACCCAATAGTCTCCCAGAGCTGGAGGACAGCGACACAGACGAGGACGTGAAGCCTGTGCCGAGTAAAAAAATCTCCATCGACTCCATGGCCTCATCCTCCTCCTCGTCGTCCTCACTGTCCTCATTCATGAATCACCAACCTCACTGTCTCCATTCCCCAGAGCAGGAGAAAACAAACGGAGAGGACGAGGACATGGGGGAGGGAGAGGAGCCCATGGTCGTGGACGAAACTGAACCGAATTCATCTCGAATTGAGGCAGAATCGAAGGCATTTACTAATGGAAATGATGCGTGCAAAAACAAGCCACTGAGTGCTGAAGATCATTCTGAAGTGAACGATGGAGTGAGATTAGTGGGCGACAGGTCAAACGTCAACAGTGATAAGAGCAATTCGTCTCAATCAGAAAGTAGCAATTGCTCATCAGCGAAAAATGGAGAGCCTCAGGTCCCTGAGAAGTCGTTCAAGAGAGATAACGAGAATAAATCGAGTAAATGTTCAGACACTGGGGAGGGCACGAGCTCTGAGAGGTGCGACTTTCAGAGTCCAGCGAAGAAGAAAAAGTGGAGGAAACTGCTGTCTGAGAGGGAACTCGAGGGGGACTGGACCTCGAGTCGTCTTGGGGATCGTGGGACTGATGGGAGCGAGGCGACATCTTCCAAGGGCTCGAATTCCAAAGGCTCCAACGATAAAACACCCGACTCCAGCAAGTTTGAGACTCCAGATTGGAACTCACTGATGAGCTCCAGCGATGAGGACGACGAGGGGTCGGGGAGCAAGAGGAGCCCCAGTAAAAATCCTAAAGTCTGTGGAATCCCCGATTTCATCTGGGATTCCCTGTTCGACCTGGGTCGCCACATGAGTAGCAATGATGGCCCACTGTCTCTGCCTCGAGAGTCCCCGGATGCACTGAGGAATGGAGCTTCACAAGTGTTCGCTCATAATGTTCACATTGGTAACTTGTCGGAGCACATGAGAAATAAAATTCGGGCGCTGCCATTACCCGTGTCCCTGCAGCTGTACATAAATTACAACAGGCCACTGTAGGTTTATCATTCACGAATGTGAAACACCAAGGAGTTTATATTGATAGAGGATAAGAATTATTGTACAAATTTGAGGAAATTAAAATGTGCGATCATACTTGTCATCAATTTTATAGGAAGAAAGGAGAATGTAATCATGATTTTTTGGGTGATAAGTTGATAAATAAATGATGAGATTGGAAAATATGGGGTGAATGGAACGAATTTATTATTCGTTAACCCTAGATTTTTTTATTTTATATTTTGGCAAATGCATGTCATAAAATTTGAAAAAAAAATGGAACGAAGAAGAATACAATCATGGTTTTTTGGGTGATGAGTTGATAAATGAATGATGAGATTGGAAAGTATGTCGTGAAGAGAACGAATTTCTTACTCTGAACCCTTCGGCAATTCTCTATTTTCTAACATGATGAGAAAAAACGCTTTTTCGTCCGCATTTAAGAAAAAACAGTCCATTTCTATCAATACCTAGTTTGTTTACATGAATTGCGAGACTTGTTTGCATTTGAGCAGCTCGAACTATCCTTTAATCTCTCCCAATTAAAAAATAAAAATTACACTCAAAAAAACCATTACAATCTCATTAATTGGATGAATGAGTTTATCCTCGATTTCCTTATCAATTATCGCTGCCCTCGCGGTTCATCACTCAAATATGCAGACGTTCACTGACCCCAAAAATCGTATCACGGGAGTCTATCGACAATCGTTTCATCAAAACGTAGCGAAAAAAAAACAAATTAAAAAATGATGAAAAAAATCGATTCAATGGAATAGAACGGAATGTTTATCTCTAAATCCACTTCTGTGTCATTCTCGTGAAAATTGTTACTGAACAGTCCATGATAGGTCAATTTTTTTGTAGGAATACAATTCCATTGAAATTTCAGGGAATTTCGTAATCCAAAGTTTCCAATTTGATGAAAAAATGCATAAGAACTATAGCTTTCAGTTCAATAATTTCATGATAATTAAATTATGTTTATGTTTTGAATATATTTTATTTTTGAAAATATAGTCATGTTTTGATTGAAAATTCAAATAAGTTGGGATTCTCTCATTTTCCTGCAGCTCAAGAATTCGGAATTTCATTTAATTTTCGATGAAATTACAGATTCCACGGTGTTTCCCTCTCCCCCTAAATTGAATTAAATGTGGCTGTTTTGAAAATACTGCTGAAATGCCCATGAAATTTCATTTTTTCTAATAGTGCAGTTCCACTGAAATTTCAGGAAATTCGATAATTGAAAATTCACATTTTTTTATTAAAAAAAAAATCAGGAAAACTGTAAATTTTAGTTTAATTATTCCATGAGAATTAAGATAAATGAGAAAAATTCACGTAAATAGATTTTTGAATTTCCAATTGACTAGCAATTTCGCTTAATCACATCACGAATATTTATGTTTTGATTGAAAATTCAAGTGAATTACGGAATTCTCGTCCTTCCGCTGCTTAAACATTTAGAATTCCACTGAATTTTCAATGAAATTTGAAATTTCATCTTTCTTTCCTCCAAAATTAAATTTAATCGCCCCTGCAATTCCCATTATTCCCAACTATACGCACGAAAAAATTTAATAGAGCCTAGCGAATTCGTTAGATAATTCTATTGGCTTTCTATTGAACTTTCTATTAGTTTTTATCCGATTTCATGCAAATATTCCCTAAAAAATATTCAACAGAAAAAATTTACAGAATTCGATTTTTCCATATAACTTATTTTCTTCAGATATTTTCTATAGAATCGTCTCGGCTCAAATTTACAAAGTTTATTTCATTCTCATCAAGAAAATAACACAAAAAACCTTGACTTTTTCTATTGAATATTTTCCATTCAACATTTCAGTAGTGAAGTGGTAAACGGAGATAAGTCTACTTATCTCCCAGTTGAGTTTTTGCAGAATATTTCCGAATCTAAGAGAGATAGCGAAATTTTCGTAATTGCATTTGTTGTAGCACTCAGTCGGCTCCACAAAAAAGGTTATAGCAAAAATTTTGCTATCTCCCTCAGATTCCGAGATATTCATTGAAAACTGGTCAATACTCAAAATTGACTTAGGCGAGGGTGGGATAAAACGGACACTTTAGACTTTTTAAAAATTATTCATAACTCGGAAACAAATTGATCAATTGAGCTCAGTTTAGGCTCATCGCAAAGGGAAAGAATTGTTTCTTGGTTTGAGAAAAAAAAAATATTAAATTTTATCAACCTTTCGCCCCCTCATTAACATTTAACATTAAAAAAAACGTCAAAAGTGTCCGTCTTACCCCAACCTCCCCTATATCCTTTTACCACACGGAGAGAAATATTCAATAAAAATTACGTATCTTTTCTGTAATTCCGGAGCGAAATGTGGTTGTAGGAAATTTTACGGAACTGTCACGGAATTTTTCCGGAGCGTTTCTTAATTTTTATCTGAATCTCTTGTGAAAAATTACGATACCGTCACTTAAATTTTCTGAGTCTATTCCGTAATCGGTGAGTGAAGTGAGAGTTCCGTAATTTTTACTGAACATTTTTCTCCGTGCACTTCGCTACTGATTTCAATACCCGATTTCAATCGCCCGAAAACAAATTTTTTCTATTAAATTTTTTCATCCGTGTCGCCCCAACGAAAAAAAAGTCATCCGATAAGACCCCAAGACAGCAAATGAACCCCAAACAACTCATCTAATTGCAATAAATCCCTCCTAATGCACCTGAGCCCCCCTCCCTATCATCCCACCGACACAGCGTGCGATGTATCCCGGCGCGATTGGGGTTGCGCGGAGGGAGACTGCCGGTGTGGAAAGCTAACGCCCAACCACAAAGCCCAGTCGGTGTGTACACCATCCAGGCGCACATCATCATTATCTGTCTCATTTCTCCGGCCGCACTCGCACGAGAGAAATAAAAATAGTCCGCGGGGGACTAAAGTCATTCCTCATCACCACTTAATCCCCATTATTTGCCGTTAAACCGTCGTCTCATCCCATTTGTCGGCTTGAGCGGGAGAGGAAAATGTAATCCCTGATACACCCGGAAAATAACAACATGCACGGGACTGCACTACGGATGCACTTGAATAATAAATAGTGGCGGGAGGGGTGGGATTATTTGATCATGCATTTAATCCGGATCGCACGTCCACCGTGCACATTTCAAAGGAAAACAAAACGTTGCGTTGACGCAACTTGATCCCTCCAGACTCATGTGTTGTACATTTCTCGTCAGCTATGCAAGACTGAATGCTCATACAGTGGAATGATGAATGGAAATGTAAGTAGTGGATATTTTAATGAGCATGTCGCTGCGTAATTACCCTCGGCTGGGATTATGCATTCTGCTTTCGGTGAGTCGCAAGTCAGTCATAATGAGTTGTAATTAGTTGGGATTCGGATTTTGGGGGGAGAACGGGAGTCTATTTTAGGGGCAGATGGAGGGGGATTATTGTTTATCGGGGTGAGGAGTTTTAATTGTCAGTCGTTGAGGGGAGGAAGTAAGTGATAATTCTGGGGATAATGGGAAAAACAGCGGGAGAATTTCAGTGAAACTTTTTTGGAGCCATTCGGCAACAGCAATTTTTCGAGTTTTTCTCGGTATTTTTCTTCGGTTTTCGTTGAAAAAATTGAAGAGAAAAACGTTGAAAAATTGAAAAATATAGAAAAATTCAATTTTCTTGATTTTTACTATATATTTTATCTAGCATTGCATTGAGACAATTTTCTGCAGCAATTCCTCAACAGGAAATCATCAATTTTTTTTACTCTTTTTCCTTCGTTTTTCATTTTTAAAAATTGAAGAAAAAAAATGTTGAAAAATTGAAAAATATAGAAAAATTAAATTTTCTTGATTTTTGCTGTAAATTTTATCTATTGTTGTATTGAGACAATTTTCTGTAGCAATTCCTCAACAAGGAATTACCATTTTTTTTGCTCTTTTTTACTTCGTTTTTCATTAAAAAAAATAAACTAAAAAACGTAGAAAAATTGAAAAATGTAGAAAAATTAAATGCTCTTGATTTTTGCTATAAATTTTATCTATTATTGCATTGAGACAATTTTCCGTAGCAATTCCTCAACAGAGAATTACCATTTTTTTGCTCTTTTTTACTTCGTTGTTCACTTAAAAAAATAAACAAAAAACGTGGAAACATTGAAAAATGTAGGAAAATTAAATTCTTTTGATTTTTGCTATACATTTCATCTATTATTGCATTGAGACACTTTTCTGTAGCAATTCCCCAACAGAGAATTACCATTTTTTTGCTCTTTTTTACTTCGTTTTTCATAAAAAAAAATAAACAAAAAAACGTGGAAAAATTGAAAAATGTAGAAAATAGTATATTTCGTAACGAGCTAAAAAACATTTTTTCACGAGTTACGAACAATATTTTTCATCACAATGTGGGGGATATTGGACNGATATAATCCCACGAGCTAAAAAACATTTTTTCACGAGTTACGAACAATATTTTTCATCACAATGTGGGGGATATTGGACTTTTAGGCACGCGGTGCGTGCCGAAAAGTTCACTATTCGTCACAGCGTGATGAAAATTAAATTTTCTTGATTCTTGCTAAACATTTTATTCAGTTTAGTTTTTTTAGCACTTTTTTCTTACATTTTCATTATAAAAATCAAACAAAAAAACCGTAGAAAAATTGAACCGATGAATTTCCATAGAAAATATCTGAATAGAATAAGTTGTACAGAAAAATTAAATTCTCTTGGTTTTTTCTGTACATTTTATCTATTATTGCATTTCAATGTTTTTTGTGGACTATTCTGATGTTCTCTAATTTTTTTATTGAGTTACTGCAGGATTTTTCCACTAGTTTCTTTGGTTTTATTCTGAGAGAAGTATTTGAGATTCCGGGGGATGGGATGGGTTTGGAAAATTATGTTCTTGGGATTGTGTTGTGAGAAAGGGAATAAATTTCACGAGTAAATGTAGTGAAACTGAAGTTCACCGGGGTGAGCAATTTTAATTGTGATTCGTTGAGATGATAAATTAAGAGTAATAACTCTGGGTATAATGTATTTTCTACAAAAAAATCAGTGGAATTTCATCTTTCTACAAAATTTTTTATAGCAATTCCTCAACAGGATGTTTTCAAGTTCACCTGAGGATTTTTTTCAAGAATTTTTATTTTTATTTTTTTGTTTTGTTTTTGTGATTTTATTCTGATAGGGCCTTTTAAAATGGATTTTTGAAGATCATATTCTTGGGATTTTATAAGGGAAAATAGAACATCGGTAATTAATGCAGATTCTGCTGAATAAATATTGAGATTTAGGTCGATGGAATGGGGTAAAATTATGTTGTTGGGATTTTATTGTGAGAAAGAGAATAAATTTCACGGGTGAACGTAATGAAACTGATGTTCATCGGAGTGAGGAATTTTTATTCTGATTCGTTGAGATGATGAATTAATAGTAATAATTTTGAATATAAATGTTTTTTCCGGAGTATTTTAACGTCTTCTAATTTTTTTTGAGACACTTTAGGATTTTTTCCACTAGTTTTTGTGGTTTTATTCTGATAGAGATTTTTGAAATATATATTTTTTGGATTTCTGTAGGAAAAATAGAATATCTATAATTAGTGCAGATTCTGGCGAACAAATATTGAGATTTAAAGGGATTTAATGAATTTAAGAAAATTATGTTGTTGGAATTTTTTTGTGGGAAAGAGAATAAATTTCACGGGTGAACGTAATAAAACTGATGTTCATCGGAGTGAGGAATTTTTATTCGGATTCATTGAGATGATGAATTAATAGTAATAATTTTGCGTATAAATGTTTTTTGCGAAGTAAAATATTGTTCAATGTCTTCCGATTTTTTATTGAGTCACTTCAGGATTTTTTCCACTAGTTTTTGTAGTTTTATTCTGATCACAATATTTGATATTTACGGGATGAAATGGGATTTTGGGAATTATATTCTTCTGGTTTTGTTATGAAAGAGAATAAATTTCACGGGTGAATGTAATGAAACTGAAGTTCATCGGGGGTGAGGAGTTTTAATTGCGATTCGTTGAGATGCGAAAATACTACTAATAATTCTGTGTAAATGCTCTTTGCGGTCTCTTTCAACGTAATGAGGTCATTTTATTTTTATGAAATATTTTTCATTGAGTCACTTGAGGATCTTTTCAACTTGTTTTTATTGTTTCATTTTGATAGCAGTATATTCGGCTAATTAATGAGCAAATTAACTTGAAATCAAACGGAAAGTGCGACTTGAGAAAAGTTTTACGGACAGAATGTCCGGGAATATTTAACGCTGTCAACAGTTCACGATTGATGTTGGCTCAATCGATTCTCAATCGCGTTACATTCAGCTACTTCTCCGGCAGAATATCTCATCTGGAGAATCAGGAGGGAATTCTTTAAATATTCATCACGAACCAATTTAGACGGAATTCCCAAAGATTTTGTTGGAGAAAGCTCAGATAATTTTTTATAAGTCCATAAAATCGTCAATTTTAAATAGATGGGATGGAAATCTTGGAGATTATTGTCTTCAATTCTCCATGGAATCAAAATTCAATTCACTTCAATGCAATTTTGTATTCCTGAAAGGAAAAGGTTTTTTTACTCATTTTCGAGCTCATTTTGTTCGGTGAAATATTTATTATTGAGTCACTCGACGTTTTTTCTTTTTATTTCGTTGTTTTATTAACAAACTAACCTCCAGTTCATTCAAATCAGATAGAAAGTGTGACTGAAGAAATGTTTATAGACAGAATCTCCGGGAATAATTAACAATGGCAATAATTCACGATTAATGTTGACTCAATCGATTCTCAATTGCGTTACATTCAACTACTTCTCCGGCAGAATATCTCATCTGGAGATTCAGGACGGAATTCTTTAAATATTCATCAAGAACTAATTTAGACGGAATACCCAGAGATTTTGATGGAGAAAGCTCAGACAATTTTTTTAGAAGTTCCTAAAATTATCAATTTTAAATTGATAGGATGAAAATCCTGGAGATTATTGTCTTCAATTCTCCATGGAATTAAAATTCAATTCAATGCAATTTTCTATTCCTGGAAGAGAAACGTCTTTTTACTCATTTTCGGGCTCATTTTGTTCGTTGAAATATTTATTATTGAGTCACTTGCCAATTTTTCCTTTTTATTTCGTTGTTTTACTTTCATAATTGTATTTTACATGACAAAATAAATGAGCAAATTGACCTCAAGTTCATTTAAATCAGGTGGAAAGTATGACTGAAGAAATGTTTATAGACAATCTCCGGGAATAATTAACACTGTCAGCAATTCACGATTGATGTTGGTTCAATCGATTATTCTCACTCGCGTTACATTCAACTACTGCTCTGACATAACATTTCACCTTAAGGGTGCCAAGTGAATTTGAAAAAAGATTCAAAAAAAATTTTTTCTTTCCCTCCATCATTGGAGAAATATGTATTCATCCATCCGACGAAATTTCAAACCCGCAACCGGAACTAGACATCGAGAAAATAAATGCGGAAAATCCTCTATTTCGCGTGACGAACCTCGAGAAAGCATGGGATCAAATGGGTACGGCGGGTTGAAATATCTCTCTTATTCACCCCGGTACCCCATTGTTTTTTGTCGCCATCACATTGAACACATCATTCCCTATATCTTCAAATTTTTTACAATTTTTCTTGAGTTCCTAGGGGGTTGAAACGTTCAATTTAATCAAAACTCCATAAGAGGCCGTGTATAAGACTGATTTTGTTTATTTAATTTCTCGATATCCATAAGTTCTAAAATTTTAAAAGTGTCACCGATGTTCACCATCTGTCTAACACTATTAATTAAAAAAATTATAACTTTGTTGGTGAATGTCAATTTTCAAGGTCATCGCCAAATTCACTTGGCACCCTTAAATTTCAAGGGGGAATGTTCGAATTGTCCACTAACATCTGATTCGCGTGAAATTTCAAAAGATTTTTCGCTTGACAATTCATCCAATTTCCTTAAAATCCATGACAATTTCAAATTTAACTTGACGTGATGCAAATTCTTCAGTTTTTAATGAAGAAAATTGAATTAAATGTGAATTTCATTTACACTGGAACAGAAAAATCTTTTTACTCATTTTTGGGCGCATTATACTCGTTGAAATATTTATTATTGAGTCACTCGCTAATGTTTCCTTTTTATTCCGTTGTTTTATTTTCATAATTGTATTTCACATGACAAAATTAATGAGCAAATTGACCTCAAGTTCATTTAAATCAAGTGGAAAGTATGACTGAAGAAATGTTTATAGACAGAATCTCCAGGAATAATTAACACTGTCAGCAATTCACGATTGATGTTGGTTCAATCGATTATTCTCACTCGGGTTACATTCAACTACTGTTCTGACAGAACATTTCACCTTAAATTTCAAGGGGGAATGCTCGAATTGTCCATTAACAACTGATTCGCATGAAATTTCAAGAGATTTTTCGCTTGACAATTCATCCAATTTCCTTAAAACCCATAAAAATTAAAAATTTAACTTGACGTGATGCAAATTCTTCAGTTTTTAATGAAGAACGAATTGAATTAATTCCACAATGAATTCCAAAACTCGGGATATCATGGAGGCTTCTACATTCGTTGAATACGAAGAAAACTCAATTTCCTCGAATGTTGAATATAAATCAGAACTTCGCGGATAACTCGATCTGAAATCCAATCCAAAGTTCACAGCATAGCAAATTGGCATGTGACTGTCAATTGAATTTCAGGAAATTTCCACCGGTGAGACCTTGATGCATCCCAGCCGAGTAGTGTGTGATATTTGTTGCATTAATTAGCTCGAAGAAATGTTCTAATCCCGTTTGAATATAGATGAATCATTATTTCTATTCAAAAATTAGATTCCAATTTAAGTAGCAACTATTTTATTAACAAAATAATCTTTTCATCAAGCTGTGACGAAAAGTGAACTTTTCGGCACGCCCCGCGTGCCTAAAAGTCCAATTTCCGCCACATTGTGATGAAAAATATTGTTCGTAACTCGTGAAAAAATGTTTTTTAGCTCGTGGGATTATATTAACTCGCCTTCGGCTCGTGATATAAACCTCCCACTCGCCAAAAAACACTTTTTTGCACTCGTTACGAAATATACTATTTGGTAGAACTTTCTCTATTAAAATATTTTCTATAGAAATTATTTGATATGAATTTTCCCGGTTTTTTCCCTCTTTTTTCCTTTTTTTCATTAAAAAAATTGAAGAAAAAAAATAAAAAAATTGAGTCGAGCAATTTCTATAGAAAATATTTCAATAGAATGGGTTGTATAGAAAAATCAAATTCTATTAGTTTTTGGCTGATTCTATTGGAGAATTCCGCAGTTTTATTGTGCGTTTTTTAAAAATGTACAATAGAAATAATTTCATAGAAAAAAATTCGTAGATTTTCATCTTTTTGTGCAATTTTTCCCATTGAGATAATTTTCTACAGCAATTCTTCAGAATTAATTTTTTAAGTTTTTAAAACTCTCTTTTTCTTCTTTTTTCTTTAAAAAAAACCAATCAAAGAAAACTTTAAAAAATTGAGCCGAGGAATTTCTGTAAAAAATATTTTAATAGAATGAGTTGAATAGAAAAATCAAATTCTATTGATTTTTCTATACAATTTTTCCAATTAAGACAATTTTCTATAACAATTCCTCAACATGAATATCCCGAGTTTTATTCACTATCTTTTTCTTGTTTTTTCATTAAAAAAATCAAACAAAAAACGTAGAAAAATTGAACCGCGAGACTTCAAAGAAAATATTGCACTAAAATAAGTTACACAAAAAATCGAATTCAATTAATTTATTTTATACATCTCTTCATTAGAATAATTCAAAAACTAACAGAAAATTCGATAGAAATCCAACAGAATTGTCTTACGAATTCATTAAGTTTTTCAATGAAATTTTTTCGTGCAGGTTCACACATAAAAAAGCTCAATAGAAAACCTAGCGAATTCAAAAAAAATTCCTATAGAATTCCAATAAAATTTTCTAGCAAATTCGCTATCCTTTCTATTGAATTTCTTCACACGCGTTTCCCCGAAATTTCACCGCCTCCGAACAAAACGCGCTAACGACCAATGAACGCCCCCCAAATATCCCCGAAAACCGGCTACACCCATCCGATTCTCATTAACGTTCCAGGCAAACACTAGAATGACCAGTCCCTGGATCAATTACCCCATCTTGATAGTAACTTTCTCAGTTCTGGCGAGTCCGACGGACGTTGAATTCTGCGGTGGTCATTTAATGTCGCCAAGGGGAATAATTCAAACGCCAAACTTTCCTGGACCATTTTCCGTGCCCATTAAGTGTCGCTGGGTGATAGACGCATCGGACATACCATTTGGCAACAGTTCCATTGTTATTTATCTCACTCAGTTGTACGTTTACAAGGGTTTAAAATTCACCGAGTACGCTTATTACGAGTCTGACAGCACAAATTTTGGTGCAACCCTCATTAAAAAAGTCACAGAGAGCAATGTTTTTGAATATCGCTGGTTCAAAACATACAGGCCATTTCTCGTTATTGACTTTAAACTGGACCGACTCGAGGGAAATCACGTACGAGTACTTCATGATCTTCTCGATGTTTATGGCTTCAATGTCACGTACGAAGTGACGGAGGCAGATGCCAACCCAAATTCTTGCACGGTTAGGGACTGCTCTTTTGCGGGAAATTGCATACTCGATGGCACCTACGAGTAAGTATCTGAATTATTCAAGTTTTTGTGGTTTTGATGTCTCGCCAGGAAATTTACAGACAGGAACAAAATGCCTCCAGGTCATGCTGTATTTATATATTTTTTTATTTTCGTCTTTTATTTAGAGTGTGAACATTTGCATAGAAATTTGTATACGCTATCACTTGGCCTGTCTCAATCTCCACTGAGAGATTTGCATTTTCAGGGAATTGAATCTCAATATTGAATTGTTGAATAATTCTTGCAGTATCTTGAGAACTAGTCGGGGACTGCATTTGATGAAATAGGGTCTCAAGTTGAGATAGTGAGACAAGTATCTTTATATTCTTTTAGTAGGGGGTTACACCCCCTGCTCGCTCCGCTCACCAACCCCCATGACTCTTTTTAGACCTCAGCGACCGTTCATCTGACCCTTGTGACCCTTAGTCTGACCCTCACGATCTTATTCCGGCCCTCATAGCCCTCGTGACTATTATTTTGACCCTTGTGAACCTTTCGTTTGTGATCCTTGGTTTTTGACCTACATCTCCCTTAACCGAACCCTTGCGACCCTTATTTGAACCCTTAATCTGATCCTTATGACCCTTTTGATCCTTCGTCTGAACCTCATGACCTTTAATTTGACCACCGTGACCCTTATTCCGTCCCTCATAACCCTCGTGACTATTATTTTGACCCTTGTGAACCTTTAGTTTCTAATCCTTGGTTTTCACCCCCATATCCCTTAACCAAACCCTTGCGACCCTTATTTGAACCCTTAATCTGATCTTTATGACCCTTTATCTGAACCTTGTGACTTTTAATTTGACCCCAGCGACCCTTGTTCCGACCCTCATAACCCTCGTGAGTATTGTTTTGACCCTTGTGAACCTCAGGTTCTGACCCTTCATTTCTGATCTTTGTGATTTTTAATCTGACCCTTGTAACCCTTACTCGGATCTTTAATCTGACCCTCATTATAACCCTCGTAAGTTTCATTTTGACCCTCGTGACCTTTAGAACCCTTGCGGCCCTTATTTGAATCCTTCAACTCATCCTTGTGACCTTATGACCCTTAATCTGACCCATATGATCTATAATCTGATCCTTGTAACCCTTAATCTCACTCTTGTGACCGTTATTTGGACCTTTATTCGGACTTTTGTAACCCTTGGGGCCCTTAATCCGACCCATGTAGCCCTTATGGCCCTGAATCTGACCCTTGTAACCCTTATTTAAACCCTTGTGGTCCTTAATCTGACCCTCATCACCTTTATTCTGCCCCTCATAATCTAAAAAGCGCGTAATTTTCAAAAACTGCAATTTTTCAATTATTTCATCAATCTTTCTCCAAAAGTAAACCTCAATTTTTTTTCCAAATTTTCAAAATCATTCCTAACGGCTCAGTATCGAGATTCAAATTCAGACCCACAAATTTTAAATAATAAAATCATTGTAAAATCTCCGGAAACTTGGGGTCAAATGGGACTCAAATGAACAAAAGTAGAAAAGCATTTCACTGGAGAACACGTCTTAACACACTAATTTATACAGTGAAAAAAGGGAAAACCCATATTTTCTCAGCCAACCCTTACTCTTGGTAATAACAATATCCCGTATTTCTCAATTATCTCCAGGTCATTTAGTTGTCACTGTTTCGAGAAATTCACCGGTGAAAAATGCTCTCACGGTCCACTCTGCATAGATGATGAACGGGAGACCATGTGCAGAAATGGTGGTACCTGCAAGTATGTAATTGCTCCATTATCAACAAACTCACTGTTCCATAATCGATTGATGAGACACATGAC
This sequence comes from Diachasma alloeum, assembly GCF_001412515.2. Taxonomy (NCBI): domain Eukaryota; kingdom Metazoa; phylum Arthropoda; class Insecta; order Hymenoptera; family Braconidae; genus Diachasma; species Diachasma alloeum. Next base: position 1,477,321 of record NW_021680346.1, read on the forward strand.
TTATTGTTTGACGTTGGCGATGTAATGTACAGGCACATCGGGGCAGAAGCTGTGAGATGTCTCTGCACCTCGGGTTACACGGGAAACAGTTGTGAAATGCCGGTTTTAAACGATACACGGGGAGGTGAATATTTGCATTATTTTGAATATTTCCATCTATTTGCAAATTCAATAAATCCTCTCCTAAAAGCTCATTTTTCATTCAGATTGCCGGGGCTCTGCCTGCATCCAGCAATGCTCGTACTCACCCGAGGCTCGAAAACCTTGCGAATGCACAAATCGCATACCCGTGTACGACAGTAAGTTCTTTCTCATTTTTTGTACAAAAACAACTAGATGAGCTTTTTGAAAATTTTCATTTATGTAGAAAACAAGTGGATAATTGCATTTTTTTATAAATGAGAATAGTTATTATCGCTAATAAATTAGCAATTTGCTTCCAAATGGGTTCTCTCTTTTTAATTCTTATTTCACTATTCTCTTCTTCTATTTTTTCATGTCATAGTACTATCATCAATTGAAATGTCATCAAAATTTTGCGTATTATTTCGTTCTGTCAAATAATTCTACATTCAGACCCTCTCAAGACTCGAATTCGTTTTCAGTCCGGGTTTAATCGAGGTTCAATCAAGGTTTAATCAGTGTATAGCCGGGATTTAATCAGGGTTTATTCAGGATTTAGCCAGAGTTTAACTCAGGTTCTGTCAGAAGTTAGTCGGGACCATAAATCAATATGAATAATTATTCAACATAATAAACTAGTACCTGAGTTTAATAGAGATAGAGATTTTGATATAAAAAGCTCATGACGGTATTGTGTAACTTGATAAGCAATGATGCTGTTCTCACCATTTTTCAACTTGATTGAGAAGACATTGAAATATACTTTTCATGCCCTCATTTAATTACTATTACGGATGATTCTTTCAGTAATCATGAAAAACCCGATTTTCTCTTTCAAATCGCATAAACAATGTGCTGTAACTCAACAACGAATTGTGCGACCCCCATCATATTCTGATAGAATCAAGAGGGTATTGTTATCAATTTTTTGAGTGATCGTTGAAAAATCGATTTGTGGAAAAATATCAATTTTTTCGAATCTGCATGAAAAATTGAATTTTAATTTGTGTTAATGAATAAAGCTTATTAAAGTCTATATTCATGAAAAAATTAATAAAATTCGATTTATTCCTTAGAAGAAAATTTCGAAATTTGTAAAAAAAAAATCCAAAATTTCTAAAATCGCAAAAAATTGGAAACTTGAATTTGGACGATTACAAAGCTCCCATTCTCCAGCAAACATCTGATAAAGTTCATACTTCAATGATTCACTAAGCACTTTAATTTGAACAATTTTTCGCATTTTTCACATGTACCAATTTTTAGAAAAAAATTCCTAAAACCCAAAAAAATGAAAATTTTCAAAAAGCCTCATTTATATATTTTGATGCATATATTCCGCATGTATATACAAAAATTCAAGTGAATCGATTGAAAGTTGCGTCATGAAGACAATTTCGACGACTCCATCTACAAAAAAAAATCACAATCTAATGTTTTATCGTTTTTTTACCTTCAAATTGAATTATAAAATTAATTTCTCTAGTCAAACATCTTATCTGTTAAGAATGAGACAGGCCATGTACAAATTGTGCAAACACTTCACGATGAAGTGAGAATTCCCAGTCCCAAGTCGTTTTTTTCGTGTCAGGAGATGATAAAATGACTCAAAATACGGAAAACTTCGACCCGGTGAATCACGAATAAGGGGCTTTCGCATTGAAGGAATGCAGAAGTCACGCAAAAGAAAATCTCCTTTTTTAGCCCAAGAAATTATTTCCGTGATATTCACTCGTTCATTCTCCCAGTGCAATTATGCAAAAATTGGGTTTCATGAATTTTTTATACTGTGTCGACAGACCGGGCGAGATACGAATGCCGAATAAAATTAGCCAACTTCACGGCCATCCGGAATGGAGCCAACACACCGGCAGGATCTACAGAGGCATTATTGCGGAAGCAAGTGAGTAGAAAAATGATTATAGAAAATGTATTGCATACTCTTTTGCGGGTGAATGTTTTTTTATTGTATGAGGAGACATTTTGATGGGCGATCGAACACATTTTTTTATGGGTATAATAAATGGTGGATATGGGAGATGTTGACGTTTATGGACGCGGGATACATGATATTTTCAGTCTTGGGCGAGTCAATTTTTGGTTTTATTTTTACGAGCGTCGAATATAGGTGGATAGGGGCTGGATATGGGAGATTTGAGAGCTTGTCGATTTCGGATACATGAAATTTAAACCCTTATGTGTGTGAAATAGGAACGTGAGAGGTTGTGAGATTTTTAAGAGGCTTGGGGAGTGAAAAAACAGTACTAAAGTGCCGGGCAACCTTTGCGTCATGAATTCTCAGCCAAAAGGGTATGGAAAACTCTGGAAAATGGATTATAAAAATTGTTCATTTTATGGAAATTGGATGAAGCGAGTGGAGAGTGATCTGGAGAGGATAAATAATTTTTAGAAATGTTTAAAAATGCGAAGTGGGGACCGCCATCTATAAAAATAGCAAGATGGCGGCACTCACGGATGGCAACCATCTCGTATTTTCGAACATTTTTTAGAATTATTTATTCTTTTTAAATCATCTTCAACTCGTTGAAGAAAGTTCCTAGAAAATATTTTTTTTTTCAAATTATTCTTCTGTTTTTTTCAGCTTTTTTTCATGGCTCAAAGTTTCTTCAGCATTCCAGTATTTTTTTTACTTCCGAAGCATCTTAAGTTATAATAATTTACAATCATAACTTTTTTGTTTGATTTTTGAGAAAAGGAATTAATAAATTATTCACTCTAGAAAAATTTAAGAGGCTTCGGAAGTAAAAAAAAAAATACTGAAATGCTGGAAAATTTAGCGTCACGAATTCTCAGTCAAAAGGGCATTGAAAAATCGTCAAAATGGCTTTAAAAAATTGTTCATTTCATAGAAACCGGATGAAACGAGTTGAGAGTAATCTGAAGACGTTAAATAATTTTTAGAAATGTTTAAAAACGCGAGGTGGGAGCCCCGCCACCTTTAAACCCTCTCGCGGGAGAGTGAAGTGATATCCAAGCAAGATGGCGGCGTCCCCGCTGGTTTCAAGCTATCCAGATTTTTTCTTCCTAATTTAGCTGAGAATTCACGGCTCACGGTCTTTCAAAAGGGACAATTATGATTTTAATCTTCATATTCGGCTCTTTCGTGATATCCAGACATTACTTCCCGCACTCTGTCTTAAAATTTTTTTATCACTCGAGTAGACGTACACTTTCATGCCCGATCGAACGCACAACGTTTTACCACATTTTTTCCTGAAATTTTCTCGCTACAATAGAACCAGCCATTCGCTATTTCAGAAGTACCGAGCACTCTCATCCAAACACACATTTTTTTTACACTCCCTCGTGAAAAAATGATAGCAAGCGGTTTTCCTCCCCTTTCTTGGATTAAATCTTAAACGGAAATGAGTTGTATTCCTCCTCGCTATTTCCATTACCTCCCATATCTCTGGAGGATGCATATAGTATTCGCAGCGACAAATGCGATGCAAGTGGAGAGAACAAAAATAGTTCAGTAATAAAAGGGGATGATATTCGGAATATTTCAGAGTTGCATTTCACAGCGGTGGAATAAATAAATTTCAATGCTATTAAAACTTTCTGTCGGGAGGAAGTACAATCGGTTTACCTGAACAAAAAAGTACACTCTCCGTAATTTTTTTTGTTTACATATTTTTTTCATGGAGTCAGTACTGGCGAAATGGGGAATTAGTCCGTGTGTACGGACGAAACAAATAGGATTATTATTGCACAGAAGGGAAGGAAGTCTCATTTTTCGGGAGCAATTACTTATTTTCAGTGAATTTTATTCAATTTCAGACATTCTTCCTCGATGTTTCAGAGGAATGATGCTTTCGTCTTCTGAGTTGAGTGAAGTGTGATTTTCACCCTCATAAGGGTCAATTATATTTGAGTGAACGATTAATATACTTAAATAACCATCCCGATGGCTTGGCGCAGTGGGTAAGTTCGTTGCCTCACATGCGAAAGGTTCCGAGTTCGAATCCCGGACGGGTAGAATGGTGCGATCTAACCATCTAAAGTCTTGATCATCACCGCAGTATACCCTAACCAGGTCGAAGCGATGTAAAATAACGATAAAAAAAAAACTTAAATAATGGCTTAATATATGAGATTTTGGGCGCTATGAATATATCGAATATTTGCGATAGACTCAAGACTTCAAGGGTCAAGAGTGATTTTAACTCTCATAAGCGCCAAATATTAAAATTTTTTGAATAGATGAAATTTTATACTTTATCAGGCTGAAATAGTTAAGGAACCTAATTCTGATTTTGACCTTCATATTTGACCCTCATGAATTATGATTTTAACCCTTATGAGAGTCAAGTATTTAAAATTTCAAATAAACACATGAAACCGTGATTCTTATCAGCTTAAAATTGTTAATATTTTGAACTTGATGAAGATTAACTGTAATTTTAAACCTCATTTTTACGCTTCTAGGGGTCAAGTTGGATTTGATCCTCACGAGGGTCAAATATAAAGAACAAATAAATAAATGGACAAAACTTAGACACTTACTAACTTGAAATAAAATCCCTGACCCTCACTGTGCTAAATTATTATTTGAATCCTCACATTCGACCGTCACGAGGGTCAAATATATTTCAATTTAGGTAAAATACATGAGATTTCAGCGCTTCTGAGGGGCGAATATACAAAATTCTGAATAAATGGACAAAACGTAGATTCTTACCAACTTGAAATAAAATTCCTGGTCCTCACGGTGCCTAATAATGATTTAAACCCTTACAATTGACCCTCACGAGGTCAAATATATTTTAATTTAGATAAAATACACGAGATTTCAGCGCGTCTGAGGGGCGAATATACAAAATTCTGAATAAATGAATAAAATTTAGACTCTTACCAACTTGAAAAAAAATTCCCAGCCCTCACGGTGTCCAATTATGATTTAAACCCTCACATTGGACCCTCACGAAGGTCAAATATATTCGAATCCTAGATAAAATACAGATTTCAATGCTTCTGAAGGACCGAATATCCGTATGAACGAAAATTCTGAATGAATGGAAAAAACCAAATTGAAATAAAAATCCTGAAAATTGAAATAAAAATTTTTTTCGCAAAAAAAAATACTCGCGTAACAAAATGATCACCGCCTCTTATTCTCAACAACGTGAACCTAATTGCGGGAAAACAAGACGTTACGTAATATTGGGATCTCTATGAACTTGACCGTATCCTTCATTATGTCATCGATCTGGCGTTTGTAGGCGTCACTCAACCGCACTTCTGTGTCAATGACCTTGCCCCCCGATCCCACAATGAACGTTTGCGGGCCAATGTTTGCCAACCGATAATTGCCACGAAATCAATTTCATGAATAACCCAGTTACATCAATTTAGAAATGCTAACAGCTGAGACTTGGTTAACGTGATCTCAGTCGCGTGGCAATCAAGTCCAGGTTGATCTAGCTTCGGAGATAGCCCGGTCACTGCTGAAAGCGCCAATACGTGACGCGATAGTTTCTCAACTCCTGGGAAGTTTTTTCATTGAGTGGTGAATTATCACTGATGTTGAGTAATGAAAGTCGATGAGTCAGTTCACTTCGGAAGAGGCCACGTACGAAAAAATTCCATGGAAAAAACTAGCGAATTCGATAAGAGATTCTAGCAAACTTCTATAGAAAATTCTATTAGTTTTTGCGGGCGAATGAATTTTCTTATAAGAGATCAATCAAACCTCATGATTTTTTTCATGAATATAGAATTTAATGAGCTCTATTCGTTGACACCAATTAAAACTCAATTTTCCATACGGATTCGAAAAAATGGATACTTTTCCAAAAATCGATTTTTCAACGATCACTCAAAAAATTGTCATCAAAATGGAATTAGTCATGGCTCAAAAAATTGATAACAATACCCTCTTGATTCTATCAGAATATGATGGGGGTCGTACAATTCGTTGTTGAGTTCCAGCACATTGTTTATGCGATTTGAAAGAGAAAATCGATTTTTTCATGATTACTGAAAGAATCATCAGTAATACCAATTAAATCAGGGCTTAAAAAGTATATTTCAATGGCTTCTTAATCAAGTAGAAAAAAGATGGGAACAGCATCATTGCTTATCAAGTTACACAATACCGTTATGAGCTTTTTATATCGAAATCTCTATCTCTATTAAACTCAGGTACTTGTCGATTATGTTGAATACTTATTCATATTGATTCATGGTCCCGACTAACTTCTGACAGAACCTGGGTTAAACTCTGGCTAAATCCTGAATAAACCCTGATTAAATCCCGGCTGTACACTGATTAAACCGTGATTGAACCTCGATTAAACCCGGACTGAAAACGAATTCGAGTCTTGAGAGGGTCTGAATGTAGAATTATTTGACAGAACGAAATAATACGCAAAATTTTGATGACACTTCAATTGATGATAGTACTGTGACATGAAAAAATAGAAGAGGAGAATAGTGAAATAAGAATTTAAGGATGTTCGACACCTTTTAGCCAAAATTGACGTTGTTTTCATTTTTCTGGCAAATTATCGATGGGAGTGACGTGAAAAAATATAACGATTTTGTGGTTTGTCATTCTTTAATGGCTCACGAAGTTGCGTAGTGGTGCGATAATTTTCATGCGTTTTTTCTAGAGTTTTGTGATTCTTTCTAAAAGTTTAGAGAAAACGCAGGAAAATGTTCGCACCACCTTAAAATTTCGTCAGTCATTAAATAATGACAAAACGCCAAAACGTTATATTTTTTCACGTCAATTCCATCATAAGTTTGCCAGAAAAATTAAAAAAACGTGAATTTTGGCAGAAAGGGTGTAGAACATCCTTAAAAAAGAGAACCCTTCAGAAGCAAATTGCTTATTTGTTAGCAGCAATAATTATACTCATTTATACGAAAAATGCAATTTTTGGTAAAAACCAATGGATTCTATGAATTTCAGGTCAATAATTTTTTAAAAATCAACGTAAATTATGAATATTCATGAAAATATATTCTTGAATTTGAAATTAATTGAAAATTCAGTGCAATTTGGAACTGAATATTCATTTTTCCATCGAGAGCTCCATGAAATTTTAATTTTTCAAACAGTATTCCTCCCCCCCACGATTTTTCCATTCCCCATCAAAAACTCACCTCCAATTCCAACTGCAATCTCAACCACTTCAATTACCCCCGACTTTCAGTGAAATATCTCCGAATCCAAGCGAGATAGCAAAATTTCCCTCAATACCTTTTTTGCAGCCCTCACTCCGCTCTCTAAAAAAGGTCTTTACGAAAAATCCCCTACATTCCTTCGATTCCGAGATATCCCCCAAAAACCCCCCTCCGCCGCCTTAAACCCCATCGGCTCCTCGCAGAATGTTCCAAATTTTTTAGAGTGCCTCCCCAGTCATGAATACACCAAGTGCTCTTCATTATCATTTCCATCATTATTATCACATTTTTCCCTCCGTCATTATACAACCGGTTAATGGTCATACGGATTCAAGCTCGCGAGTCCACTCCAATTTACAATTCAGATGAATTCTGATGGAGAAAAAAATTACACTGCGCACGAGCGACTAGCAAAGAGCCCAGGATTATTGATTGTTTTTGTATTCCTTTTTAAGGTAAAGAAATTAATCGAGAAAATTCCGAGTGGAATGCATTTCACTCCTGCCCCTCTCATCGATTCCTACTCCATTGATTCTCGGGGAAAATTGAAATTGATTAAAAGGGGGCGCGGGAATTCAGGTCGAATAAGAGGGTAATGTAATTCACTGAGAACTGTTCTACATGGACCACCTTTCACTGACGCACGCCGGTGGAATCCCATTGCATGCCATTTACAGGGGAATCCCCCCGAGTGCAATATAGCTCGTGAGTGGTAATTGCTTATGTAGGGGGTGACTTTTCATAAGCGTTCAGGCGCGTAAGTGTTGTGCATGTATAATATTCTGATTTTAGAGTGGAAAATTTATTGGGGGTTCATTTTCATCGGGAGTTGCCGTACTAAACACGGAAAATGCCTGTTGAGTGTTCATTTTTAGATGGGGGACCGAGGGGCTATTCACAGGCGAATTGGGTGACAGCGCGATTACAAAATGTAATCGATTACCCAGAATTACGGGACTGATTACACTGATTACCATTGCTTATGTGATAACCGTGATTAAAAGAGCACAGAATGTGATTACATGATTACAAATGATTTCGCCAATTACATTCTGTGATTACCAAACATCTGTAATCATTGGTAATCAAAAAATGGCCTCTTATTAAATATTAATTGATGGAATAATTAATTATTAGAACCTGCGAAGAAATGAGGAAGGAGGGGCGGGGATTAGAACAGGAATGCAGTCTCCATCACTCCATCTAAAAATTTGGGCATTTATTAGTGCTATCAGCACAATAAATTTACTGAATATCTACCATTGATGGAGAATGAAACTTAACAGCAGATAATTCAGAGATAATTCAGTCGTTGGTTCTCCAGAATAAGAAGAAATTTTAACTCTGTTGAATCAATTTTCTACGGACAAATGCTCTGTGCAAAACGCATTGGCTATGCAAGCTTCTGAACCATAAACATCTGGGATTCCAAGAAAAATTGATCCAGGGATCTCTGAGACTTACCGTTGGTAGAAATGATGCGCTCTAAAATTCAAAAACAAAATTCACGGTCACACTAGGAGCAACTACGAAAGATTATACTGATTACAAATGACTACAGTGATTACAAATGATTACCACTTGATTACACATATGGTAATCATGTGATTACAATGATTAAATTGATTTCACTGGGATTACAATTGATTACATCAGCGAGTGACACACCACGATTACTTTGAAATCACTGAAATCATCCCCAAAATCACGTGAAGCCGGCTTCATTTCGAAATCATGGTGTCACTAGTCCAAGTTTTAATGAATGATTAATGAATAATTTCCTCATTGGACGAAATCTAATCAATTCACGTGCAGAGATGCTTCTCGATGCGCCTCATAATGAGAAACAAATCGTTCAAGTAGTTGACCTTACCTCGATAAATCCCCCGGATCGGGTTATCGAGAAAATTCCTCACGTGTTCCGCTCCCTCGATAGTCTCGCTCAAACTGTCATCAATAATGGCTGCATGATACAGGGGCCAATCTGGCGCTGCTCGGTATGGCAAGAGCAGTGTCAAATGCCCAGTCATTGCGATATTTTTCACAATACTTTGGTTTATACATTTGTCGTGCCATGTCACGCTCCATTTTCACAGTGGGAAAGACATTTTTTTGCTCGTCGGTGTCAAACTTATGGAGAAGCTTGTTCATTCGCCGGCGTTGGTTACATTCTTGGAATTTTTTTCGAAATTTAAGAAATAATTGCACTTGAATTCTCAATATTGTGAATCAGCAATTTAAGATCAATCAATTTAAAATAAAAATAAAAATGATTGAATTTTAATGTCAATTTAAAATCAAATCGTTCGTAGAATCTCTCATTCAGCTTGGAAATTCGAAATAATTAGGTTTACTATGTTAGATTATCATAATATTTCATTGACACGTAGAATCTTCAAATTCAATGCGGAAATTGAACATCACGTCCAGTTGAATTTTTCAACGAATTTAAAATTTAGGGGAATTTTTTGCTTGAATTTTCAAATTATTTAATAATTTTCATTATTATGTGGACCAGAAAATAGCCACTCCCTTGAATGCTCTAGAATTCAACTAATTTTTCAATAACAAAATAAATAAAAATTTCGTGTGAATGAGTGATTGTTAAAAATTTCAAGATTTTTTACTTGAAATTTTGTGAATAATTTTCTAACGGTGTATTGGAAAATTTTTACAATTTCATACATTTTAATTCTTTTATTATTATTAACATTATTATTAATATTATGAGTAATATGATTATATTTTTTTATTATTGTTGTTGTTATGGAATTCGTGGAATTTTGCGAGTCCCAATCTTGTGGAAATTTCTATAGAAAAAAACAAGGAACCTGTAGAATTTTATTCATACGTATGAACTCGGAGAGAACATGCTCAACGCAGTCGTTAGTAAACGTAATTTTTAACGAATGTGATTACAGACCTCGCCTTCGGTTTGGGAAAACCTCACATTCGTCACAAATCCAATTTCCTAATTTCAGGTAAACTCGAGTGCACTCGGCTTTTGTGACCTCTTGTTTCGCGATGGTCTGAGGGAAATGCATCTGTTTTTTTATTCAAGATGTTTTTTGGGTTGAGAATGTGCAGTGGTGGAACAGAATTGAAATTTCATGGATTGTTAACAGCTTTTTGAAATGTGATATTCAGTTCGATTTCCAGAGGATTTTTGAAAATTGAACTTTGGTTGGATCGACCTATATTTTCAAGGGAAATAGAGGGGAATATTGAAGCGGCAGATATTTCATTGGTTTCATTTACTCAGATAATTGCAATTTTGATATTTTGATTATTAAATTGACGATTTGAAAAGTGCAAAAATTTAGAATTCAAGAATGGCACAGAATTTCTAAGTAAAACAACGAAAAATTAAAGTTAAAAAATTGTGAAAAAGTACAATTAAATTGAATTTTCAATTATAAAATTCCCAAAAATTTCAGTGGAACTGTAATGCGTGAGAAAATGAAAACTTGCAAACGATTGAAAAGATTGAATCAATTTTTCAAATAAAAAAAAACCTGGAAATAGGCAAAAAATATTTTAAAAATTTGCAGAGCCATAAAAATGCATTTGTACTATAGACTCTATAGTACAAATGCATAATACAATCCATAGTACAAATGAGGAACTCTGTAGTATAGAGTCGCATAATACAATCCATAGTACAAATGAGGAACTCTGTAGTATAGAGTCACTCATTTGTCGCTAATGAGGCAGTGACTTCTAGTTGCATGTGACTCCATGAATAACAAATTGTTAATTGCTCTTTCTCGAACAATCTGATTACTCCATCAGCCTCATCACGATCAAGCGCCACAAAAACGTGGAATCTACGCATCTGTTCAATTCTAGAAAATCCATAATTGAAATCAATAGCGAAGTGGTCAAACGGTTCAAGTTGACTTAGCTCTGAGCTGAGTTTTCGAGGAATATCTCCAAATTTAAGGGAGATAGCAAAGTTATCGTATCTATCTTTTTTGAAGCTCTCAATGTGCTCTAGCGAAAAGGTCATAACAGAAATTTTGCTACCTGCCTTAGATTGCGAGATATTCATTGAAAACTCACGAAGTCAAAATCGACTTAAACTGTTTCACCACTTCGTCGCTGAAATAAGAAAATCCACCTTCGAACTGAAAACTGAATAGATTATTTCGAACAGTTGCAAATGGTTTATCAACCCAGTTATATTTCGATGTCACCCGAGAGCTCATTAAGCCTATAATTAATTCAGTCCAAGATTTTCACCACTAATTGATCCGCATGCAAACGTGGAATTCCCGGCGTAATATTCCATAACTTCAGAATGAATCAGTGTGACATTTTCTAGTATTTACATTCTTGCATCGATCTCATTGGAAATGTTTTCATTCGAGAGCATTATTTCCTCTTTCAAACTACTAAACAATATTCAATCGAGAAAAAAATCTCCACCGACAAAAAATCCAAAATGTTTTCATTCGAGAGCATTTTTTTCGCTTTCAAACTAGCGAAGAATAACTAATCGAGAAAAAAATCTCACCCACTGCAACTTCCTCGCTCTAAATTTATCAAAAAACCAGGGATTACACCGGAAAATCTCCTTTCCTTCTATTTAATCCCCTGAAAGCATGTCAAGATATTCACATTCACTCGACATTTTTAGTTTTTACCCGCAAAAACAATTGAAAACGTCGAGGACTTCCCAACCACCTCGTGACGCTCGTTATCTTTCAAAAGAAACAATCATACGCATTGTTGTTTCCCGTGCTGTTCTGAATATGAAAGAAAATATACAATGGTTGACAGAGGAAAAAACTATTCACCAAATGGTAAAAGTCTCAAGGATTTTGTGAAAAGGGAAATATCGTCATCGTTTTCCTCGTTGAGAATGCATTTGACAATTTATTTCTCCAATTGTCATTCGAAAAATGTTACATTTCCCCGTCAATACAAACGTCAAAGATAAACATGAAACAAATTCCAAAAATTAATTCTGAAAATGCTGAATTAAATCTCCAATTTTCACATTTTAATTTAATTCAATTGTCCTTCAAATCCCCAGAAAATTCATATTTTAACACATTTCTGTTATTACTAAAAGGTGAAGACCATTTCCACTGTGAAACTCCAGTTTATTTTTCCAATTGTCATTCGAATAATGTTACATTTCCCCATCATTACAAACGTCAAAGATAAAAATGAAAAAAACTTGAAGAATTAATTCACTATTTCACAAAATGATGAACTAAATCGCCAATTTTCACATTTTCATTCAATTAAGTTTTATTTTAAATCTTCAGAAAATCCACATTTGAACACATTCTTGTTATTACAAAAAGGTGAAGGCCATTTCCACTGTAAAACTTCCCGGAACATGAAAAAAAATGTACAAGGGTTGACAGAGGAAAAAAATGCATTCACGAAATGGTAAAAATCTGAAGAATTTTGTAAAAAGGGAAATATCGCTGTCATTTTCCTCCTTGAGAATGCACTTGACAATTTATTTCTCCAATTGTCATTCGAAAAATGTTTTATTCCCCCATCACTACAAAAAAAAACTCCGAAAATTAATTCCCTATTTTTCAAAATACTGAACTAAATTCTCAATTTTCACCTTTTCATTTAATTTCATTTTATTTTAAGGATATCCAAGTACTTTGACTATTTTTTCTCCAGTGAAATGCTTTTCTACTTTTGTAGTCGAGCCTCACAGCGTTCATTTGAGCCCCATTTGACCCTAAGTTTGCGGACATTTTACAAAGATTTTATTATTCAAACTTTGCAGGTCTGAATTTGAATTTTGATATTGAACTGTTAGAAAACATTATAAAAATCTGAAGAAATTTTAGAAAGTTTACTTTAGGAAGATTGACGAAGATTTATGAAATAATTGAAAAGTTGTAATTTTTGAAAATTATAAGCCTTTTCTATAAATAATTTATAAACAATCAATTTTCTACCATAAAAATTATTTGTTCGGAATCGTAACAAATTTATTCATATTCAGTATTTTACCATAAATCGATTTCATGCCTAAAAAAAGGTTTCCGAAAGTTTAAACAATTTTAATTATTTATTTATAAACAATGAATGTTTAACAATAATAATTCTGTGCAAAATGAAATTTGAAGGACACTGAATATTCATGATTTTTTTCAAATTTTTCTCACGCAATTTGATTGACTAATTTGATGATTGAAAATAGTTGAATCTGTAGTGTGGTCTGTACCAAAGTGTAAAAGATACTTGGATATCCTTAAATTCACATTCTAACGGAAATTGTTCGTCTCACAGAATGTTCCCCAGTGTCTTATCCCCAGAAAATTCACTGAATATGAGAAAAAAAAAATACAACGACTGACAGAGAAAAAAACTGCATTCACACAATGGTAAAAATGTGTTTTATCCCTGAAAATCTCCTGAATATGAAAAAAAATATACAACGACTGACAGAGGAAAAAACTGCATTCACAAAATGGTAAAAATCTCAAGAATTTTATAAAGAGGGATATATCGTCATCATTTTCCTCGTTGAGAATGCACTTGACAATTTATCTCTCCAATTGTCATTTGGAAAATGTTCCATTACCCCATCACTACAAACGTCAAAGATAAAACTTCCAAAAATTCCAAAAATTAATTCCCTATTTTTCAAAATGCTGAACTAAATCCCCAATTTTCACATTTTCATTTAGTTCCATTTTATTTTAACTTCACATTCTAACGGAAATTGTTCGTCTCACAGAATGTTCCCCGGTGTCTTATCCCCAGAAAATCCACATTCAAACAGATTCCTGTTATTACACCAAAAGGTGAAGGCCATTTCCGCCGTGAAACTCCCCGTATTCGCGGAAACTCAGACTACGAGGAAGTGGAATGCAAAAACACGCGAATATTGGATTTCCCGGGTGAAGCTACAGCTCCACTACATACACGTCTATACGATAGTATTTAATATCCTGCACCTTCATTTCGAGATAATCGAGTTTGCGTTCGGCCATACGGTTGACGGAGACTCTTGACCCCATTTCAAATATGTGAATTCCCCGTGGATTGAAAAATTTTTCATCGTGCGTCAACAGGTGAATGGAAACGCGATAAGGAAATAGTGATTAATTAATTATGTAACGGATAGTTTTTCAATTCATGGGGCTATTTTTATCGTCTCTGTATATTCACTGTACGTCATTGGATGGATTTCCTTGTGGAATTATATTAAAAATAGAATTTGGGACATTGATTGTGCAATGAATTGAATAATTTTTTTGTACATTAAGGCCCGGGTGTACTATTTCCCGAATGTTATCTGGATTTTTTTCATCTTTCGTAATCCAAAATTGTCAATTGAGTGGTACATCATGTAGAAATTCCCCAAAATTATGATAGAATGATAAAAAAAAATGGAAAAAATTCTGAACTTTTTCAAAGAGGGTTTTTAATTGAGATTCAGAATGTGTTTGAAAAAAGTGGAAATTACAAATATATGATTCGCTGTGGTAAATTATCTATTAGCTGTCATTTTCCATGGTGCATAAAACACTAACAAAACACTAACTCCACATGGGAAGTGACAGCTAGGTATCTCAATTTTCAAAACAGTGGTATGTACTCATCTGCCATTTTTATGTGATAAAAGTGTGATTAAAAAATTCTCAAAAATATTACAACTTTTTTCAAAGCGCCTTTTCTGTAATAAATGTCTCTGTGCAGTGTGGGAAAAGATTTACGAAATCAGCCTTCCCCCTGCATGATATTGGGTGACAGGCCGCCATTTGTTACCGTAAATCAGATACATTGTTCAATGTCTTGTTATTCAACTTATTGTGAATATAAATTAAAAATTAAGAATTTTTTCAACGTTTTTTTGATTATTCATTCATAATTTTTCAAAACTTCTGCATGATGCAGGACTTAATTGACAATTACAGATGATGAAAGATGAAAAAACACACCGAGATAACGTTCGAAAGATGGTACACCCGGGCCTTAAATAATTATTTATTTTTTAATTTCATTGTGCACTAATTCATTATTTAATGCACAAAATAATTATTGAATACATAAGATGATTTTTTTGTGAATTAAATAATCATTTAATACAGAGGACGTCTTTGGGCTCGTCGTCAGCGTGCTGGCCCTATAAACCAAAGCGTCCCAGTAGCGCAGGTTTGAGTCCCGGTGATGAAAGATTTTTTCATCGCCGGAAAACGAACCCAGTGCATGTGGAGTTAGTTATGTGGAGTTAGATATAAGTTAGCTTAGAGGCAAGTGCGGGTAGGGAATTAGGCTGGGGTACCGCGTAGGTACTGGGACGGGTAGGTAAAAGACCACAACGGTCATACCATCTGGCACCACCTAATTTTTTTTAATCATTTAATACATAAAATAATTATTTAACACACGAAGAAAGAGTTTTACATAAATTAAATCCTTAAATTTTGGTTATTTTCGTTGTTTTTGTTAAAAACATGAAAAATTCAATTGGTTTAGTGAAAATGACAATTTTTTCTCGTAAAAATGCTATTAAAATTCGTCATTTTCCCCCAAAACATTGAAATTTTATCTATAATTAATTATCTTTTTCAATTTCATCCACTCGAACCCCTGGAACATATTTTTATTGCTTTTTTATATTAATTTTATGCCATTGAATCGATTTCCTTGTTGAAGGATATTAAATATAGAATTTACGACATTTATTAATTATTCAATGAATTAAATAATTTTTTGTGCATTAAAAAGAACAAAAAAATGCATTGTTTATGCATTAAATTATTTAATGCATAAACTAATTATCGGCACAAATAATAATTAATAATAATTAGATTACTATTTTTTATGATTAGAATAATTAATTATTTAACAAATAAATAATAATATAGATAGTTTCAATGAAATAAAATTCTTAAATTTTGTAAAAATATTCATAAACAAATCAATTGGTCTAGTGAAAATGGCATTGTTTTTTTTAAATGTTATAAAAATATCCAATTTTCACCCAAAACTCTTAAATTTATCTAGAATTAATTATTTTTTTCAATTTCATCTACTCGAACCCCGGGAGTACATGTCCTTCGAGGGCTGTCAGTGGCTGTTTGCTCTGGGCAAATGAAATTGATCGGTCACGAGTGTTTTTCAAGCGCCAATATCATCACCTGAATAGCATGATGAAACGCCAAACAGACCTTTCTCGTCGGCTTTTTCTCACGAGCAGTTGTAGACATTAAGTGTCGTACCCTGCATTTTTGCCATATTTTTATGACTAATGTTTATGTATGATTTTGTAATTTTAATCACTTGAATAGTGCGTCATTGTAATTCGCGAGAGGAAGTGAAGTCTGAAAGACGACTTTTTCCTGTTGAGTGCCTTCTTAATGCCGTCGAAAGGTTCGTGTTTCAAGGATTTCTTTGTTGAGAAATTCAGGGGATTTCATGTGCCAAGTGATATGCGTTTGGGAAAAGACGATTTGTTCTTCCCCAGAATTGAAATGTTTTATTCGTGACATTTATTTTTATTACACTTTCCCCTAGTAGTAATTTAATTCGATTTGAAGAATTTACAGAATTTATTTATGATTTAAAGAATTCATACAATTCCAAATTTCACTGGAAGTTCAATGTTATTCCACATTTTTGAGCTTTAGGAAGAAGACAATTCTTGAAATTTTTAGAATTTTTAATTAGAACATGAATATTTAATACCGAATTACGTTGAAATTTTAATTAATTTGTTTTTCATTCATAAATTTTGTAATTTAATGAAGAAATTCTGTGGAATTTCAGTGGAATTCGATTTAGGGGACTACGAAAGCATGAAATTTGAACATTAATTGAAAATTCAATGGAATTCCTCATTTTTATGCAGCAGAAGATGAGGATTTCCCAACTTACTTGAATTTTTAATCAAAGCATGAGTATTTAATATCAAACAATTCTGAACTTTTAATTAATTGAAATTCGAGGAATTCTATTCATTTGAATTTTAGAATTTCATTTAATAAAATTTCAACAAAATTAATGAAATTTAAAATTTTTTAATTTCTATTAATGTTCTTTGAATAATTGAACCGAAACTTCAAGTTTCCGTCAATTTTTCCATAAATTTTTGAATTTTTAATGAAGAAATGCCTTGAAATTCCAGTGGAATTCGATTTTTTTCAATTAAAAAAAAATTTTGATTTCATTTTTTTCTTGGAATTCGATTTTGAGAGTAAAGAAATCATGAAATTAAAAAATTAACGAAAAAATTCAATGGAATTCCTTATTTTTATGCAGCAAGAAGATGAGGATTCCTTAACTTACTTAAATTTTCCATAAAAACGTGAATATTTAGTAACAAATTACGTTGAATTTTTAAATAACTGAACATTAAAAAATACATTCACCTAAATTTTTATGATTTCTATCAATTTTCATGGACTCGATAACCCGAAATTTACAATTCCCATTGATTTTCTCGTCGAATTGTGAATTGCTAATATTGAAATTTCTTGAAATGTCAGATAAATTCAATTAGAGGTAAAAAAAATTCTGAAATTTCAGAATTAATTGAAAATTCAGGAGAATTCCTTGTTTTTATACAGCCAAAAGAAAAAAATTCCCGAACTTACCTCAATTTTAAATCAAAACATGAATATTCTGTATCAAATTACGTTGAGTTATCAAATAATTGAACATTAAAAAATACATTCACCTAAATTTTTCTGATTTTCGTCAATTTTCATGGACTAGATAACCCGAAATTTACAATTCTCATTGATTTCCTCCTCGAATTTCAGTGGAATTTCAGTGGAATTCAATTTAGAGGTAATAAAAAATCTGTCATTTCAGAATTAATTGAAAATTCAGGGGAATTCCTCATTTTTCTGCAGCCAAAAGAAAAGAATTCACGATTTTACTTCAATTTTAAATCAAAACATGAATATCCAGCACCAAATTACGTTGAATTTTCAAACAATTGAACATTAAAAAATAGATTCACCTAAATTGTCTCGACGCCTATCAATTTTCCCTGAATAACTGACACGTAATTTACAAATTATATTGATTCTCCCTAATTGTCAATTTTGTATGACGTCAATTTGATGTCAATTTTGTATGACGAAATTCCGAAAAAATTCGTGGAACTCGACCCGATAAAAACCACTTCCCCCACCTCCCGATCATTCCCCTCGGAATTCCTATGACTCCCAAACACCCAAAAACTTGTTGCCCGCGAGGTATTGCGTGCCGTTGTGAAAGCCCCGCGGGCCTCCCCCTCCCGAGCATCTCAAAAACACGAAAAAAACCCGACAAAAGAGACTTTTCCACGCGCAATCAATTACCGATCACAATTGACGAGCTCCCTCATTCGATAACGAAGGCAATTCCCCCGGGGCGACGAGAAAATTCCTCAAACGTTCGTTCGATTCATCTCCCCAATTCAATTCGTCTACCGTATTTGCTCCACTGGAGAAATGTCTCAAAGCATTCCTCGACATTGAACGAAACTCCTTCCGAATTTCCATCTTCACTCTTTCCCGGATGAAAAATAATTAATGAAGCTGAAACTAGCGGAATGCTAGCCAGCGGAAAACTCAATTCTAGGAATGAAGGTTCAAGGGTCGTAATTAACAAAAAGAAATTGATTAATTCCTTTCACGCAAAATTAGTTTCATACCTCGTTAAAACGCAAATTATCCCGGTAATGACGGGTTTTATGAAGAAATGTGATAAAACATTTTTTACAGAAAATTTAATTCTGCATATAAAATATCTTCTGCGATTATCTCCTAAACCCACTTGTTACGGAGATAATTGAGTAATTAACAAGAAGGAATTGATGAGCCCATTTTTTCAAGTACATTTTTTACGTTTCGTTAAATGTTGAAATATCTGGGTATCGAGTGACTCCGAAAAAATGTGATAAAACATTTTTTGTAAGAAATTTAATTCTCTACAAAAAAAATCTGATGACATTTTTTTCTAAATCCCTTCGTTGACGAGATAATTACGTGATTAACAAATAAAATTGATGAATTTCGCGTCGCACGAATTCCACGTGAAGCGAAAAATTTAATTTCCGGCATTTCTGATTCAAAAATGTTCACATATGCCTTAGAAGATACCTCAAAATGAATCTTTCACTGGTTTCAGCTCCATAAACAATTAAACAAATGTAATTGCCAGGGAAATACCGCCTCCGAGATTAACAAAAAATAATTGATGAGTGCATTTCTCTACTAGATTTTCTGTTTCGTTAAATGTTGAAATATCTGGGTACCGAGTGATTTTCTGAGGAAAAATGATAAGAAATTTTTCATAGAAAATTTAATTCTCCTTAAAAAAAATGTAATGACATTATCTCCTAAACCTCTTCGTTACCGAGATAACTGCTTAATTAACAAAAAATAATAATGAATTTCGCGTCGCACGAATTCCACGCAAATCGCAAAATTTCAATTTTTGCATTTCTGATTCAAAAATATTCGCACAGCCCTAGATTCCCTCAAAACGAATCTTCCGCAGGCGAATCTTTCACAGGTTTCAGCGCCATAAACAATTAAGCAGATGCAAGTGCCAGGGAAATACCGCCTCCGACATTATTCATACTGTTTGCTATTACCACATGCTCTTTCCGAGAAGTGGAGGTGCTCGTGGTGGGGATCACATCGATATAAGCCGCGGGTTAAACTCGGCTGACGACATTGTTCATGCCAAGTGCGAAACGGATTGAGTGAATAGACTTTTCGATAAAAATTCGAAAACCAGAAGAAATTCACGTTCGAGTGATAAGAAAAATAAATACATAAATAAATAAATAAATACATAAATAAACAAGTTGAGGCCGCATTTTCCGCCGCTTACAATTTCAAATTTTCCGGGAGGTGCCACTGCAACTGGATTATAAATCGGCATCGACACGTGATTTACGTGCTGCACACAGAGTCGGGGGTGTTATTCAGTAAAATTTCCCTCAAAGGCAAGAAAATTCAACCCACGTTCAGTGAAGTGTGCAAGGGTGCTGCTGGTGCTGAGAGAATAAATAAGGAATTATCTGAGATCATGGCCTGTGAGAGTCTGCAAACTGTTCCGATGATTGGGATCGCGGAGAGGTGAGAATATTAAAATTATTTGAGGCAGCGAGCGAGAGGGATTTTTAGGGTTTTCTAATTGGACATTTATCTTGGAGGGAAGGGGACTTGGAAGAAAATGTTATGAGACATTTTTATAGAAAATTTAATTTTCTACAAAAAAAAAAATTTATGACATTTTGTCGTAAACCCAATCGTTACCGAGATTATTGCGAAATTAACAAAAAGGAATTGATGAATTCATTTCGCATACATTACCTTTTCATGTCTCATTAAAACGTGAATTATCTCAATAACGAGGGGTTTTATGGGGAAATTTGATAAGAGATTTTTTGCAGGAAATTTAATTCTCTACAAAAAAATCTTATGACATTTTGTTGTAAATCCAATCGTTACCGAGATTATTGCGAAATTAACAAAAAGGAATTGATGAGTTCATTTCGCACACATCAGCTTTTCACNCACGCAAATCGCAAAATTTCAATTTTTGCATTTCTGATTCAAAAATATTCGCACAGCCCTAGATTCCCTCAAAACGAATCTTCCGCAGGCGAATCTTTCACAGGTTTCAGCGCCATAAACAATTAAGCAGATGCAAGTGCCAGGGAAATACCGCCTCCGACATTATTCATACTGTTTGCTATTACCACATGCTCTTTCCGAGAAGTGGAGGTGCTCGTGGTGGGGATCACATCGATATAAGCCGCGGGTTAAACTCGGCTGACGACATTGTTCATGCCAAGTGCGAAACGGATTGAGTGAATAGACTTTTCGATAAAAATTCGAAAACCAGAAGAAATTCACGTTCGAGTGATAAGAAAAATAAATACATAAATAAATAAATAAATACATAAATAAACAAGTTGAGGCCGCATTTTCCGCCGCTTACAATTTCAAATTTTCCGGGAGGTGCCACTGCAACTGGATTATAAATCGGCATCGACACGTGATTTACGTGCTGCACACAGAGTCGGGGGTGTTATTCAGTAAAATTTCCCTCAAAGGCAAGAAAATTCAACCCACGTTCAGTGAAGTGTGCAAGGGTGCTGCTGGTGCTGAGAGAATAAATAAGGAATTATCTGAGATCATGGCCTGTGAGAGTCTGCAAACTGTTCCGATGATTGGGATCGCGGAGAGGTGAGAATATTAAAATTATTTGAGGCAGCGAGCGAGAGGGATTTTTAGGGTTTTCTAATTGGACATTTATCTTGGAGGGAAGGGGACTTGGAAGAAAATGTTATGAGACATTTTTATAGAAAATTTAATTTTCTACAAAAAAAAAAATTTATGACATTTTGTCGTAAACCCAATCGTTACCGAGATTATTGCGAAATTAACAAAAAGGAATTGATGAATTCATTTCGCATACATTACCTTTTCATGTCTCATTAAAACGTGAATTATCTCAATAACGAGGGGTTTTATGGGGAAATTTGATAAGAGATTTTTTGCAGGAAATTTAATTCTCTACAAAAAAATCTTATGACATTTTGTTGTAAATCCAATCGTTACCGAGATTATTGCGAAATTAACAAAAAGGAATTGATGAGTTCATTTCGCACACATCAGCTTTTCACGTCTCATTAAAACGTGAATTATCTCAATAACGAGGGGTTTTATGGGGAAATTTGATAAAACATTTTTTGCCGGAAATTTAATTCTGGATAAAAAATGTTTTATGACATTTTCTTCTAAACCCACTCATTACCAAGATAACTGCGTAATTACTACAAAATAATGGACGAGCATTTTCAGAAGTCCTTTTTTTACGATTTGTTGAACGATAAATTATCCGGGCAACGATTGGTCGTATCAAAAAATGTGACAAAACATTTTTTGTAGGAAATTCAATTCTCTACAAAAAAGTCCCGCGACATTTCCTCCTAAACTCCTCCGTTGCCGAGATAATTACCCAATTAAACTGTCGCGAACACCTCCAGGAAATATAATTCCAAAAAACTCTGGAGATAATTGCACAGCAAACAGATGCGTCTCGCCTTTCAAAAACGGCAATTCATCGTTTCATTTTTGCATCGAAAAATTCCTGGAAGCCCCGAGATAACACCTCGCGCTCGCTGGGAAAGAACGAACAGTGATTCATTATCACAAAAATATCGCCGCGAAGGCCGATTAAAAAATTGGGGATAAGATACAGTATTTGATAACCGATTTGTACCCCCAGGAAATCAACTGGATTATCGCCACCGGAGGACATGTTATACTGGGGCGATAACTCCCACATTACCTGTGGAATGCTTCCAACATTGCGCGTGCTGTCGTCACGAGGCTGCGAGTGGCAGCGAAGTGTCTGCGTCGTGCCAATAGACGCCAATACAGATTCCGCAAGTCATTTGCAGATGACCCTGTTGGAGGCGTACTGCCGAGAAATTGGCATTCAAGTTGTGCGAGTGCGTGAGAACGACCTGCGAACAGCCATAGGCTCGGAGCACCGC
The DNA here is from genome assembly GCF_001412515.2 of Diachasma alloeum. Taxonomy (NCBI): domain Eukaryota; kingdom Metazoa; phylum Arthropoda; class Insecta; order Hymenoptera; family Braconidae; genus Diachasma; species Diachasma alloeum. The sequence goes on from NW_021680346.1 coordinate 1,500,098, forward strand.
GACATTTCGTGTGTTCTGCTAACGAGGGAGCACTTTTTCGAGTCACCTGAATGATTCGTACGATTGAACTAGGAAATTGAATAATCTTATCTGGACGGATACGGTATCAGGCGCGATGACATGCCCCGGCCGGGGCGGAGGTGGGAGTGGAATTCGTCGGACTGACGACATTTCGATCGTGTGACTAATGAGAGAGGATTGGGAGGTGGTCTCAATTTATTGGATTTGGAGAGACTGCTGTCTCGAGTACAAGTTTTGTGTCTTGTTAAAGGCAAATAAATTAGTGGGGTAATGACGGGGTTTACGAAGAAATGTGATAATATATTTTTTGTAGGAAATTTAATTCTGTGTAAAAAAAGGTCTATAACATTTTGCCGTAAATCCACGCGTTACTGAGATTATTGCGTAATTAATAAAAAGGGATTGATGAAGTCGTTTGACATAGACTTAGTTTTGTGTCTTAGCAAATGGTAAATTATCGGGATAATGACAGGGTTTACAAAGAAATGTTATAAAATATTTTTTGTAGGAAATTTAATTCTGGACACAAGAAGTTATATGACATTTTGCCGTAAATCGACTCGTTACAGAAATTATTGCCTAATTAATAAAAAGGAATTGATGAAGTCGTTTGACATAGACTCAATCTTATGTCTTAACAAATGGTAAATTATCGGGGTAATGACAGGGTTTACGAAGAAATGTCATATAATATTTTTTGTAGGCAATATAATTCTGGACACAAGAAGTTAGATAACATTTTCCTGTAAATCCAGTCGTTACAGAAATTATTGCGTAATTAATAAAAAGGAATTGATGAATTCATTCAACACAAATTCAGTTTTGTGTCTTAACAAATGGTAAATTATCTGGGTAATGACTGGATTTACGAAGAAATGTGATAAAATATTTTTTGTAGGAAATTTAATTTTGTATAAAAAAAGTCATTTATGTCATTTTCTCGTAAACCCATTTGTCAAAGAGATAATTTGGTAATTAATAAAAAGGAAATGATGAGTCCATTTGTACAAATAGAAATTGAGTCATCCTATCTGGACGAATATGATATTAAACGCAGTGGGATGCTCCACCCTGGGAGGAGGTGGGAGTGGAATTCGTCGGACTGACTGTGTGACTAATTTGAGAGAATTGAGAGATGTTCTCATTTTATTGGTTTAGGAGGGACTGTTGTCTCGTCTACGAGTTTTGTATTGATTGCAGTAGAATGGAGATTTTCGTTGAACTTTTGAAAATTAGAAGAATGTTAAAAGACATTTTTGGAGGAAATTTAATCATTTACAAAAACCGAAAAGGAACTTATGAATTCTTTTCACACAAACCCAATTTTGTGTCTTGTTAAATGATAAATTATACGGGTAATGGCTGATTTTACGAAGTAATGTCATAAAATACTTTTTGTAGAAAATTGAATCCTGTATAAAAAAAGTTTTATAACATTTTGCCGTAAATCCACTCCTTACCGAGATAATTGCGTAATTAACAAAAGGGAACTGATGAAGTAATTTGACACGAACCCAATTTTGTGTCTTAGTAAATGGTAAATTATCTGGGTAACGGGTGATTTTATGAAGAAATATCATTAGATATTTTTTGTAGAAAATTTAATTCTAGACACAAGAAGTTTTATGACTTTGTACTGTAAATCCACTCGTTACAGAGATAATTCGGTAAATAACAAAAAGAAATTGAGTCGAATGACGAAATTTCGATCGAATAGAGAAATATTCTCAATATATTGTTTTTATTATGACTGTTGTCTCCACTAGACACTTCACCACTAATTAAACAATTGAAGAAACATCCCTATGTACATTATAATTAAGAGTGCCTCAAGAGACACAACACTGTCCCCAAAATACATTAAACGCCACGTTTGTAGCAAAAATAAACTACCAATTCCAAAACCCAAAAATCTGAATAAAAGATCTGATTTCAGTCTAAAAACTGTGTCATTCATTCCCCCCGAAAAAAACCTCTTTCTCCCCATCACATGGCATATTAAATTTCACGTCGTCATTTCTCCCATTCACAGCTAGCGAAATACCTCCGCAATTCGAATATATCAACAGTGGAGGACCTCAAAATTCTGAATGTGACGTGAGTAGGTAGACGAGTCTATTACTCCCCCCAAAAAGTCGAAACTCTCGTTGATTGCAATCTCCACCCCCAGAGCTGAATCCACGATTACGAAAATAATTATCACGTATTAAACAGGTCGTCGGCGGAAGTTACGTTTCACTTCTTCGGTGTCTCCGGCGACGGGGACAGAATCAGAGAGGCCCTGAATCGTCTTGTTCAGCGGAGACGCCTCAGCGACTTCACATTGGAGTCAACACACTTCACATTCCAGCAAAAACCTTCATTAAGACTCCAGGTTTGGGTGCATTTGGTGGCGAGGCTGCGGCTCAATGCTGCACCTGATAATCTCGTCTTTTTTGTTGATAGAGCTTGCGGGTCGGTGAGCACGAGGTGAGATTGGGGGATCAGTTCGTATTGTCGTGCGTCGCCCAGGGGAGCGAGGGGATTAAATTCGTCTGGTATAAGGACGACATGCTTGTCAATATCAGTAAATCCACGAGGTGAATTCATTTTTCATTCGGTTACACTGGCAGGAATTTCTGGAATTTCAGGGGTGATGATGATGATGGTGATGGTTGGGAGTTTGAATTCAATTTAAAAGGAAATCGTTCCTGAAATTGCAAATAAATTGGGTTTTTCGTGTGAAGCGTATCTTGGATATTTCAATGAAAGCTTGAATTTTCAATAACAATAAAATTTAAATGTAATGCGTTGCATAAAATTTTCAAGAACAATAAAACTAAAAAACCCTAGTGCATTTGCCAGCAAATTTCATTTTATTGAGAATTCCATCGGTTTTCCCAAGATTCTATTGAAAAATTCGCAGCTCCTGCGTTTTTAAACTAAAAAACTTCTTCAAAAAATCTGAGACTAATTTCTTTGCGATTTTTAAAAATGAATTTCTCGACCGGAATTTTCTAATGGTTTTTTTCAAACTAGAAAACGTAATGTCTTGCATAAAAAAGCAAAAACCCTTCCGAATTTTTCTTTCAAAACCCTCCACTTTAAAAAAAAACGTGTGAAATGATCTGTCCTAAACTCAGATCGATCGGCCCTGTATCCATTTGTATTCACGAAGAGCATTAATCCTCCCAGAGAAATATGGCATCGAGAACTGCCAGATGACGGTTCAGACACGCATACATCACTCTTGACAATCGACAAAGCGACTCTATTAGACGCGGGTCAATACACGTGTCGAGTGGTTGATTGGGGAATGGAGCAGTGCAAGAATATTCATATCGATGTCAGAGACGTGCCCGACGTTAAAGTCGTGCCCATGAGTGCCACCATCGAAAGAGGAAATAATCTTCAATTGTTGTGTATCACTCCGAATATGAGGAGTCTTGGGATTGGCTTTGGGTGGACGAAGAATCGGGCTCTGCTCAAGTTGGAACCGGGGCATCAGTTCTGGGAGGATCTCTATCCTGCTGGGAGCATTCTGAAGATCGTTAATGCTCAGGTAAACATTTTGCTGGATTATTTTCGTGACAATGGGGTCATTATTGTTAATAAATCAAAAATTAATTTATTTATTCATTTATTCATTTATTTATTCATTTACTTGATTCATCGTTTTTTAAATTTTAATGTGAAAAACACAAAATAAATGAATGACAAAATCATTCCATAATCGAAGTTTGCTATATTTTTATTTTTGTTTTGTTTTATTTTTACTATTATTATGAATTTATTGGTATTGTATTTTAAAGAAGGAAAATGAAATGGAAGAATGGAATGGAAGTCCTTTGTATTTTCTGGAAGAATTCAATAAATATATACTACTACTAAATAACTAATTAATTTTTAAGAGAAAGGAGAAGATAATTAAAGGCTTAAATGAGTGAAATACGCACGAAAAAAAAATTATAGAAATACCTGCGGATTCGGTAGGACATTCGGGGATTTCTATTGAATTTTCTAGTAATTTTTGATTCTATTGAAAAATTCTGCAATTTATTTGCGCGTTGCAATTTTTTTTGTTCAATTTTTCTGATAAAAATAGAAAATAAATAAAGTACAAAAAACTTGGAAAAAACGTGTCGAGGAATTCTAGAGAAAATGTCTCATTAGAAATAATTATATAGAATTCCACAATTTTGAAGAATTCTGCAATTTATTTACGCGTTTTTTTATAAAGATGGTTATGGAAAATATTCTATAGAAAAAGTCAAAAGAATTCTATTTTTCAATTCAACTTATTCTATTGAAATATTTTCTATAGAAATTTCTCGGCCCAATTTTTTTTACTTTTTTTGTTCAATTTTTCTAATAAAACTGCAAGATAAATAAAGTACAAAAAACTTGGAAAAACCGCGTCGAGGAATTCTAGAGAAAATGTCTCATTAAAAAAAATTGTATAGAATTCCACTAAAATTTTCTACCGAATTTTTTTTATACAAAATTTTTCGTGTGTAATGAAAAAAAAATTTAAAACATACGCATGCAAAAATGAGAATAAAAGACAATCGACGTTACCCCACGAGAGAATAATAACGAAAATTAACGATTAATTGAAATAATTAAAACCAGAATAATCGTTGTAATTATCGCTTGCTCCACCCGCTTATACAAACGAATATAAATATCTCTGCGCAACAGAACTCGGAACTCGTTGCAATCGATGAGTATCAACTTCACTCATAATTACAACATTTGTACTCTCGGAATAATTGGGAGGCAAATATAATTCTACAAATGGCTCGGGTGAAGGAAAAAATTTAATAGAAAAACACATTAAATAAAAAAAATTCTGTTAGAGATTTATTGAATAATTTTGTTTTTTGCGCTGATTCTATAGAAGATTATATAACGTTTGGTTAAATTTAATTTTGTTAAGGGATATTTGATAGAAAAAAGTCAAAAGATTTTTATTTTTCTATAGAAATTCGCGACCGTAAATTTTCCGACTTTTTTCTGCTGTATTTTTATTTATTTCCCATAATAAAATCTATCAAAAAACAACAGAAAAATCAACATCTAGAGACATTTTTTTATAAATGATAAACAACAAAGCAATTAAAAATTATGCGACAAACATTTTTTTAGAAACAAATATCATTTATAAAAAAATGTTTATGTGGCATAATTTTCAATTGAATTGCTACAAAAAACAAATACCATTGAATGGAATTCTAATAAAATTCTTATAGTTCCAATACATATTCAGTAGAATTTTCATGAAAAATCGTTACATTTGAAACTAAATTTAAATAAAAATAAACAATTAAAGTTGTGCACGCATTTGAAATATTCTGGAAAATGTTTACATGCAGGTCGAATAGATCTTCCTGATTAAAACATAATCCCGAAGGTATTGATCATATTAGATTCGAGTTTAGTAGTTATCAGAGCTATGGAAATTCTTCAATACTTTGCCAACTTTATCGTGCGGTTTTGGCCACTTCCTATGGAGATTTACCAAATCTCTCCGGATTCGGTTCAACTTTCAGAAATATGCATGAGTCTCCGTGGAATATCTTCCGGATTTCATGAATCTCAGTACGAAAGTTGAATGATGGAAAATTTTGTTTGAGTTTTTCAATCTGTGAAAATATAAAAATCACTGACAATCGAGATTTTTCGTTTCACCAATTGTATTCGTTTCCTTCTCGTGTCTGGAACAAGTGTCTTCGTGATGTTCTTTTTTTCATTTCCGAAGATTTTTTGTATTATAAGAAAATATATTTTTTTTGTATTAGAAAAAAATTTTTTTTTTTATAATAATGTTTTTTTATTGTTAGTAAAAATGAAATTTTTAGACTTGTGTTGACAAAGAGTCTCTTGAATCGTTGGCTGATGAATTGATGGCATCTAATTATTTTTTTAATGTAGATATTATTGAGCCCTATCCATCGCCATTAATTAAAGTAAAATTCATAATGAAATTTATTAATTCTTCCTTCTTGGATTTGCATTCATTATGTGCTTGTGAATGATGTAATTAATTTCCATTCCATTCTTCGACTTGGATATACGTTTTAAATTCTAGAAAACAATTAATTATTTATTCAATTGATTAATTAAAAATTAAAATAATTAATTAATACATTATTAATTATTATATTAATTATTTTAAATTATATTTTCCATTTGTAATTATTAATCATTTCAATGTAATAATTCAATTATTTACGTATTAATTAATTAAATAATTAATTTTTAATTCATTAATAATTAATTAATGGATTGATTAGCAAAAATAGCAAAAATGCTATCCAAAAAGAAAATCAATTCCCCACTCGTTTTGTATTGCCCTCACAATATAATTCCAGAAATCAGCGATATATACTTGCAACATAGCCCAGCGTTCGATGTCGGTTAGAGTTGAAGTGGTGAATCGCACGCTAATACCAATATGTCCTCGGGATAACTCGTGGGGGTTGATCTGGCCCGAGACTGGGCCCAATTCAGAGGCCCTCCTGGAGTGCCCCAGGGGCTTCATTGGGCCCAGAGTGTCGAGACTCTGCTCCATGAGAGACGCAACGACGTCCGTCTGGCAGTTGCCTGATTTCTCAGAGTGTTCATATCAACCGTTCATAGTACCTTATTCCAATGTAATTATCGAATTAATTGGACATTAGGATATCCAAGTACTTTGACTATTTTTTTTGGTTCATTTGATCCTGAGCCGCCCGGAAAAATAATACATTTGAAGGGAATAAAATTTTTTATTTTTTATTTTTCTGTTCATTTTAACAATATTTTTGTTTGAATTTATTAAAAAATAATTATTGATTCATTAATAATGCATGAATTCCATTCTAATCATTAAATTGTAAATAATTATTAGAATAGAATTCATTATTAATTTTGAATTCATATATTATTTGTTAATTTTGTTTGAAATTAATTAATGAACTCCTTAATTCTTCATTATAAGGAATAAATAATTCATTTGTTTTAAATAAAAGATTATCACATGTTAATAAATTATTCTTCTTCGTTTTTTGAACAATAATTTTATTATTCATAATAAAATTGATAAAAATATTTAAAACACTATTTATGAAAAATCAAATTTTTTCATGTTTTTGAAAGAATAAATCATTTTCACGTCTTTCCGAAATGTAATTTGCAATTTTATCATGGATTTACATTCTGGAAATTTCCGTATCAGTACTTGGATATCCTTAATCTCCATCAATGATGAATTCACTAGAAAATTGGTGAAATGGTTCGAATCAATTATGTTTTAACAACAATTTTAATTAAATATCTTAGAGATAGAAAATTTCCGTTCAAACTGTTTTCGTAGTTCTAATTTTTCTCCACAAGAAATTTCTGACCAAAAACTTTGCTGTTCCCTTTTTAGTTCGAGACGTTTAAAAAACTCAACAAGAGGCATACGAAAAAATTAATAGAAAAATCTAGTGAATTCTGTGCAAAATTCTATGAGATTTCAATTGAACTTCTATTGAAAATTCGATTAGTTTTTGGTCGATTCTATTGTAAAATTTCACAATTTTACTGCGCGTTGAAAAATGTCCAATGGACATTATTTTACCAAAAAAAAACACTAAAATTTTATTTTCCCTATAGGATAATTTCTGTAGGAATTCCTCAATATGAATTTTCTATTTTTTTCTCTTTCAACTAAAAAATTCAAACAAAAAAAAATTGAATTTGAATTTTTTTTCCAAACAAAATTCAATTCAACCAAAAAAAAATTGAATTTGATTTTTTTTGCAAACAAAATTCAATTCAAACAAAAAAAAATTGAATTTGAATTTTTTTTCGAATGATTTTTTTTTACGTGAAAACTAGTTGGACTCGAACCATTTGGCCTTCCTTCCCCCTTGAATTTCGTTCTCATCAATTTTCAATTTTCAGTTTCGAAGTTTAACATTAGGCTATCAAAACACAACAGGCTCAAAGACAATCACCTCACTGTGGGAGGCACTGAGATCCCGAAAATTACCCCTGTACCCGGGCGAAGGCGATAGACTCTTAAGTATACTCGCGATGATCGAGGACTATCAAAGCTCAATAAACGATCTCGATGACTTGTACAATTCCGCCGAAGTGTTAACGAGGATAATTAATAGGATACTGACCGATGAGAACTCTGTACTGACGCGTGATAAGCAGTTGCTCCTCCAGCAACTCAGCCTGAGGAATTTGGAGTATTGGACAAGACTTTTAATTTATCCGTATAAGCACTTGGCACTGTCATCTGTCGTTGTCGATATTCAGGCGTTACATGGGGCTGGGGATGACTGGAGGGAGTACTTGCTACGGGTGCCGGTGGATGATTACATGTAAGTAGTATTTGTGGACAATTTTTTTTGTTCATTTATTTCCTTTTTCTATCTGTTTATTTATTTTCTAGGATTTCATTTAATGAATGTGAAAATTTTATTTATTCACGCACGAAAAAAATTCATAGAAAAACCTAGAGAATTCAATTGCATTTCTATTAGACTTGCGATCCTATTGAAGAATTCCACAACTTCACTGCGAGTTTCTCTGACAAAATGTCCAATTGAAATTGATTTAATCAAAAAAATCAGTAGAATTTCATCTTTTTATGCTTTTCTTAACTTTTTCTATTGAGGGATTTTCTATAGAAATTCTTCGACATGAATTTTCCAAGTTTTTTCACTTAATGTTCCGTCGGTTTTTATGAAAAAATAAAATAAAACGACTTGGAAAATTTGGCCCGAGGAATTTTCCGTAGGAAAAAAAATTATTAGAAGTTATTTTATTAATTTTTTTTATAGATTATTTTTTATTGAACATTTCTGTTGAAAAAAACACGCATCCAATAGAATTTTATAACGAATTCGCCAGCTTTTATTATCAAATTTTCTCATACGTATTCTTTTTCCTGAAAATTTTGGCATGAGTTTTAGAAATTTTAATTAAATAATATATTCCCTGGAATTCGAAGGATTTTCATTGTTACAAATTTGAAAATTTCATGGAAAAATCAATGAAAACTGTGAATTTCAGTTTAATCATTCCAAGAAAATGAATTGAAATCAGAAATTATGAATGGAATTCCGTCGAAAATTCAAGAATATGTTCAAATGAATTTTCAATGAATTGAAAATTCAACATAATTCAGTACTAAATCTTCATATTTTGGCTGAAAATTTAAGTAACATGAGGGATTCTCATCCCCTGAAAATCTCGCTGTTCAAAAATTTGTAATTTCATTAGATCTTCAATGAAATCTGGAATTTCATGAAAATCTCCCGCTGGCAAAATCGAATTTAACGTCATTTTTCCAGGTATCCCCATTGGTACAGTGATAGTATAACAATTCGCCTCATGAAATCAGACATCGATGCCAATATCAATAAGACGTTCAGTGGAATTGTCATTGTTTATAAGAATATTACAAAATTCCTGCCAACTACGTATGTTAAGGAACTGGAGTGAGTAATAATTTGAATTACACTTCACTTTTCTTTTTAATAAATAGCTCCTAAAAAAAATTGAGAAATATTTGTCAACTGGAAAAATATATAAAATCTAAATCAATATTGCTTAATTCATTTCAACAATATTTTTGTTACTAATGAACGTTTATTTTAAAAAATGTCTTAATCACATGAAATGAATGATTTACTCAATCGAAATGAAGAATTAACACACGTTAATAAATTCGTTCTTTACAAAATTCACTACTCAATCAAATAAATAAAAAATATAATGAAACTAATGTTTGAGTGATTGATCAATATTCCTGTGAAGCCTTTCAAACAACTTTTGCATATATCACAATTTTTTAAATTCATTTCAACAATATTTCTGTTGAAAATTAATATTTAATTTTAAAAAATGTTTCAATTACATCAAATAAATGATTTATTCAATGCGAATGAAGAACTATTACACGTGAAATACACTCCAAAAAATTATTCAACTGCTAACAAATAAATTCTTCATTTTCACCGTTCAATCAACAAAACAAAAAATACAATTAAATGAATATCTGAGTATTTAATCAATGTACCAGGGACGGAACCGACCTGGAGTATCGTTTTCACTCTCGTCTAGTAACGGTGGCCCTCTCCCCCGCCCTCGACGACCGCAGTTACTCGAAAATCCAGATAGAACTTAGAATGCGATATCTGCAGAATATCACTGGCTCGTGGAACGTATCCTGTGGCGTTGAAGACCACACGGGGTCCTGGGATTTGAACTCGTGTTCAGCAACATTAATCAGGGATGAAAGCTCGACCCAGTGTCTGTGCACAAAGCCAGGAACTTTCGCGGTATTTCTGACTGCCCGAGCAACGAAAGATGCACTGGCGCACGATAACCAAACCACGTTCATAGTTCTTTTGGGGTGTGAACTGTGTCTTTTGGAGAGCACGATATCATCATTTATTCTCGTATTTCATCTGTGGAAAAACCGTACGTGGTTGAATTTTTTGAAGCTTCAGTGCGCAGCGGCACTCGTTGGGGCAATGGGAGTCTTCATTTATGCCATTCAGAGTTCATTGGCTGAGGTAATTATCCACGAGTTTTAATTTGCATTTTATTTAACTGGAAATTGTTGTTGGTTTCGGGTGGCGGCGTGGTACTCGTCAAATTCGAAATGTTTTTTTTTTGTGTCAGGATAACTTAATTTGGCCTCAGCATTTCCAAGATGCCATTTTTAGACCATTTTATGTGATCGATCGTTTCTCGAGAATTTCGAAAATAATTATTTGAATTAAAAAAATTATTGTAAAACTAATATTCAGGAAAAGGTAAAAAAAATTAATGTTGGCTGCCAACGTTGAGGTAATGTTGATTATCAATGTTGGGGCAATGTTGAGGGCCAACATTGGGCCACTTTTGGCTATCAACCTTGGGGCACCATTGGGAAAGTGTTGGATATCAATGTTGGGGTAATGTTGACTACTAACGTTGGGACAATATTGGCAGCCAACATTGGGGTAGCTTTAGCTATCAACGCTGGGGCAACGTTGGGGCGATGTTGGCTGCCAACGTTGGGGAGATGTTGACTACCAATATTGGGGAAATGTTGGCTGCTAACATTGAGACACTATTAACTATCAACATTGGCCCAATGTTGGCTGTCAACGTTGGGACAGTGTTACCAGATCGTGACGTCACCCCATTTAAAATTGTACAGGTTGTGGCTATAAATCTCCAAAGTCTGGCAACCCTGCGTTGGGAATGCATTCCTAAACATTACATTAGAAATTAAAAAATGATTTGAAACCGTTCAAATAACTGAATTTCAATGATTTCCCGCAATTTAGAATTGCCTCCGCCTCACAAAATATTTACACATTTCACTTTTTTATCCAACAACATTTAAAAAAACAGCAATACTATTTTACTCTGCTTCAAAAATAAATTCCCAGCCAACTACTA
>NW_021680346.1:1511995-1571019 GCF_001412515.2 Diachasma alloeum
CCCCCCCCAACAACCAAAAAAAGAGCGAAGATAAGCGAATAAAAGGTGTTTCTAGATTTCTATTCCCTAATGTGGAGAATTCACATGCTAATTCTGCGCATACAAATTCAATGAATGCTCCTCTCATGCCTCTACACAAATGGCAAGCCCCATAAAACCACCGATCTTAATAAAAACTCGGGTGCACCTTCCCTGCAAGTGGTATTTGCAAAGACTTTGTAACAACTTGCTTCAGAAACTACTCGAGTGGAGGACAAAGGAGCCGCGCTAAACTGTGCCCGGTACAATGCGACGAAAAGTCTCGATTTAATCAGTCCAGGAAGGGGCGGGGGTAAAGGGGGACGGAGGAACCGGCGGGAAAAACATTTTTCCAACTTTTCACTTTTGAGAGGAAAAAGGAAACGAAAAAAGTTTTTAATGTCTTGAGTATACCTGGGTGTGATAACCCGAGGAGTGGGCATTAGCAGTAAAACAAGTTCAACGAGATTTCCTGAGAATAAAGATTTCCCGCAGCTGTTTCATGATGAGTTGAACATTGTTTGTCTCCAAACAATTTCCATTCTTCAATATTTGTCCAGAAGTTTAGGGGCGGACATTAAGGATCCAATTACATTCTAGGGCTTTGGCGATGTGTCAAATGGAATGAATTTGAGTTGTAATACTTTCAACGAGTAAAAGTTGGTCGAATGGGAGAAAAAGTTTTTTTGATTCTGAGGGAGAACATGTGAAGGGAATTATCCATCGATTTTTTATTGATTTATACATACATATTTCATTAATTTATATCGAATCGAAATATCTTTGATGTATACCCTTATGTTGACTTTTGGGACCCTCATGATCATTGGGACCCTTGAGACCCTTGTAACCCTTAGGACCCTTGGAGCCCTTGAGATCCTTGTAACCCTTAGGACCCTTGTAACTCTTAGGAACCTAGGGACCCTTTTAACCGTTAGGACTCTTGGAGCTCTTAGAACCCTTGGGGCCCTTAGGATAAAGGCTCACGAGGACCCTTACGACCCTTGTAATCGTTAGGACTCTTGGGGCCCTTAGAACCCTTGGGACCCTTAGGATAAAGGGTCACGAGGACCCTTGAGATGTTTAGGTCCCTTGGGGCCCTTAGGCCCCTTGGGGCCCTTAGGCCCCTTGGGGCCTTTAGGCCCCTTAGGCCCCTTGGGGCCTTTAGGCCCTTTGGGGCCCTTAAGACCCTTGGGACCGTTGTCTTAATTTACAAAATTATTACATAGAGAGAAAACGGCCAAAACTAATTCACTCATTATTTTCAATTGATTCCATTCAAATAATTAATTCTCACATTTTGATAAATCAATTATCTTCGCCATTTAACCAATGATTGAACCGAAAAATCATGCGTTCATATTTTTAAAAAACCGTTATAAACCCATCCACTTAATTCAAATGAATAATTCCTCCGCATATTCAAAATCCGGACTAAACATATCGTGTAATCCCTCGATTTTCAGAGTTCATACGCAATAGTCGCCGTGACACTCGAGGCATTTCTCCTCATGGGGATGTCATCCCCAATATCTCAAGCTTTAATAATCTACGCTGACCTGACACAAGTCCGTCCGAGTCAGCAGTTTCAGCCTACTGTGATAGCCGTGATAACCGGACTCCCAATTATCTGCATTTTAACAACTGAATTAACCCACAAGAGCACCGGCTGGCGGCACGAGTCCTGGTGGTTGATTTTTGGCACCGGGGTTTACAATATTTTCGTCAGCTGTGTTGCCACAATGCTCTCGATTTTTCTCCTACTGTACAGTGGAATTCTGTGGAAAGCCCACGTCCTGATGGACCAGAGCGCTGTCAAGAAGAAGAGCATTGACGGCAAAATTGGATTACTCCATCGAGCTGCACTCACTGTTTGCGGACTCATTGTCATGGAGGCAGCCTCGATCTTGTTTGTCAACTCGTCGGCGATGATTTATCATTATCTTTTCGGGGGTATTTCCAGCGTTTTGGTGAGCAGATGAATGGGGATGAGTAATAAGTGTGAAAAAGCATGAATGGAGGTGAAATAATCTTTTTTTTTTTGGTTTCCAGGGGTTTGTTATACTTTTTTCGTACATTGGAGGGGGAGAAGTTAGACTGTTTGCTCCGATTCTGAGGAAGTTGAGGTTGACTGATGACGCGGACATCAAATCTGATTCAATTAAAGGTAATTATCAAGTCATAAAGGGAAAGTTTAAAATTGTATGGTTTATGGGTCGATTTTGCATGCCCAGGTAAATGAGGAGTTTGAATATCTTGACAGAGAGTGGTTTTAGGGAAAAATGTGAATAGATTTTTTTTGTGGGGAATTTCTTCCGCTATAAAAAATATCTTTTGAGATTTTTTTCTACATCCACTTGTTTACGAAATAGACACTAATTACCAAAATTATGAAAATCTCATCGTGTCGTTTCGTAGATTTTACTGCAGGCAGCCTCTGGCATTCCCTATAGAACATCTATAGGAAATTCTATAGAAATCGCTATAGAAAATTACATGGAAATTCCATCGAATTTTTATTAAAAAGAACTATATAAAAATATATAGAAATTGCTGTAGAAGACTTCTATAGAAAATTATATGGGAATTCAAATGAAAATTCTATAACAAGCTTATAGAAAATGTTATTGGAAACCCTATAGACAATTATATAGAAATTCCATCGAAATTGAAAGAAACTCCTATAGAAAATTCTATAGGAGATTCTATAGAAATCTTCTATAGGAGATTCTATAAAAAATTCTACAGCAAACCCGTAGAAAATTACGTGGGAATTCCATTGAGATCTTCATTTAAAAAATCTATAGAAAATTCTATAGAAGAATCTATAGACCAAATCTACGACAAACAATGTTATAGGAAATTTCCATAGAAAATTATATGAGACTTCTATCGAGGCATTTGTAGAAAATTCTATAGAAATAGCTATAGGAAATTTATTTGGAAATTCATATAGAAGAATCAATAGAGATCTAAAGAAAATCTATAGAAATTCTTTAAAAAAAAGTCTATAGAAATCTATAGAAAGTTTGTAGATATCTATAAAAAATTTATAGCTTCTTTTTTCATGTGTACATGTCTCCTCAAGTCTCCTAAATCCTCCCCCTTTCAATTTTACCAAATTTCTCTCTGACAATATTCTTCTCCCCCCCCAGTATCATCGAAACCGCCTGATCTAGACAACGAAATGACCCCCCAATCCACAACAATGCTGAACGGTCGAGGCTGCCGACCGCTGCGTGGGCAGACATTGAGCTCCACCGCAATCCGCTACACCATTGAAATCCCACCGTCACACCAAAAGCCCTCGCGACCCTCTCGTCGTGCCGAGCCCCGAGTGTCCCACACCGACGACATAAACCTCGAGAACTACAGCACAAGCCCCCGAAAGTACCACGAGCCAAGGAAATACGATAAAACAATCGGCCCCCAGAATCAATACTGCCACCGTGATTTCTACGAGGTCAACTCCAGGATTATTCAGCCCCACGAGCCAACGAAGCACGCGAATTCCCGGGATATTCAAACGTCAACCTGTGCTGATGCCATAACTGCCGAATGCTCAACAACAGTATTATGCAGTGTCGATATTGAAACGAGAATGGGTTTAAGTGCCATGCCAGACGTTACTCTGGCAACTAAAAGTGACACAGAACATTCAAATGTTGAAATAATCCCTCGCGATGTTGTTAATGTTATTCCGGATATCGCCAGCACTGGGGGACGAAAGCAGCCGGACGACGAGGAGAAGAGTGAGGACATTGGTAATTGTGAAAATACGGCGGGAATGCTCGATCGCATCTCTCATGATCTCGATTATTTGTTGAATCGCACCGGGGAAGAAGCATGAATTATTTCATTAAACGCATTCCGAGCGGCTCGGGCGTTGTGCCTGCGCTTGAAACACGAGCTGCATTTTTTTATGAAAATTGAGAGTGCATTGGGTGAGTGAGGGGATTAGGAATGGGGTGGAATGAAGCTGGTGACGTGGGACGGGGGTCCCGAAGGTGCGAATCCAGGCGGTTTTTTTTGGATTGGAATGCTTGGAGAATGGCTTTTCCATCCCATTTTTCCTCGAGTGGATTATGCTGATAGAAAATTTAATTTTAGGGAGATGTTTTTTGGGGGAACAAGGATTATTTGGTTTGAGGGGTTCTAGGGTCAAATTACACTTATTTTTAGTCGAGAAATTTTCTACTTTCATGAATTGATAGGACATTCCTGCCTAGAAGATGATTGCATGAATAAGTGAATTGAATGTTGGTATGTGTGTACACACGACCCAATATGGCCCAGAATAATTGATTAATTGACGGTTGAATCAAAATTATTCATGAATTGAATGTGGTTCACTCGAATGAAGACTTGAATTGAGATTTTCGTATGTCACATTAAACAGAATTTTTTATTTCCAAATTTTAAATAAATCTTTGTAATTTACGATTTTGTTATCTTGAATTGATGGGATTTACTGCAGGGAAGAAAATACAAACTTGGCATGATTTTACGTTAAAAAAAATCAAATATTCTTATTATTAGGACAAATAAAATTGACTGAAATTCACTGCCAAATCAAATTAATTGAGAAAGTCATCATAAATAATTGTTGTTTCGACAAAATCATCTCGTTAATTAATTTATTGTCTGAATGTAGGTTTTGGTGAATGTCTCTTCCGAATTATTGTATACGATAAAGAATGGAGATTCAGGAATGCGGCAACATGGCAACGTCACGTGTGTTTGAAAACCGAAATACTGTTTATGATACTTTTATTGTGACGCATCGAAAAATACCATAATTCTTATGTTCATGACTTCCATAATTCATATTAATAATTTAGAAATAAAGATGATACTTTTTATAATCTGTTTTATTCAAGAAAATTCAACGATTCCAGACGTATGGGTTGTGCTGTTTAATCAATCATTTTTCCATTTTCATTGTCATGTTATGTTTGCATGAATCCAAAGGATATTTTTTAATTAATTATTAAAACTTACCTCTCTTTCTCTCTCATTAATGCGCAGGAACTTGAAGGATTGCTCAAGGATTTGATAGGAAAATTCTGAGCATTAGGTTTTAATTCTCCATGTGAGAGAGATGGAGTAATTTTAGAAATTTGGGATAATTCAGGGAAATGTTCCTCGGCAATTTTCTAAATTTTGTGTTAATGAATATTGTAGGCAGAGGCGTAATGGAGCCACAGTCACCCAGGATTCGTCAACAAGGTAAATGTATGAAAACATTCAATGGAAAGCCCAAGCGCTTTTTTTAAGAAATTCTATTGAATTTCTATTGGAATTTAATTACAAAAATCGATTTGCTTTTTGCGCCAATTCTGTCGCAGATTATGGAATTTTATCCTATTATTTCGTTAAGAGATATTTAATACAACAAAGTCAATGAATTTTCATTTGTCTATAGAAATTCTTGGGCATAAATTTTCCAAGTTTTTTTCTGTTGTATTTTAATGTTTCTCATAAAATCAAAAAAAAACTTGGAAAACTCTTAATCATTCAAATAGAGTGAAATATACGAAAAAATTAACATCTATATACTTTTTTTTTATAAACAAATGCCTGTTGAAAAATGAATGTAAAAGTTGTGTAATTTTCTATAGAATTTGCACAAAAAACAAGTAGAATTTTCTAATAGAACTCCAATACAATTTTTACAGAAAGACCGAATGCCATTGTTTTTTCTATAGAATTGTTTCCATCAACCATCCCTTAAAAAAAATCTTATAAATTACTCTAACCTCCAATTATCAACCCCACATTTCTTAAAATGAATTTATTCAAAATCAGATTTAAGTTTTTGGTAAATATCTGTATTAACAGTTTCGAATTTTAATTTTTTCATACAGTTGTTTCATTCGATTTAATTGAGTTGCCGTTTTTTTACGGTGTAATTCACTTGATTGGTATCAATACGTAGAATCAGTATGGATTAATTTAGATGGTCCTGCGGAGATAATTCATGTGAATTCAGTGGTGAAGTGGCGAGACGTGATAAAACGAACGAGTTGATTTTGCCATTTTCATTAATAGCGGATTATCTCGGTAATGAGTGAATCTAGAAGAAAATGTCAAAAGACATTTTTTGTAGAGAACTTCACCAGCAAAAACAAATGTCTCTTGATAATTTCCCCTAAACTGCCTCATTATCAAGATAACTTAAAGTTTAAAACGACTAAATGCCTGAATTCACTCAACACTTCGAAATTCCAAATCACAACATTAAAATCAATAACTTGTGGCTCTCAATTTGAACGAAGAATCAAAATATATTTTTAAAACATAAAATTGTAACATCCCATGTCACCAATGCACCACTGAATTCCGACAAATTCCCCTCTCTAATTTTAAAAATCAATTGTCACCAAAAGTCATGAAGTATCATAATGTCAGAATAAATTAAAAACAGAGGAGGAAAAAAAACATACAGATATAACAATTTAATATAAAAAAATACGAGAACCTCAGCCACGGCACCACTTTCTCCAAATAACCCCTCCCCCCTCGCCCCTCTCAATCGCAAATTACTTAAAAATATAAAAATACATAGCCAGTCTATACATCGAGCGTGCAATGTGGCACAGTGAAATGATCTTACTGAGTATCATGGATGGTTAACTGCCACTATCAGCAATCGTAGGTGGTTCAGTATTATCAGTATTTGTGCATGGTCTAATTGTTGAATTGGAAAGCCCTGTTAATTTTGGCGTTGAATTAATTACACTGTCGTTGATTGGTGGTACAGTGTTACCTACGGAATTATCCAGATTCTGGTTGCATTGAAATTCAGGATCTGGTAATAACAGTGTCGTTTGACTAGGTAAATTAGTCAATGATACCATTCCTGGATTCGTCAGTTGTTTGCTGAAACAACTTCGCAGTGCTTCCTCTATTAAATTTGCTATTTTATCACGATCATCCTGAAATTATTAGTAAGTTTAAAATAGATGGACAATTGCATTATTTTATAAATGGGTTCTCTTTTTTTAATTCTTATTTCACTATTTTTTCATATCATAGTACTATCATCAATTGAAATGTCATCAAAATTTCGCGTATTATTTCGTTC
Source organism: Diachasma alloeum (assembly GCF_001412515.2). Taxonomy (NCBI): domain Eukaryota; kingdom Metazoa; phylum Arthropoda; class Insecta; order Hymenoptera; family Braconidae; genus Diachasma; species Diachasma alloeum. The sequence continues at coordinate 1,519,101 of NW_021680346.1, forward strand.
TGTCAAATAATTCTACATTTAGACCCTCTCAAGACTCGAATTCGTTTTTAATTAAGTCCGGGTTTAATCAAGTTTCAATCAAGGTTTAATCAGTGTACAGCCAGGATGTAATCAGGGTTTATTCAGGATTTAGCCAGAGTTTAACCCAGGTTCTGTCAGAAGTTAGTCGGGACCATGAATCAATATGAATAAGTATTCAACATAATAGACTAGTACCTGAGTTTAATAGAGATAGAGATTTTTATATAAAAAGCTCATGACAGTATTGTGTAACTTGATAAGCAATGATGCTGTTCTCACCATTTTTCAACTTGATTAAGAAGCCATTGAAATATACTTTTCAAGCCCTGATTTAATTGCTATTACTGATGATTCTTTCAGTAATCATGAAAGAACCGATTTTCTCTTTCAAATCGCATAAACAATGTGCTGTAACTCAACAACGAATTGTGCGACCCCCATCATATTCTGATAGAATCAAGAGGGTATTGTTATCAATTTTATGAGCCACGACTAATTCCATTTTGATGACAAATTGTTGAGTGATCGTTGAAAAATCGATTTTTGGAAAAATACCAATTTTCCTATCTATATGAAAAATTGAATTTTAATTGGTGCAATGAAGAGAGCTTATTAAATTCTATATTCATGAAAAAAAATAATGAAATCAAGGTCACATATTTGTCAAGTCATTTTAGTAATTGCATTAAGTTAATGTTAAATTTATTGATGAATGGATTTTGCAGGGATCGAATGTTTCCATCTCATGAAATCGTGAATTATCTCCAGGAATAATAATTTTAAAGTAAAATATCGATAAAAATTTTGATCTTTCGAATTGAAATGATTTGATATTTATGAAATCTCACCTCATTGATAAATCCAAAATGTACGAGCTCTTGTGCGAGAAGCATTGACGAATCCGTTTGCGAGACAGCGCACGTCAACTGCCTATTCATCTTGTCGTCCATCCGTAACAATATCGTCATCTGAAATTGCTTATTATCAAGGTACGTGTAAATTATCACAATTAATGAGCCAGATGGGAAGCGAGGGTATACTTACAAGCAACTCGCCACTGTCTTCTCTAGGCTTAACGTTACACATCATATTCACTACTCTACGCGTCTCTACATCAACTGGTTCTGGTGTTACGGATTTAACAGACTCGGTAACTTCAGGCGATATGGCCCGTGGACGAACTGGAGGTGGCAATTTGGCTATGAATGCTGTTAATGGATAAATGCCATATCTGGAAATAAAAAAATTAACAATATGAATTTTGCGTGAAATTCACTCAATTATCTCCATAGGGAGTGAATTTAGGAGAAAATGTCATAAGAAACTTTTTGCAGAGAATTTTGTCAGCTACAAAAATGATCTAGTGACATTTCGTCTTAAAACCACTCGTTATCAAGATATTTGGCAATTCAAATTCAATTTTGCAGTTAAATTTGCAATTATTTCGATAACGAGTGGTTTTAGAGTAAAATAGTAAGAACACTTCTAGGAAATTTTCTCCACCACAAAAAGTCTCTGGATATTCTCCCCCATGTAGTCCAACAATGACAAAAACTCACTTGACGTCTTCCACAAATTTTTCCAATTTCTCAGCAACCGGTATATCACTCAGTCGTATTTGGTGTGGGGGTCGGCCTTGATATCTAATTTCAGCGAGTACAGTGTCCGGTCCGTATAACCTCTGCAGTACCTCATCCGTAATTGTTTCCGATATATTTGCTGAACACAAATAAAAGATCATCTATCATTTTCCCATTACATAACGTATGAAAAAATTTAGTTAAACATTTCTATCTTTAAGAAATTCCATTGAAAATTTGTACAAAAATTCTTGAACAGGAATTCTATAATTTTTTTCTGGAAAGAAAGAACTCTGAAAATTTATGCTCAAGAATTTCTATAGAAAAATAAAAATCTAGTGACTTTTTTCTATAGAATGAGTCTCAACAAAATGACGGGAGAATTGCATAACCTACAATATTGACGGAAGGAATTAATTCAATTTTTAAATAAAATTCTAATAGAATTCCCCTAGAATTTTTATCTTTAAGAAATTCTACTGCAATTCTACAAGAATTCTATTAAAATTCTACTACAATTCAATTAAAATTTTTTTATTTCTTCAGTAGATGTTGGATCACAGAAAGAGTTTATAAATGTTGATTTTCTAGTAGAAATAATTTCATTGGGATCATTTCTATAAAAATTCATAGACAAGAATGTTCAATTTTTTCCCCCTTGAATGTTATTACGAAAAACAAATCAACAATAGAAAAAACTTGAAAAATTGATGCCCAAGAACTTCCGTAGAAAAATGAAAATAAAAAAGTAAAATTGCATAATCTGAAGATTACAACAAAAATGTCAGTAAAATATCCTTAAAAACAGAAAAAGTTTTTAAATAGAATTTCTCAAAGAAGACCAATTTTTTCTCTCAAAATTTTTCATATCTGTATTCACTCAATAAAAATTGAGACGACTCACTGGCAGAATTGACGAGGGCATGTGCTGCGAGTAATTTGAGCGAATGTACTTCGAACAATACTGGATGGAACAATAATTCACGTGCACTCGGTCTACTGTGTGGATCAGCCTGAAGACATTTACTTATGAAATCCTTCTGTTGAGCATCGTCCAGTGATTCTATTGTCTTCCTTATATTATCCTCAGTTACGACTGTACCACTATCACCATTCCCTTGTATCTCAAGGGCAGCCATTTCAAGGGCGCACATGCCGAATGAGTAGATGTCAATGGCAGGTGTTAATGAGTCTGTTGATTATACAAATTTCAAGTGTTGACAAGTTTAGTGAAAATTAATCAATTGTGTCTTATGTAATATTAAACGTCAGGATATACTTCCTAGAGAAATTTGGAATTTTCTCGTAAATTCACTTGAACTCGAGATAATTACGTAATTAACAAGAAGAATTTATGAATTTATTACAGTTTTGTTTTTTACATCTTGCTAAATGCTTAATTATCTCGCTAATGAGGCAATTTAGGTAGAAAAGTCAGAAGACCTTTTTTATAGAGAATTTTCTCAGCTACAAAAAAGATGTCTTGACATTTTCTAAAAACACCATTCGTTCATTAGATAAACGCGAAATTAACGAAATGATTTAAGGAATTGACTCCAAATTTTGTCTTGTCTTGTTAAATATTGAATTATTGTTAAAAAATAGTGATTTTACAAGAAAATGTTACAAAAGTTATTTCCAAATTTCCCCTTAACCTCACTGAGTCCAAAAATAAATAAACAATTTATAAAACAATAGAAATCGGCTCATAAACATTAAATTTCGATGAATTTTTCATAAAAATAATGAACCTACTTCCACACTCCGGTGGAACAAAGTGCATATTTTTCACATTAGCTCTGCAGGTCTTGACTCTGTGATGAATAGCCTCCGGAGCAACTGTAAACACAAAATATTTAACGTTAAAAATAGAATCACTAGCATCAATTGAATGATTGCCGGTCCATTTAGCGTACATCTCCACAAAACACAGCACGTAATACCCTCATTGGGCAATTTCATGTGCCCAGCCTACAGTGAATTTATATGCTAATCAGCTGACGTCGATCTCCACTGGAAGTCGCGAAAGCCAAAAGCCATTCGTCGAAAATAACGAGATAAATATTCACAAACCTGAGCCTATTTTGACGAGACCATTGTGTTGAATAAATATTGTATCACATGTAAGGTTTCCATGAACAATGGGGGGTGAGCAGGAATGCAGATAGCTGGAATAAAACAAAATATCACGTTAAAATTGTCGATTAATTGTCATTTGAGCTGGGAGAAATCAATTATTGTTTCCGTCGTGTACCTGAGTGCTGAGAGAATTTGCGTGCACCATCTCTTCCACGCTTGAAGTGGTAGTTTCTTGACATTTCGCTTTGTGCGTTTTAGGAACTGCTTCAATGATCCTGACGACATGTATTCGGTTATAAATATGACCTGAAAGAATACATTTACCCAATTCAATTTATTCGAGTTTTCAATGGTGTTGATGATGAGTGATTTTGGAGGTGAATGCATTATTTTGTGGGGATGAATTATTTTCTGCGGCTGTAGAAATTCGGTTGACATTTTTCATGGATGGATGAATGGACGAAAAGTATTTTGACATTTTTGTGTTGAAAAATTTAATTGAGCGAGTTGATGAATGGATTTTTACACCGATTGATTTTTTGTAATCATCGGGTTTTATATAATTGGTAAATATTCGTTTATCTTGATAATGAATGGTTTTGGAGAAAAATGTCATGACACATTCTTGAAGAGAATTTAGTCAACTAGAAACAAGCTATTTTGACTTTTTCTGGTAAAAATTATTTTTCACGAGATAATTGGGAATTATCAAAAATGGATTCATGAATAGACTTTGCACAGATCAGGTTTTAAGTTTTGGGAAACATTTAATTGTTTAGATAATGAGTGATTTTAGAGGACAATGTCACAAGACATTTTTATGGGGAATCTCCTCAGTTGCAAAAAATGTTTTTGAGAATTCTCTTTAGAATAACTCGTTCATGAAACAATTAGCAATTACCAAAGAGGAATTAATGAATTTGGCCCAGATATCAATTTTGTATATCTTAAACATTCAATTATCTTGGTAATGAACGATTTTCGAAAAAAATGTCATAAAACTTTTTTTTAGCAAATTTTCTGAACTACAAAAAAGATCTTCTGACATTTTCGCCTAAAACCACTCATTCCCGAGATAATTGACAATTAACAAAACCTAATTAGATTTCATAATGATTTTATTATTTAAACTTTGCAGGTCTCAATTTGAATCTTGATATTGAACCGTTAGAATAATTTTAAAAATCTGGACAAAAATTAGAAAACAATTAGAATTTTCTCTTTTAGAAAAAAATTGATGAAGTAATTTAAAAAATGCAATTTTTCAAAATTACGAGCATTTCCTATAAATAATTAATAAAAAATCAATTTTCCACCGTAAAAATCATGTGTTCGGAGTCTTAGCAAATTTATTCATATTTGAAAGTAATTTAAAAAAAAGTTTCCGAGAGTTTAAACAATTTCACTTATTTATTTACAACAGCAAATGTTTAAAAAATAATAATTCCCTGCAAAACGTAATTGTAATGCCGCTGCATATTCCCGATTTTTTTTGCAAATTTTCCTCAAAATGTTCCTTTAAAAAATTCCTCAAAAAAATTTCCTTGAAAATCTTCCTATCGCATGAAATATCATAAAATACAAACCAATAACATGAACTTACTCTGGGTTTGTCATTATGAGTGTCCGTCCAATACCTATGAAACTTGACGATATTCGGATGCTCGAGTTGTGTCAAATTTTCAAAAACCAGTTGAATCTTCTCCTCCTGTGCCTTGAAATTTTTTCTCTCCGAGAATTGCACCTCATTCCAGACCACCTCGACCCCCTCCTCCGTGTCCATAGCCAAGTAGGCACAGTCAATTCCAGGAACATCTCGTTGTCCAACCTAGAGTTAAAATAACAATATCTACTGGACGGATATCAACTTGTCGTTGGCGACTTATCAATAATGCCTGCGCATAAAAACATAATAATCGTCATTCTGTAACTGAAGACGGAGGGAGTCATGGCATTTATCATTATCATTGTCATTGTTACTGTGCATATGTGTTGACATAAAACAAACGATTGAACAAATAAATTAGCCGAGTTATTCGCAGTTGGAACGGATTTTCATGCGCCTTTGTCATTACATGGATGTGGCCTTGCCAAGAATTTAAGAAGATGATAAGTGGGGACAACTGATAGGTGGAACGAGGGGTGAGGGGGAGGGAGTTGAACCATTACCGATGTGACTTATTACCCCACAGGCATTTACATTCATTGATGTACTGAAATGCCATGACGATTCAGCTACAATAACACTTTGAATAAAGGGAAGAAAATCGATGGACTAAAAATATAAACCTCCAAGTTCAATTCGTGCACATCCATGTTGGGGGCTTTGAATTTCAGGATGTTTCGGCGATAGTTGTGAATTTGCGGTGAGCTGGGGAATTTGGTGAATTTAGCGGAGAATTGATTTTGCAGGAGTTGATTTTTCTCGTTTTTTTTGGGTGAATAGGTTCAGGGGAAAAGGTTGAGGCATTTTCTGGAGGGATTTTTAACAGCTTTAGATGTTTCTAGGGTTCTTTAAATAAAATAAGGCACAATTACCTCATTGAAGTAATTCCCAAAAAATTCTTTCAGAATTGTTTTAGAATTTCCCACAAAAATATCCAGTTGGATTTTTTTTTTACATTTTTTTTTTGAGAATTGACGGAAATTAATTTATGAATCATTGCAGCTAAATTTTAGAGAATTTATTTCGCAGAAATTGACTTTTCTGTATTTTTTGGGGTTTAACTTCCTGAATTTTCAGTTTTCTATTGATTTTTGTTTCTTTTTAAGTGAATAGGTTTAGGGGAAAATGATTAGTCTTTTTTTGTAGGGATTTTCAATAGCTAGAGACGTTTCTAGGGTTCTTTAAATAAAATAAGGCGCAATTACCTCAGACATTTTTTTTTTAATTAAAAAAAAAATTTTCAGTTGAATTTGATTTTTTTTAGAATTCTTTTCTTTTTGAGAATTAATGGAAATTAATTTATGAATCATTTCAGCAACATTTTACAGAATCTATTTTGCAGGAGTTGATTTTTCTGTATTTTTTGGAGTTTAACTTCCTGAATCATCAGTTTTCTGTTGATTTTTGTTTTTTTAGGTGAATAGGGTTAGGAGAAAATGTTGAGTCATTTTTTGTAGGGATTTTCAACAGCTTTAGATGTTTCTAGGGTTTTTAAAATAAAATAAGGCGAAATTACCTCAGAAATTCTTTTAAAATTTAACAAAAAAAATTTCCAGTTGGATTTGATTTTTTTTTAGATTTTTTCTTTTTGAGAATGAATGGAAATTTATTTATGAATCATTTCAGCTAAATTTTAGAGAATTTATTTCGCAGGAGTTGATTTTTCTGTATTTTTTGGGTTTAACTTCTTGAATTTTCTGTTTTCTATTGATTTTTTTTGGGTGAATAGGTTTAGGGAAAAATGTTGAATTATTTTTGTGAGGATTTTAATTTTTTTATCGTTGTATTTTCCTCGTGTGGAATTATCACAACGATGAGGTTTTTTATCAGTGATTCCTCAAGTTTCTTCATAGAATGACTTGTTTCTGAGACGAATTGAAATCGACGAAAATGAATTTGGTATTTATTTTTCATGAGGTTTATAATTCAGGATGTTTACACGATCGTTTTGAATTTAGGTATTTCAGGGTTGAGAAATTCGTCGCTGTAAAATTTAGAGAATTAAATGAAGAATTGATTTTCCAGAAGTTGATTTTTCTGTTTTTTTTTGTGAATAGCTTTACGGGAAAATGTTGAATTATTTTTGTGAGGATTTTATCGTTTTATCGTTTTTTTTTCTGTGTGGAATTATCACGACCATGATTCATTTCTGAAGACGATTTGGAATCAACGAAAATGGATTTGGTATTTATTTTTCATGAGGTTTATAATTCAGGATGTTTACACAATCGTTTTGAATTCAGGTATTTTAGGGTTGAGAAATTCGTCGCAATAAAATTCAGAGAATTTAGAGAATTAAATTTTTGAATTCATGAAATTAAATGAAGAATTGATTTTGCAGGAGTCGATTTTTCAGTATTTTTTTTTTCGTTTTGATTTGATTAAATTGAAGGTGAATAGCTTGGGGGAAAATGTAGTCATTTTCGTGAGGGTTTTATCTTTTTATCTTGGTATTTTCTTTCTGTGGAATTATCATAACGATGCGGTGATTTATCAGTAGTTCCTCAAATTTTTCCATAGAATGAATCGTTTCTGAAACGATTTGTTAGAGTAAACAAACTAAAATTTTTTCCTAAAACAAATATTTTCTCACATAAATTAATTTTTTTTGTGTATTGAGGAATAAAATTTACAAAAATCAGTTTTTTATTTCATTCAATACTCAATGACCTTGATAATAGCTAATATCGAAGGAAAATCCGTCGAATGCAAATGATTATTGAGGAAATAGTATTCCCCGGAACCATAAAAATCGATAGAATGGCTCGTTTCTGAGACGATATTTTATTGTGCAATAAAGGCCTTGGAATTATCTCCTGAAAGAAATATTTTTTCAGATAATTTTTGTTTTGAATATATTGAAGAATAAATTCTGAAAAAAAAAATCAATTTTTCATTTTGTTCAACACCGATCGTTCTGGAGAATACCTAATATCGAAGAAAAATACATTGAATGCAACTAAGAATTAAGGAAATAGTATCCCCATAACTATGAAAATTCCTAGATTGACTAATTTTTCAGATGAATTCATTTTTTTAATGTATTCAAGAATAAATTCTGATAAAATCAATTTTTCCTTTCATTCAACACCGAATTATCTCGAGGATACCTAAGATCCAAGAAAAATTCGTTGAATGCAAATGAAAATTAAAGAAATAGTATTCCACACAAGCATAAAAATCGATATGACTCGTTTCAGAGACGATATTTTAGTTGATTATACAATAATGGCCTTGAAATTATCTCTTGAAAGGAATATTTTAATTCTTTTAATTTATTTTATATATTGAAGATTAAATTCTGAAAAAAATCAATTTTTCATTTCATTCAACACCGAATAATCTCGCCAATACCTAACATCGAAAGAAAATTCAGTGAATTCAACTAAAAATTAAGGAAATAGTAATCTCCATAACCATGAAAATCCCCAGAATGACTGGTGATTTGAATTATCTTTCAATTCCCTCGTTAATTCTCTTTTTTAAAAATATGAAGAAAAATAAATTCAGAAAAAATTAATTTTTCATTTCATTCAATACCGAATACCCCCGCCAATACCTAATATCAAAGGAAAATTTATTGAATTCAACTAAAAATTAAGGAAATAGTATTCTCCATAACCATGAAAATCCCCAGAATGATTCGTAATTTTAATTCTCTTTCAATTCTCTCGTTAATTCTCTTTTTTTTAATGTATTGAAGAATAAATTCTGATAAAATCAATTTTTCATTTCATTCAACACCGAATAATCTCGCCAATACCTAACATCGAAAGAAAATTCATTGAATTCAACTAAAAATTAAGGAAATAGTATTCTCCATAACCATGAAAATCCCCAGAATGACTCGTGATTTGAATTATCTTTCAATTCTCTCGTTAATTCTCTCTTTTTTTAAATGTATTGAAGAATACATTCTGATAAAATCAATTTTTCATTTCATTCAACACCGAATACCCTCGCCAATACCTGTTATCAAAGGAAAATTAATTGAACGCAAATAAAAATTAAGCAAATAGTATTCCCCACGTCCATAAAAATCCGCCAAATAAATAAAAATAATTATGCTGACAATACCTCCATCTCAGAAACGTCGTTATCACTCCTGAGCCCTCCAAAATTCGTACCATCAGCCAGTGTCGACTTGGATCCCACATAGACCTGCAAAAAAAAGCCACAAACATTCTCGTTTCCGCCTAAACAAGCCCATCATCCGAATCGGAAACACAATAATGATGTCACGACTCCCGATGATGCCAAAAATTCATCCATGCCGCCTATTCTTAGTCCGAAATTGAAAAACAGAGCCGATACCCGGTGAATCTGCACCCTGCCAGAACCGAATATTCTTGGCAGGATGCAATAAACCCCCTAAATACCTCGACAGAAATCTCGTTATCACGAAATCTCTCGTTATATCACGAATTCCCCTCGGCCACGTTCGCTCGTTCGATTTAACTCGGTGAAAATTGCACGTTGGATTTGATAACCACAGACGGTAATGATTAGAAATAGAGCAGGGTCAACTCTATGCATATATCAGTTGTTTTGGATTGTGGTTAGACCACAATGGGAATTCTAATGCACGAACTAGTTAAGGAGAGACTCCTGTGAGTTTTAAAAGTCGTTTACGACTTTTCATACGTTGAACATCGGTTATATAGATCTGAAAACGAATAATTAGTGCAAAAAAAATTTTTTTTTATTGTTCGTTTGCCCGAAATAGTATATTTCGATACGATTGCGGGAAAGTGTTTTGTTTGGGCCCGTGGGAGGTTTATAGCACGAGCCGAAGGCGATATAATATAATCCCACGAGTCTAAAAACACTTTTCCCGCGAGTATCGAACCCTATTTTTCATCACAATGTGTGGGAAGTGGGGTTTTACGCACCCCGAACGTGCGGAAAACGCTTAAAATACCAAAAAACGTCCAGGGTCTCCAATTTTTGAGCTACGAATGATTTTTTTTTTCAAAATTTTCGGAAAAATATGTGGAATAACAATTACGAGCTATTTTTTTTAATTCACCTCTTACATGGCTAAATTTGCTTTTTTTGTATTTTTTTACATGAATAGTGAATTTTTTTATATGAAAAAAAAAACCGAAATCAGATGTGTAGGAGTCGAATTCCAAAAAACTTGCTCTTAATTGTTGTTCCACACATTTTTCCGAAAATTTAAAAAAAAAAAATCTTTTGTAGCTCAAAAAGTGGAGGCCCTGGACTGTTTTTAGCATTTTAAGCGTTTTCGGGCAAACGAACAATAAAAATTTTTTTTTTGCACTAATTACTCGTTTTCAGATCTATATAATCGATCTTCAACGTATGCAAAGTCTCACTCCAATAACCCACGACTTTTAAAACTCACAGGAGTCTCCCCTTAATCAAAATACGTTCGCTATAAATACTGGAGAAGCGACGTTAGGGATATTCAGGTACTTCAGCTATTTTTTCTCCAGTGAAATGATTTTCTACTCTAGCTCTATTTGACCTAAAGTTTCCGGACATTTTACAATGATTTTATTATTTAAACTTGGCAGGTCTGAAGTTGAATCTCGATATTGAAAAATATTTTAAAAGTCCGTTAGAAAATATTTTAAAAGTCTGTGAAAAAATTGGCAAGTTTACTTTGGAGGAAGATTGATGCAACAATTTAAAAATTGCAATTTTTGAAAATTACGAGTATTTTTTGATAATAACTCATGGTTAACTTGAATGATTTAATTTTATATGTAATTTATGAACAATCAATTTTTCACTATAAAACTCATTTGTTTGGAATCGCAAAAATTTGTTAATATTCAGAATTTTTCCAGAAATCCATCTCATGCCTAATAAAATGAGGTTTCCGAATGTTTAAACAATTTCAATTATTTATTTATAAACAACGAATATTTTTTCATATAAATTAATTGAACGAATGTTTAAAGAATAATAATTCTGTACAAAATGTAATTTTAATGATGCTGAATATTTATGTTGTTCAAATTTTTTTCACATGTTTCTCACGCAAATTAATTGACAAATTTTATGATTGAAAATGGTTGAATCTATAGTGTGAGCTGTACTAAACTTTGAAAGATACGTGGATATTCTTAAATGAATCTTCTTCAATCATTAATATCCCGTGACCAAACGATACAATTGGAATGAATCAAAGCTTATTTTAAGGTCTGCAAAAATATCTTCAAAATGAAAAAAAAATTGGCGAATTTCACTCTGCCTATCCTGAATTATTGGGGATTAAACCCAGTCGATTTGAAAAAAAAAAGAATTCAATTCACTTCGCTATGAGAAAGTCAAATATTCTTTAAAATTTAGAATGCCTTCTGGCCCAATGCCCCGATGTCGATGAATTAAATCTCATTTTAAAGAGTCCAAAAATAGATTTAAAATGAAAAAAAAATCGTTGAACTTTACTCTGTTAATCCCAAGATCTAATTTCGTATGAGGAAAAAAATACTTTCTGAAATTTCGAATATCTTCGGAGCCAATAGTCCAATTTGAATAAATTGAAACTCATTTTGAAGTTTGAAAAATACCCTTCAATGAAAAAAAATACTTATACTTTTGTACGAAGAAAAAAGGGCATTCTGAAATTTCAAATATCTTTTGACCCAATGCTCCCATTTTGACGAGTGAAATCTTATTTTAAAATCCCTAAAAATATCTTCAAAATGGGAAAAAATTGTCGAACTTCAGTCTATCGATCCCAATATATCAAGAATTAAAACCCAGCCGATTTTTAAAAACCAATGAATTATATTTTTCTACAACGAAAACAGACATTCTAAAGGCTCCAATATCCTCTGACCCAATTTCCCAATTTTGTTGAGTAAAATCTCATGTTAAAATCCCCGAAAATATCTCGAAAATGTTAAAAAATAGTTGAATTTTACTGGATACTATTCAATAAAAACCTAGTCAAATTTAAAAACCCAATGCATTATCCTTTTCCACAAAGAAAAAAAGACATTCTAAAATCTCAAATACATTCTCGCCTAATGTTCCAATTTTGATGAGTGAAATCTCATTTTAAAATTCCTAAAAATATCTCGAAAATGTTCAAAAATCGTTGAATTTTACTGAATTTTGTAGAATTAAAACCCAGTCCATATTTAAAAACCCAATGCATTATCCTTTTCCACAAACAAAAAAAGACATTCTAAAATTTCAAATATCCTCTTTGACGCAATTTTTCAATTTTGATGAGTGAAATCTCATGTTAAAAATATCTCGAAACTGGGCAAAAAATCATTGAATTTTACTGAATTCTATTGAACTAAAACCCAGTCAATTTTTAAAAACCAATGCAGTATACTTTGCTATTAAAAAAAGACATTTTAAAATCTCAAATATCTTCTGAACCAATGCTCCAATTTTGATGAGTGAAACCTCATGTTAAAGTCACTAAAAATATCTCGAAAATGGAAACAAAAATTGAATTTTCCTAAATTCTATTGAATAAAAACCTAGTGAATTATCAAAACTAATGCATTATCCTTTTCCTCAAATAAAAAAAGACATTCTAAAATCTCAAATATCCTCTGACCCAATTTTCCAATTTTGAAGAGTGAAATCTTATGTTAAAGTCTCTAAAAATATCTCGAAAATGGAAAAAAATGATTGAATTTTACTGAATTCTATTGAATTAAAAGCACAGTCAATTAAAAAAAAACAATGCATTATCCTTCTCCACAAATAAAAAAACCCATTCTAAACCTCAAATATCTTCCAACCCACCGGTTCGACTCAACCAACTCAAACTTAATCCCCACCCTCAAAACATCCCCCGCAAAAAACTCCAAATTCCCTCGCCCCCCCAAAACCCCCGAAAAACTCACCCCAAAAAGAAACCCACTGCAGTCTTCCTCCGCCACAAAGCCCGCAAACCCCGAATACAGTAACCGTGATAATGCGATTATCTCCAGATAAGTCAATACTAACTCCAGACCGAGTGGATGATCGCACGTCGGACTGAATTTTCAAGGTAACTATAAGTGCGAAGGTATGACTCACAGGTATTGTACCCCGCTGTTCCGCATACCTGCGGGTAAACCCCCCCCGCCCCACCTGTCATTCCCACCCCAAAGGCCCTTCCCAGAGCCCTCGAAGACCCACCAAAATTCAGCGACAAATTTTCACGACAAAATAAACCAACAAAAACGAAAAAAAATAATAATTACCTCTTCCCTTCGCTTCAGCCACCGCCCGCAGGGACTCTCTTCCAGAATTTCACTCTCATCTTCAGAGTCTTCACCACTTTCCCGCGGTGATTTGTGTTCTGGGTCGGTACTGGATCGACTCCCAGGCATCACACACACGCTTATTAAAAAATCACCACCGAAATTATCGACTCGTTAAAGCACATTTGTGGAGCCCAAATAGTCCGTGAGCACTGATCCACAATTATATGAGTCCTCGAGTTCCCCAAAAACCACCGATTGACCCGACAATCAAGCGCCTCACAAACTGTTTATAAACTCAACGATTGTTGTTGCTGTTGTAATTGTCCGACGATGTGCGACGAAAAAAAAAGCCCGAGTATGCTTTTGCAAAAGTGACACATGCAGGGGGGGAACCTGTTCCTGCACCGCTCGGTTATCAATATCACTGATGTTACACGGCCCAGCCGTTTCAATGCCCGTTAACAATATACCTCAGGTATTGTTTGTTCAATCGTACATCACGGCTATCACACACTATTCTTACTGTCAAAATAAAAACCAGTGTTATGAATGGAATAACTTGGATGTGACACACACTCTGGCAATCATTTTCACTACGTCTTGGGTCACGTTAGCCCGAGTATGGCAATCGCCAATACCGCACCCATTTGGGGGAGCGTAACCTCCCTCTGGCGGGAGAAGAGAGACTTCGCGGTTAGACTGGAGACGTGAGCGACAAAGCTGACCGGCAGGGGTGGGCGAGTAAGTTGAGGAGTTGTGGCAAAACTAAACAGATGGCGCAGGGTGTTACCCATCTATTTGTCCTAGGCATTGAAGAAAGATGGTTAGACGCTGCTGTCCTTGTCTGGTCTATTGAAAAGTCGGTGGAGAGCTGGCGTCGATACTTCGTGAATTGGCCGAAAACTCTAATTGCGTTGGTAAATTACATAGGTTTTTACCGACGTAATTTACGTGAATTACCTCGACGGGGTTTTTACATTTTTTACATTACTTCGAAAAGGTTGCCATTTTTGGGTACTAAAATGTTTTATTTTAGCCCGACTGACGGAGACGCGGTATTGGACCCATAAATATAATAAATAGTACATTACATGCCCGAGCCTTGGAAAAGCAGATCACCTCGCCTTCGGCTCGGAAGGCGATCTTGCAGGTGGGGGAGGGTGATATGTTTTCCATGGCGAGGTGTGTATATTAATTTTCGTGTCGAGGGACCTGCAAAACGCCAATTTTGAGAGAAAATGGGGTTTTTTAAGTCCCGTGACCCGAAAAAATAGTATATTTCGCTACGAGTGCGGAAAAGAGTTTTTTGGTTCGTGGGAGGTTTATAACACGAGCCGAAGGCGAGTGATATAATTTCACGAGCCAAAAAACACTTTTCCCACGAGTATCAAAAGATATTTTTCATCACAATGTGTGGAAAAGGGACGTTTTAGGCACGCTTCGCGTGCCTAAGTTACTTTGTCGCACAACGTGATGAAATAGTATATTTCGTAACGAGTGCAAAAAAGTGTTTTTTGGCGAGTGGGAGGTTTATATCACGCGCCGAAGGCAAGTGATATAATCCCACGAGCTAAAAAACATTTTTTCACGAGTTACGAACAATATTTTTCATCACAATGTGGTGGAAATTGGACTTTTAGGCACAACGTGATGAAATAGTATATATTATGTCCCTAGCACAGATAAACCGCGAATTTTAAATTCACTTTGTTCGGTTAGAACACGGTTCTCGGTACGTGGGGCATAAAATGTTATTTTATCGCCTTGTGACATAATGTATTATTACATCACGTGGTACGATCCGCGGCACTTTAAGAAACTCAAAAACATGAGCCTCATACCTCATAAAGTCTAAATTTTAAACTGCGATTATCGACAGATGCCCAACCCAGGACGTTGCGGTTTGACTAATGTTATTGCCATTAGCCGGAGTTGTAGATTTTTGTTGGCATCCAACAGCGCTTATATGTGAGTGGGAGATATCTTAACACCATGCCTTAAACCTGTTCACTCGTAGCCGTTTGATGGTACGGTAGATGGATGACATCATATGACGCCTCTGTATTTCAAATAAATATCTCTTAATAAAATTACAAGGTCGAGGTGCACAATCTTCTACAGAACTGGCTCAAGAAACAAATACCACTTTGAAAATTAAAAGGCTCTCTATATTATAAAAATCAAAATCGCCTTCTGGTGATAAAAATTTTGTACTCGAAATTAAGTCTCCAAAATTAAGGGTCAAAATGAGGATGATGTAGGTCAGAATAGGGATCACAAGGGTCAAAAAAAGGTCATGAGGATTAGAATAAGGGTCAGGAAGATCAGAATAAGAATCCCAAGGGTCAAAACACGAGTCAGAATAACTATCCAAATCAGGGTTACTAGGATCAGATTAAGGGTCAGAATAAGGGTCACGAGAGTTAAAATGAGGGGCATGTGGGTCAGAATAAGGATCAGAGTAACTATCCAAATAAGGGTTACCACGATCAGAGTAAGGGTCAGCGTAAGGGTCCAAATAAGGGTCATGGTAGTAAAAAACCAAGGGTCAGAAACTAAGGGTCACCGGGGTTAAAATAAGGCTCACGGGGATTATGAGTGTCAGATTAAGCATCTAAATAAGGGTCAAAAAGGTCAGCATAATGGTCACGAGGGTCATGTGCGTCAGAATAAGGATCACGAGTGTCAAAATAAAGGTCATGAGGATCAGAATGAGGGTCAAGAGGATCAGAATAAGGATCACAAGGGTCAGAATAACTATCCAAATGAGGGTTACAAAGATCAGAGTAAGGGTCAGCGTAAGGGTCCAAATAAGGGTCATGGGAGTCAAAAATCAAGGGTCATTGGGGTTAAAATAAGGCTCACGAGGGTTATAATGAGTGTCAGATTAAGGATCTAAATAAGGGTCACAAAGGTCAGAATAAGGATCATGGGGGTCACATGGGCGTTGGTGAGCGGGGCGAGCAGGGGCCCCTCAGTTTCACAATATAATTTTAAAATAAAAAATTCCAAAACCATAAATTTTACCCCACTTTCCTCCACGCGAACTGCCACCGGTCAGGAGGGGCAGCAGTCGTGGTGGGAGAACGTAGCGGGCTCGGAGAATGACGCGGGTAGTGTTTTTCAGTTGGTGTGGCCGCCTCGCGGGCCGTAGTGAGTTAACAGGTGTTTCATACGATTCAAAAACCCCAACATCAAAAAACTGGTGTCTGTTAGCCCCGTTATTCCACTCCGAATGTTCGATAAATCGTCAAAGCCTTGGGATTATTTCATTTCCTCGCCAGGGATTTATAATTAAGTGATCGATCGATCGATCGTGCAATCGTTATTCCGATAATTGTTGGTATCGTGAGGGTATCATGATGTCAGAGACCGTTGTGACTGTCCAGGATGGTTCCAACAACGCAAATAATCCACGTCAAGGACCAACAGTCAAGACAGAACCAGGTCAGACCAGTGTCATCGGCGGGATAACGTTAAATATACCTTATTTCAAGTCGATACCGGGTATCGTCAAACTCGTTGAAGTGGTGAGTCGATTATACACGAACAGGTGGGGCAGAATGGACTCTTACATTTCGTTAAAAAATTATAAGTCGAGAATAAATCGATCGATCGAGCTGTCTGTGCTCATTACGAAGAGAAGGAAGTAGATGAAGAAGTTCATTAACAATTAAATAAATATCAAATAATTATTTCAACGTTTGAAAGACAGTCTAGAGCCCATTTTGCCCCCTCGTCCTATGTATTATGTTTTATTCTTCAGTTATTCACTCCCCGAATAGATGAAATGCCGTTGAATCACCGGTTTATGCGCCTCAATGGCTGTCTTTCGAGCCTTTGGGGTCGAGAAGTTATAGGGAAATGCTTGTATCGGATTCAAGTTTTGTCACGGTCGTGTGTACACCTCCAAATTTATGTATATAGTCCACATAACGATAGGGTTACAGTGGAGGAGTGCCAAGATGCTTTTGACGAGCTCCATTTCCACTTTTTTATAAATTGGATGGGTTTGATCGGTGATAACTCGCGATTCGCTGAGGGAATTACCGGGATTTTTTTTAGGTTTGAAGATGTTTTTTGTGGAGTTTTCAGTCGTTGAAATTGTGTCGCTGGGTTAGAAGATATTTGAGGTTCATAAAGTCATTTTTTCTCGTGCAAAAGTAGATTGTTGATGTTATGTTTGATAAACCTTGCGATATCTAGGAAACTTCTAGGTTTATCGAAAAATATCATAAGAACTTTTTTGTAGCCCTTGAAATTTCCCATGAAAAAAAGGTATTTGAGGTTTTTTGATAAATGCGGTAGTTTAGGAGATATTGGACATTTTATTCACCCGTTTTTGAAGACCGAACAAATTTTTTTCTACTCCCAGAATTATCGTGCTTGATAAACCTCGCAATATCTCTAAAACTAGTAGGTTTATCAAAAAATATCACATCATCTTTTTTATAGCCCGTGGAATTTCCCATGAAAGAAGTTATTTGACATTTTTTGATGAATTCAATAGTTTAGAAGATATTGGACATTTTATTCACCCATTTTGGGAAACCGAACAAATTTTTTTCTACTCACAGAATTATCGTGCTTGATAAACCTTGCAATATCTCTAAAACTAGTAGGTTTATCAAAAAGTATCACATAATTTTTTTTGTAGCCCTTGAAATTTCCCATAAAAAAGTCTCATAACGTTTTTCGATTAACCTAATAGTTAAGGAGATATTAAGCACCTTATTCATTAAAAAACCTAACGAATTCTTTTTCCTACTACGCATTGTTTCTGGACACATTCAGATAAGTTAATTGAATATTTAACTTATCTCATTTCAAGTTATTAGTGCATGACTAGACGACTTTTTATTTGTCCATGTTTATTTTAATATGTGAGTCAGTGTCGACTTCATACCTCCCGACATTGACGTGAGACAGAACGGAATTGAAGAATGATTTTTTTTTGTTGTTATGTAATGAGGCGCAACACCCACAAGTCACGTATGCGGCCTGAATCTGACATTTTTCGTTGGTAAACAGCGTCTCACAGTAGACGAAATAAGGTCTGAATGTTGGATTCTGTCATGCTATTTTTTGTTTGCTGTCATTCGGGACAATACTCTCTCGCATTAGCACTTGAATCGTAACGGTATGGGAATCCTCGTCACAGTTCGCATCCTTCTTAGATGGACGACCTCGGAATATTTTCCCATGATGCATGGTTTATGTTTTTTGTTATTTTATTATGTTGTTTTTTTTATTCTACATTTACGATTATTATGTTTGATAAAACTCGGAATATCTCCAAAATTAGGAGGTTTGTGGAAAAATGTCATAAAATCTTTTTTGTAGCCCTTGAAATTTCATATGAAAGATGTTATTCGAGGTTTTTTAATAAATGCGATAGTTTAGGAGATATCGAACATTTTATGCAATCGGTTTTGAAAAGCGAACGAATTTTTCGACTACACCTAAAATTATTATTTGACAAACATCGGAATATCTCTAAAACTAGGGATTTTATTGGAAAATGCTATAAAATATTTTTCGTAGCCCTTGAAATTTCATATGAAAGATGTTATTTAAGGCTTTTTGATAAATGCAATAGTTTAAAAGATATTCAACATTTTATTCAAATGTTTTTGACAGAATTTTTCTGCTACAACTAGAATTATTGTTTGATAAACCTCGAAAAATCTCTAAAACTGCTAGGTTTATTGAAAAATGTCATAAGAACTTTCTTGTAGCCCTAGAAATTTTTCATAAAAAATTCCTCTGATGTTTTTCGATAAATTTAATAGTTCAGGAAGGATTAAATATTTTATTCAACCGTTTTTTAAAAGCGAATGAATTTTTTTCCTACACCTAAAATTCCCGTTTAATACCTCTTGGAATATCTTTAAAACTAGTAGATTTATAGAAAACTGTCATAAGAACTTTCTTATAGTCCTCGAAATTTTTCATAAAAAAGTCCTTTGATGTTTTTCGATTCATCGAATAGTTCAGGAAATATTAAACACTTTATTCAACCGTTTTTTTTTTCAAAACCGAACGAATTTCTTTCGTACACCTAGAATTATTGTTTGATAAACCTCGAAAAATCTCTAAAACTACTAGGTTTATTGAAAAATGTCATAAGAACTTTCTTGTAGCCCTCGAAGGTTTTCATAAAAAAGTCCTGTGATGTTTTTCGATTCATTGAATAGTTCAGGAATTATCGAACACTTTATTCAACCGTTTTTCAAAAGCGAACGAATTTCTCTCCTACACCCAGAATTATTGTTCGATAACCCTCGCAATATCTCCAAAACTACTAGGTTTATTCCAAAATATCACAAAATACTTTTCATAGCCCTTCTAATTTCCAACAAAAAAGGTCCTACGCAACTGTTCAATTCACCCAACGGTGGACGAGATATCCAGCGTTTTTAAAAGCCACCCAAAGTGTTCTGCCACACCAACGATTACAACGTCCTAAAAACCCCGCGATATCTCCAAAACTACCGATTTCATCAAAAAATCTCATAAAATCTTTCTCGTAACTCTCGAAATTTCCCACAGAAAACTCCCTAGACATTTTTCCATAACTCCAACACTTTTGAAGATATTAAACATTCAATTTCCTAAAAAAAACGACCAAATTTTTTTTCCTACCCCCGCCTGTAATTATCATAATATTATTAACCAAAAGAAAACGTCGGAATTCTCGAAGATGAGGGATTGTCTTAATAGGTTTAGCCAGGGCTGCTTAGGTGCACTGAGCAATTCATAAGTCTCCCTAACGTTCTTACAATGTCCAGTATTGCGTCAACAGGTATAAAGAAATCTCAACCGGTTTTCCTCGCTCTTTCCTTTCCTCATTTTCTTGAATAGCTCGGAATGGCTCGCAGTGCCCTTTTACGCTGAAATTTCTCTAAAAATTTCTTCTTTGGGGCATCGAGGGCGTCCATAGGCGCTTTACACAGCTAGAAATGCTGTGGCCATGGCCCAAGGACACGTTGAATTATTAATGAAATTGTTTCGATACCGTTGTCGTGTTTAGTTTGACTACGCTCGGCTCGTTGGAGTATATGGGACTGAGAATGTGGGACGCCACGTTTATGTTTGTAAGGAATCAACATTTATGGACATCTCGGGAGACGGTGAAGCCATGGGGACCTGCTAATGACTAGTTCATTGAATGTATTTCCTTCGGCGATTGCGTTGTTCATATTATTTTCGCTCTAGGATTTTCGAACTAGGAGGCGTGGAGGATGACGAGTTGTCTTTAATGTTTATGTGCTCATAAAAATGTTATTTTTCAATGAAATAGTGGAGAATTAATTTTATTCTGAAGATCAAACGTAATTATCGTGGGTGAAGCAGAAAAACTCGGTCGGTTTTTAAAAACGGTTTTAGAAAATGTGGAATATCTTCTGAGCCGTGGGGTTTATCCGAAAACGTTACAGGACTTTGTTGGAGGGAATTTCAAGGGCTACAAAAAAGATTTTGTGACGTTTTGTAATGAAATTAACAGTTTTAGAGAGATTGCGAGGTTTTTCAAACATAATAATCATGAGTGTAAGAGAAAATGTCAATCGTTTTTAAAAACGAGTTTTAAAAATCGTTGAATATCTCCTCAACCATTGGATTCATCGAAAAAAGAATATAAAACTTTTTTGTAGCCCGTGAAATTACCTACAAAAAATATCTAATTACATTTTTCGATAAACCTAATAGTTCCAAAGATATTGCGACTTTCCGCAAGTCTGATAATCGCAAGTGTAGAAGAAAAATTTCTTCGCTTTCCAAAAGCGCTGTAATAAAACCCCCGATATCTCCTAAATTATCAGCTCTATCAAAAAACGCCACATAACCTTTTTTGTAGCCCTTAAAATTCCTCACAAAAATGTCTCTACACATTTTTTCATAAATCCATTAGTTAAAGAGATATTCAATCTTTCGTGAAGCGAAAAAAACGAAAGTCTTTAAACTCAAATATTATGGAAATTTCCCGCATCATTTCCATTATCTCGAGTTAGCGCGCCTTTCAATACATACATCGCAATACATGAACATAAGTACATGCGGAATACCGACATTTACCTAGATAATTCACCTTTTAACAGACCGGACAGTTTATCCTGCTGATAAATTCTCCTTCCCTCATGTCACCCTGAGTTCATGCATAACGATAGCATCGCCAATTCGACATTTCCCGTCGTCGAAGATAATTCCTCCCAATATTTCGCGATAATTTCATACAACAGGAAGTCCTAAACACCTTGACGGTGGAATTCACTTGCTCACCCACGCAGCATCAGACAGAACCCACCTCGTTTTATAAATTACGCAATACCAAATATGTGCAAATGCAGGGGAGAACCCGGGGAAGTTGATGTGTATTGTGTCATCGTGGCGACCATTGCGTGCTGTTATATGCCGGCTAATAATAATAGTGAAACAAGCGGTATGTTTTATAAATTCGCAAGGACGCAGAACAACTTTATTCACAACGGTTTAATAAAATGTGGGTAAATGCGTTAAACGAATGGTGTTCAATGGCTGATGTCTCCTGAATCTATGGAGTGAAGTGGATGAATCGGGAGTCATTTTGAAGCTATTTTTTCAAGGTTTAAAATGAAAAAAAAAAGGCGAATTTCACTCAGCCGATCGTGAGATATCGGGGATTAAAATTCAGATTTTTTTTTAAGAATGGATTCTACTTTTGCATGAGGAAAACTATTTTTTTCAATCTTGAATGTCTTCTGATGAAATGGACCGATTTGGATGACTCGGGGGTCATTTTGAAGCTTGGAAAAATATCTTGAAAATGAAAAGAAAATAGGGGAATTTCATTCAGCCGATCCTGAGATATTTTCGATTCAAATCCAAACGAATTTTTTAGCTACACGTCCAATTATTGTTTGATAAACCTCGCAAAATCTCTAAAACTACTGACTTCATTGAAACATGTCATAAGAACTTTCTTGTAGCTCTTAAAATTATGCATAAAAAAGTCATTTAACATTTTTCGATAAATCCAATAGTTCAGGAAGTATTAAACATAAAGAATTCTTAAAGTTATCGTTTGATAAACCTCGCAATATTTCCAAAACTAGTGATTTTCATTCATTTTAAATATCTTTTTATCCAATGAACCGATTTGACTAAATCAACATTCATTTTAAAGCTTAAAAAAATATCTTCAAAATGAAACCAAAATCCCTCATTTTTCCTCAGCCGATCTCCAGCAATTAATGCTTAAAAACCCCCGTCTGCTGCGTCGTGACCTCATCAGTCACTGATTCTATTTATTCTTTCATTGAAGGGTGACAATTACGTGTGACTCAGCAGGCGCTACTATTATACTCTCTTCTCTATGATACAACACGCTCAGACTGTCACTACTTCTATTATACGTCTCAAATAACACGTGTGAAAATAGCGATACGCGATATTTTTTTTTCATTTCCCAGTACCCATGGAGGCGTGGGATAAATTTCATACAAATGTATGAGGAATTCTACTGAGAATGAGAGGCACACCAGTAATAGTATAGGGTACACAATGAAGAATAGGTGTTGTGGCTGCGAAACGTCAGCTTTTCTGGTGCTTCGCGAGGTCATTCTGATGGAAATTAGATTAACGTAATCGTTAAGTGGTGGATGTTTTGTCACTGCCGAAATGTATTTTCTTTTTTGTTTACGTTATGATGACATCTCTACTCTTTTATTTATATTCCGGTTTAGTCTATTGTATTATCAATAGATCAATAGATGTGAGAGGAAGAGATTTTATTTTTTTAATTGAGAATTGACGTATGGAAAATTTAATAGGAAAAAGTAGTGAATTGGCTAGAAATTTTAATTTTTTTATTTTTATTTCTATTGAACTGTCTATTAGTTTTTGGATGATTCTATTGAAAAATCCTGCAACTTATCTACATGTTTTTTCTATAGAAATGCGTCGACTAGCGATTTTCTAATATTTTTTTTCAGTTTTGTTATAAAAAATGAATTTTGTCTTTCTGTACAACTTCTTCTATTTTGAAATATTCTAAGGACATTCCGCGGTTCAAATTTTCCTAATTTTTTGTTTGATTTTCCTAATAAAAAAAAGAGAAATAGAGTAAAAAATTCTATTTATCTATTCTATTATTCGCTAGAAAATTCTAAAGGATTTCTATTGAACTTTCTATTAGTCTTTCGCCGATTCTATTGGAAAATTCTGCAGCTCATCTACACGTTTTTTCGATACAATTTATTCTATTGCCATATTTTCTGTAGAAATGCCGCCCCTAGGGGACGGTGGGGCAAAATGAAACAGCAAGAAAATCTTGTGATGTAAGGGAGATAGGACGATATTCATGAAAACCTTTTTTGTAGAGAATTTTACAAGCTACAAAAAAGGTCCTCTTCAAAAATGTCCTATCTCCTTTAGATGACGAGATTTTCCCACTGATTCATTTTGCCCCGTGTTTCATTTTGCCCCATGCTCTCCTACAATTTTATAATTTTTTTCATTAGAATTTTCTATAGAAATTCCTCCGCCAAAATTTTATGTTTTTTTTGTTCAATTTTACTGATGAAAAAAGAAGAGAAACAGAGTAAAAAAATTCTTGGAAAATTCGAATCGAAGGATTTCTATAGAAAAATAGAGAAAGTTATAAACTATTTTCTATCGGAACTCTTCTGTAAAAAAACGCGCAGTTAATAAAATGAATAAAATAAGTAATTTTATTATGAATAGATCAATACATATAGAAGAAGAAAATTTTGAATTTTTTTAATTAAGAATTGACATTTGAAAAATTCAATAGAAAAACCTAGCGAATTCGCTAGAAAATTCTATTGGATTTCTATTGAATTTTCCATTAGTTTTTGGCAGATTCTATTGAAAAATTCTGCAGCTCATCAACACGATTTTTTTATAGAAATGCCTCCCCTCCAATTTTCTAATTTTTTTCGTTAGAATTTTCTAATCAAAACGGAAATTTTGTCTTTCACTACAATTTTTTTTATTAAGAAATGTTCTATAGAAATTCCTCCGCCAAAATTTGAAATTTTTTTGTTCGATTTTCCAAATAAAAGCAGAAGAGAAACAGTTAAAAATTCTTGGAGAATTCATGACGAAGAATTCCCATAGAAAAATATAGAAAGTGAAATAAAAAGATGAAATTCTACAGATTTTTTCTATAAAATATTTTCTATCGGATCTTTCCTATTAAACGCGCAATTAATAAAATAAATAACACAATAATAAATAATAAGATGAATAAAAAATATGTAAATTGAACTAATAGAATTATCTATAGAAGTTCAACAGAAATCAAATAGAATTTCCGGTTGAATTCGCCAGTTATTTCCATGAAATTTTAGTGTCCGGTAAATAAAACAAGATTTTGTTTCGTTTACAGTTTTGTTTAAAAATTGTTAATTGCTCGGAGTTTATTATCTCCATCGTCACATGATAGCCTCGCCCTCATTATGCACTCTGCTCTGTTTTTCCCTGTGAAGATGGCCGGCGTTTACTCATGGTGTTGAGCCATTTCCTGGCAGACTGCCAACGTAAACTAGAGGCGATTGGTCGCCAATAGATTCTCCACTTCCTGTGTAACTTTTGATTCTCAGATCTAAATGCACTTTGTTATGGATCGAGACTTGTACGCTGGTGACTTTCATGCCTGAGGTATTTTGGGAATAAATCCGGGGGATTTCGAACTCAAACAAAATGTGTTTGTGACATTCGTCGCTTATCAGGAGGTAATTTAGAGTCAACTGAACTGTTGGAAAGTAATTTTAGAAATCTTCTGTGATAAGTGAATCACATGAAGTTCACTTTTACGCTTTTGTTGACTAATTCTTTAATTTTTGAAAATTGATAGAAGTTATAAGTTCCATTTTTACAATAATTTTTTAAATTAAAAATGCTTGGAAAATTGAAAATTGTTGTTGGATCGTTTAAA
This sequence comes from Diachasma alloeum, assembly GCF_001412515.2. NCBI lineage: Eukaryota > Metazoa > Arthropoda > Insecta > Hymenoptera > Braconidae > Diachasma > Diachasma alloeum. The sequence continues at coordinate 1,544,574 of NW_021680346.1, forward strand.
TGTTGAATATTTATTTCGCTGAATTTTCAAGATGAACAAGAAATTACTTGAGTGGTTTGATGTTAAATTGAATTGAAGTTCACAACATTGAAAAGTCTTATGCAGTTGTTATTTGATTTAAAAAATTCCAACGTATGATCCAGCTAATTCTATATTCCTTCGTTGAGAGTTATGTGATTATGCTACCTGCCTCACAATTCATCGATGAAGACTTGGAATCCTTGGGGGGTGATTATTCAATTCTAGAGGAAGAAGGAAGGAAATTCATGCCTGTCCTTTCACATTTGTTAACGAACTAATAGAAATTCTAAGTTAATTCTGTGAAATGAAGAATTCCGCAGCTCTACTCCGCGTTACATGAAATAAGAATACATATTTTATTACGTTAATTCTGTTAGAAATTTTGATAGAAGTCCGATAGAATTTCTAAGCGAATTCAATGCAATTTTCGAATCTTTTCATTTTATAAACTCACAATTTTTATTTTGATAATAATTTTTTAAATGAAAAACGTTTTGAAAATTCAAACCGTCATTGGACTGTCTAAAATTAATAAATTTATTTTGTTGAATTTTCAAGAGGAACAAGAAATTTCATAACTTATTTAATCTTAAACTGAATTAAAGTTTATAACATTGAAAATTCACATGCAGTTGTTACTTGAATTAAAAAAAATTCCAACGTATGATCCAGTAGATTCTATATCCCTTCCTTGGGAGGAATTCATCAATAAAAAAATTGAATAAAAAATTCTCTGGAATTCGCATTGGAAATTCTATTGAAGAATTCCGCAGCTCTATTCCGCGTTTTTTTTTCTCATAAAAATACCCATTCCATTACTTAAATTGAAAAATTGAATTAAAGTTCACATTCTATATTCCTTCCTTGGGGGGAATTCATCAATTAAAAAAATTGGATAAAATTAAATATTGAATAAAAAATTCTCCGAAGTTCGCATTGGAAATTCTGTTAAAGAAGTCCGCAGCTCTATTCCGCGTTTTTTTTTCTCATAAAAATACCCATTCCATTACTTAAATTGAAAAATTGAATTAAAGTTCAAATTCTATATTCCTTCCTTGGGGGGAATTCATCAATTAAAAAAATTGGATAAAATTAAATATTGAATAAAAAATTCTCCTGAATTCCTATTGCAAATTTCGCTGACGAATTCCACAGCTCTAGTCCGGGTTAAAAAAAACAAAAATACACATTCTATTGCTTCAATTCTATTAGAAATTTCGATGGAAGTCCACTAGAATTTCTAAGGAAATTTCCTGAAAGTTTTCGTACATACAGAAGTCATATAAAAATCCCGGTGTCAAATTTCATTCTCCTGTTATTGGCGTCACCTTTGGCTCCCGAGGAGGAAGGAAGCCTCAAGAACCGCACCCTGTATACATTTTGAGCAGTTGTATGCGCCAGCGAACTCAACCCATGAACGGTCAACCCGTTTGGCTGTCTACTTTCTGGGTTTCCTCACTCGATCGCGCCTATACTCGGTTATAGTGGATGCTACCCGGACAGTTACCGAGCCGTGACTGCATTTGGGTCATTGGTGAGGCATGTGTACGTTCATTGAACCGTGCTCAACTGTATAGCTACCGGCTATCGGTGCTCCTAGTACATCGTGACTAATTTAAACACATGAACTGTTAAAAACCTCGATAGTGACACTTTCGTCTGTCCGCGCACGAAGAAATTTCAGGGGAAAACTTGAGGAATTCGATAGAAATTTCTATTGAATTTCTATTGAAAATTCTATTCGTTTTTTTAAATTAAGCAGTAGAGATCTCAATCCGAAGTCTATTAGCTGTTAAATGATATTAATGGTAATGTCTCAATAGAATTAGTTGTAGAGAACAATCGAATTCTATTGGTTTTTCTATAGAATATTTTCCATTGTACATTTTTGTTTAAAAAACGCGCAGATCATTTGCGGAATTTTTCAGTAAAATCGGCTGAAAATTAATAGAAAGTTCAACAAAAATCCTATAGAATTATCTAGTGAATTCAACAGAAAATTCTATTGGATTTCTATTGAGAATTCTATTAGTTTTTGGCCAATTGTTTTGAAGAATTCGGCAGCTTTACTGCGCGTTTTTTCAGTAGAAAATGTGCAATAGAAATTATTTTATAGACAAAAATCAGTAGATTTTCATTTTTCTATATAAATTTTTCTATTGAGGCATTTTCTATAGAAATTTCCAGACATGAATTTACTCCATGAAAAAAAAAAACAAACAAAAAAACTCATAAATTTTGAGCCGAGAAATTCCTAGAGAAAATATCTCAATAGAATAAATTGCATAGAAAAATCCAAATTATCGACTTTTTCTATAGAATATTATCCATTGAACATTTCTATTGAACAACACGCGCAGATCACTTTTCGAATTTCCTTTCTCATAGAAAATTCTATAGACATCCAATAGAATGTTCCATGAGAAAGGAAATTCTATAGACGCCCGATAGAATTTTCTACGAGACAAATTCTACAGACAAAAGAGAATATAATTCTATAGAATCTATAGTCAAAATTCTATAGACATCCAATAGAATTTTCAGCAGATAAAATTCAACTGAACTTCGAGCGATCGTTTCACATTCTCTCTTGGATCGGGCGTCAGTCTTGATGATCTCACTCCGCCATATCCGAGTCGTACACAATTTCGGTATGATAAGCCATTGATTCATATCGCCGGAAGTATGATTATAAGTCTATTTTTACTCGTGACAGCACCGATCTCCAATTCCCGTAAAAAATTCTCGCCAAACCGTGAAACCTCAAATCACCGATATCTCCGAATGCAGCGGTCCGATTTGGACGAGTCACGTCTCGTTTTCAAGCTGACAAAAATATCTTGAAATTCAAAACAAAAATCTTCAAAATTCACTCCGCCGATCCCCAGTTATCCTCATTTGAAGACAACCGATTTTTCAACTTCGTTTCTCTTTTTAGTTTCTTTTTCTTTTACGCAACAAAAATGCATTAGAGTGTCCGCATTTTTCTCCTCGTACTATGACCTCCAGGACAACTCACCTAGAGTTTAATCATCAATAACCCAACCCAACGGCTAGTATTGCGTTCTCGTAATGACTTTTTGCAACGAGACACGTCTTTATTGTGAAGAGGCATTGAGTGGACGCGAACTCGTGCGTCTCTCTATTTTTAGCTGCGACACGGATGAAAAAATTTAGGGGAAAAACCTAGCGGATTTGTTAGAACATTTTATTAAATTTCTATTGAACTCTTTATTGGTTTTTGGCCGATTCTATTGAAATGTTTGATAGAATTCGATTTTTCTATATAACTTATTTTTAAAAAAAGTTTTCAAGTGTTCTCAAATTTTCCAAGTTTTTTTGTTTGATTTTCTTGTTGAGAATAAAAGAACAAGAGAATGAAGAACTAAAAAAATTGAGTCGAGGAAATTCTACAGAAAATTTCTTAATAGAAAAAATAGTATAGAAAGACAATTCCCTTTTTTATTAGAAAATTCTAACGAAAAAAATTAGACAATTGGAGGGGAAGCATTTCTATAGGAAATGTCTCAATAGAATAAATTGTATCGGAGAAACGCGTAGATGAGCTGCAGAATTGTCCAATGGAATCGGTCAAAAAATAATAGAAAGTTCAATAGAATTTTCTAACGAATTCGCTAGGTTTTTCTCTGAAATTTTTTCGTGCGTGGATTCCACGAATGGAAATTTGCCGTTAGAAAACCACCGCTGAACGATATTCATCAACACCCTATTGTCTCCTTACACCAGAAATCGTTATTTCAAGCAGTCTCAATCGCACGCGAAATTAAAATCCCTTATTACTCTATTTTGCAGTCGTAAGACAGTTTATACAACGCTAGAGTCATTCTATCACAAGTGAAAGTGAAAAATATTGTCGGGTTCACTGATTATGCTTTCCACATCGCGCCCGGTTATAATATTGTCAGACCGATGGAAAAGTTGAGTAAGCGATAAAAAAGGAAAATTCAATAAATTGTTTTGAAATATCTGTAAATCTAAATAAGATTGCGAACAAATCATGATAATTTTTTTTGTAGAAAACATCAGAATTTCATCTACAGCGAATCATTTACATCAAATGAAACTCCATTTTCGGAATTTTTGTAGTAATTTCAATAATAAATTTGTTAGAAATTAATTAACTCATTTATTTTGATTAAAATGTTCTACATTAATCGAATAATTCATTTATTTGAAATAAAAGTTCTACTAAAGTTAAATAAATGATCTATTCAACAAAATGAATGAATTGACTTTATTTTTAGCTAATGTTTTTTTTTGTTATTATTAAAGAAACATTTCTTCCTGCTTAAGGAATCATTCAATCGATTTGAATACAAATGCGAATAAAAAATGAAATTTATTTCATTTAATCAACTATTTCTCTGGGAACTACACGGAAAAGTCTTCACAATTTTTTTCAATATCTCCCTTAGACTTTGAAATATTTATCAAAAATTGAAAAAAAAATTGAAGAATTAATTATCTATTCGTTTTGTATAAAATTTTGAATTTTAATGTTAGAAATAAAAATAGGGAACATTCAGATGAATTTTTATTCAATCTAGATAATCATCTAGACAACAAAAAATGAATAAAATGAATCAAATAAATAAAATAAATTAAAAAAATCTAGATAATCATCTAGACAATAAAACTGATCCTCGACTCCAAGGGATACGTTTAATCGATATCCGCCCTAAACAAAGAGCCCACCCCCTATTCGCCTTCGCTCTCACCCATCTATTCAAACTGAGCTTCACTCTCGATCAAAAAAATGCCGACGAACAGTCCGGACTGGCCGTCCAGTTGGTCGCCCCCGTCCAAAAATATCGCGAACCTCGTCGCGATCGAGTTGCCCCACGCGAATCAACTAGAATTAAACTGCACCAGCAACGCGGACGTATTCCTGGAATACCCATGGGCGTACGTGCCCCGGGAAATTCTGTCGAGAATCTCCGGCGAAGCAAACTCCGCCCTGGAGCCCTACAAGGCCCAGATCGAAGCCTACAAACCGGAAATGCATCTGATTGGTTACGCGTCCAGCGAGCTTCGCTCGACGCACTACGTCCTCTGCCTGACGGAAGACGTCCGCGACGAGATGGTGAGCCGAAACCGTCAGATAACGAGAAGCATCCACGAGCGGGTCACCAGGATGATGAGGAAGGCACCTCTGAGAGGTCCAAGCATCCCCGACGATCGCCTGGACCACGACGACACCTTCTTCAAAAGCACAAGATCTCTCTTCGAGATTGAGATCAGCCGTAAGTCGTCAGCCCCAAAGGACCCGCCAAACTTGTCGGACAGACCTAGCGAAGCCACCAGAGACGGCTACCTGGACATCCTCCTGCCGCCCACCTCTAAATTCTCAAACGTCCGGATGAAGCTGGTGACGAAATCCCTCCAGACGAACCTTCCGCGGACCGCGACAAGCGTGCAAACCTACCTGGGCTACCCGAAGACCAGATGGACTCAATACGACGACAAATCACCGTCCAGAGAAAGCGAGAAGCCAGAGCCTGAGAAGCCTACAGAAGAAAGTAGTCCAACAGGTCACTCGGAGCCAATCACTTCGACCAACGAGAAGACGACACTTCAACCGAGTGTCAACGAGACCCTAGAGAAGCAGGCGGAGTCATTGAACCTCTTCTTCGAAGCGAGCCTCCCCGGTATCACAGACTGCATCAGATATAACTCGGAAATAAACATGCACTCCGACGACATCGAGAGCCTTGCCAAATGCGACGGCAGTCCGGAAGCATCAAGAGTGATTGATTATGATCTGCATGAGAGCTGTTCTCTGGTGGATTTCAGGGCCACCAGGGGCAGGGTCATCTCCGACGTCGCTTGGCACCCGAGTCGTCCAGATTACGTAGCTATATCTTACGTCAAAGCCGACAGGTGTGATCCCAACGATCTTTTGGGCAGTTTGGCCGGCCAAATTAGTGTAGTTGCCGTCTTGTGGTCGATCGCAGAACCTTTGAAGCCGAAGTTGTTCCTGGGGGACTGTAAGAATATCAAGGTGATATCCTTCTGCCCTTCCAGGGGCTCTGTCCTCGTTGGCGGAACAACCGGCGGACAAATCGTAATGTGGGAGTTGTGTAAGACTTTCGAAATCATCGATGAAGGGTTGACGGAAGGCTGCAGTCGATTGGAATCTTGCGCCTCGTCAGATCCTGGGGACTCCCACCTCCTCCCAATCAGGGCTATTCACTGGCTGCCGACTTCCTGCAGGCTAGAGCCCAACGGAAAGCTGAGTAAGATTCCGGATAACATGAGCATGCAATTCATGACGGCTTCTGAGGACGGGACAGTCGCCTTCTGGGATCTTCTCTGGCAGCCGAACATGGTGACGACTGCCAAGAATCTCCTGAATATCGTGGCTGCTAAGATGTCGTTGACCGAAGGCTTGGAGAGATTGGACAACATCTTCCGTCCGCACTATCGGCTGCACATCGTTCCGCCTAAGGAGACGGCTAGTCTTACGGTTTTGGATCTTTGTCCTGCGGCAGCTGAGGCTTACGATAGCATTCAGATGGATGTGATCGATCCGGATCTCAACGAATCTTCGAGGAGGTTGTGGGTCAGCTCGACTCAGGGGGAACTCCTGCTGTGCAGTTGGAAGGGACAGGAGTTCGACGAGATCTCTCACGAGAATGTTGACTTCGCTGGTCGATCTGCTTTAATTCATGACGGACCTCTCGTTAAAATCGTTCGGTCTCATCACGTAACCGATGTCCTGCTGACAATCGGCGGAAGTGTCTTTGCCCTCTGGAAGGACGACTTCCTCAGAAGACCCCTTCTCTGGAGGAAACGTAATTGCTTGTACACCAGCTGCTGTTGGTGCGACAAGCCCGGAATCTTCTGTGTGGCTAGAAAAGACGGTGACCTTGAAACATGGGACATATGCCGGAAGACTCGTGAACCGGTCCACGTACAGACTATTTCTGGAAAGTTGATAACGGGACTGCACACGGGGTCTTTTGATTCGAGACTCATCGGTGTTTGCGATTACAGCGGTGCTTTCAGAATATTCAAGCAAGTGTGTGAAGACAAGTCGAGTGGATCTGAGAGGATTGAATGGCTGAGGAAGTTTGTGGATCGGGAGGTGGAGAGGAATCGGGAGTTTTACAGCTGGCAGGACGATTATCTCGGGAATAATGAGGTGGCTGTGACGAGGAGGGAAGCCAGAGCAGCTGAGGAGGCGAGAAGACGTCATGAGGAGGCCAGGGAGAAGTTCCTGAAGGATCAGGAGGAGATGATCAGACTCAAGGCCGAACGTCGAGCCCTGAAAATCCCAAAGTCCAAGGATACTATTCTGAGGCTGGAGAATATCGAACGAATGAAGACTGTTTTGCTGCAGAAGAAGGGTTTTGACCCTTGTAAACTTGATCAAGCGAGATCTCCGGTGGTTCAACAACAGGAAGAGAAGCTGATTAGGATGATTAAGGCTGAGGAAAAAGTCGCCCATAGAGACAGTTATTTCACGCAAGCGTTGGCTGTAGAATTTCCGGATGCTTGTGACGACGCCCACGAGGGAGAAAATGGCAAGACTTGTGATGACTTCATGGACGTGATGAGTGCTTCGAAAGATGAGGATGACTATGCACGGGTGAGGGGGGAAGCGATAGAAATTCTCAAGGAGAATCCGACGATTCCGATGTTTGATTGGAATGTCGTGATGAGGGAGAGCCAGCGAAGGAAGGGCTCCCCGAAGAACCAATAATTGGCACATTTGAGGCAAGATGGACATGTTTATTGTCCAGATAGTCAAGACTAACTAGAATTTCGAAATGGATTTTGTCGACTTCCTTTCACAAAATTTTTAAAATCTTTTATCGCCTGTAGACGGGATGTATACTTCCTTGATTTGTGAATCATTCTGTTGTTGAAGTTGAGAAATTAGTATAAATTTTATTGTTTCTGGTTCCAGGTCCTAGGAATTATTTGCATGGCGTGCGCCTCACCGTCTTGGAATGGCGCAGCAAGCTGGTTTTTATTTGTAGCAATAACATCTTTCATTGCTACTCTCCTTTGGTGCTTCATTTATCTGCTGGGCATTCGTGAAGCTCTGAAACTACCCATCAACTGGCTGCTAACGGTAGTACATCTTTATTCAATCAATCGTGAATTAAATTTTTATTGGACATTTTCTATGAAAATCGGTCACAAACTGATCGAATTCCCTAGATGCGTTAAATTTTTTTATGACATTTTTTCGTGTCATATTCTATTCTGTGTATAATATTGTCTGTAAAGAAAATGAAGTAATAAAAAATAGAATACAATCATTCAATATTTTCAGGAATTATATAATACTGGGATCATCGTGATTCTGTACACAATCGCATTCATCGTTCAGCTTGCCGTCTGGGGCCCATCCACTTGGTGGTACGCTAGATCAGCGAATATTGCAGCTGGTGTAAGTACTATCGCGAATTATCATAAAAAAATACTTATGAGTTCCTTTATCGTCATTATTCTTATTATCCCTTTCTTCTATACAACTGATTGTCTTTTTTACGATTCTATCTCTCCCCTCAGCCCTTCGATAAAATGTTGATAGAAAAATTTTGTTTGTACATACTTGAATGAATTTGAAACACCACATTTGAAGAAACAATCAGAAAGCTCACTTTCAGGGAAATTCATGAAAAATTCGAAATTTTCAACAATCATCATAAAAATCAAATCAACCAATAGAGCTATCGTAATCATCTTTTAACTTCGACTTAATGGCATTAAAAGAAACATTTTGAGCTATGATTGAATTCATTTGAAGCATGATATTCAAAGATATCCCCGGAATTCTGATTTTCAAAAAATACAACTTTTGCAAAATTTCAAATTAATCAAAATAACGATTATTGCTATCGCCTTCATCTTCGAACTCGGTCAAAAGGACATCCAAATGAATTTTTGAAGCCATCATTCAATCCAGAAAATTTTTTTAGTTATCGTGGGACAACCGATTTTCGAAAAAAACTCGAAAATTTAAAAAACTAATCGATGAATTAAACTTTAATTAATGGCGATCGATAGGGCTCAACAATGCCTCCATTTGAAAAAAAGATTCAATTCCATCCCTTCATTAGGGAACAATTAAAGACAATTAAATGTCAAAATAACAATTTAATGTTTATGATTTCCAGGTGTTTGGAATTTTTAATACATTAGCATATGCCGCCGGTACGTATTTCCTCTACTACGAATTCAAGACTGGTTCGCAGTGAGGATGCTGGGAGTACCTGAGAGTTGCGTCAGCACCCAATCACACAGGATTTAACCTGCCGTCTTCGAGCAGGCCATATTGGCCAAAAAAAAATTTATTTTTCACGACTCGTAACTCCTTATACATATTTATATACATTTAAACTAGATCTATTAATGTAAAATTATTCGACAATTCTGGTTTTTTTTCCATTATTATTTAAAAAATCTGTATTCACCTCAAAATTTCACGCAAATGGTTCTTCTATCCAATTTTCCCCGATGAAAAAGTGATTATCAGGTCTTGAAATATGTTAAGAAACCGTGAATCCTTCGGTGAAATGGAGTACAAATGTGCCTCATGTATTTTCATAACGTGAAAGAATATATAAAATGAAAAACTCTTGCTCTATGCTTCGGTAATTCATGTCACAAGATCATTGAAAATTTTATCGCCATCTTCCGCAGAATCATGCAAATTTGCACCACTTGATCATAGTAGATACGTATATTTTCTCATGTATATAAAATTCTATTATACACTATGTATTTCGTACTAATATATACTGTGAAATTCCTGCCCATATCGAGAGTTGCATTATGAACTGGAAGTCTTGATGGATAAATTGAGAAAGTGGAGATAAATGTTAATACTTCTGAGCGAGGGGGAATTATTTGTGAATTCTGGGGATTTTCTGGAATTTTATTTGGAGTTCATCAAAATATTTAGAGATGTTTTTGTTTTTTTTTAAATTTTATAATCATGATTTTTAATTTAACTTTTTTTAATTTTATAATTATGATTTTTAAATTATTTGAGAATTTTTTTTTAATTAAAAAGGAATTCTTGTGGATTTCTATGGATTTTACGATGTTTTTTTGAAGCTTTTGGAATCATTAAACTCTGTGAAATCATTGAATGTATTGAGTTTGATTATTTGTATAAGAATTTGTTGAAAATTATTGCATCATCAAAATGGTAAATTTTTTTAATATCTCCCATATTTTTCCAAAATCTTGGAATCTCAATGCAACAACTTTGGAAAATTTATGTTGATTTCTGTGAATTCCACAATACATCTGATAATATTTCTAGATATATTCAAAATTGTCATCAAAATTGCTCGAGTTTTTTCAAATACTTTGATATTTTTCTTCAAATCTGAACTCAATAGCTTGAGATCTATCGAAATTTCTATGAATTTCTAAGAATTTCATAAATTTTTTTCATGTTTTTAAAAATTTTCGGAGTGATTATCCCCTAAATAAATTAAAAAACTGAAAAAAATCAATACTTCTCAGCGAAAGGATAATTATTCATGAAATCAGGGAAATGTCCTGGAATTTGATTTGGATTTCGTAAAAATATTTAGAGATGTTTTATTTTTTCAATTTTATCATCACAATTTTTAGATTCTCTAAAAACGTTAGATTTTTTTTCAAATTGACATGAAACTCTTATGGATTTCTGTGGATTCTACGGTATTTTTTGACGTTTTTAGAACCCCTAAAATCCACGAAATCATGAAATGTTTTCAACTTTATTATTATTGATACAAGTATTTTTTTAAAATAATTGTTATCTTAATGGAAAAGTTTTTTTAATTCTAAATTTTTTAAATTCAGTCTTAAAAAATCTCGTGAAATTGTCATGAAAATTGCTCAAGATTTTCTCAAATTCTCAATCATTCTTTTCTAAAATTTTCTAAAAATTCCCCTCGCTTCCGATTGAAATCCCGACTGCAGGAAACATAACGAATTTTGAATGCCTACTTATGCTACTTAACATTGGTACAAATTATAATTAATATAACTACCCATGTATATCGAATGTAGAATCAAATAACTGTCAAGTTGTCACAGCGAAGTGGAGAATACTTCATTCCTGAAGTACTTCTGAATTTAATCTAAAAGAGAAATATATTTACACGAAAGAACATCGACAACTGCATTTATCTAATTGTGGAGAATTTCTATTTGTAAAGAGGAAGCTCAGACGCCTAAAATACTGTGTATGGTGGAGTAATAGCTAGTAATCGCGCCCAAATGGAGAAACAGATGGCCTTATTGATTCTCTTCATGAAAAAAATATGTGAAATTGATGAGAGAACATTTTTCCCTTTGGGCGATGTCACAGATTCGGCAGTTCTTCGTTTAATTTTCTTCATTTTGTTTTGTAATCTGAGATTTTTTGAAATTTCAGTTACTTGTATCAGGCCATGGATCAATAAAGTTTAATGTTGAATATTTTTTGCACACCACATGGAGAAAAAAGTTTTAATATTGAGTGAATATTAAATAAATGAAAATCCTTAGAATTTAGAAGTTTTGAAGCCCTTGGGAACTGCATTCCGAAAATGTGCGCACTTTGTCTTCTCTGGATGGTCACTATGAAATCGGGAAATATTTGGAAATATTTGAATGTTGATAACACTGATAACAGGCTCACGACATCTCCAAGAATTGCCAACATGCATTGAGAACATGCCGAAGTGCGAAATAAACGTTATTATTTCAATTTTATCGCATTCAACGTCTAATTTTAGCGGTGACGCTATTTTGATACTTAAATATTGATATTTCCCTGTTTCTCGGGACGTGGAAAGTTAATATCTCGCTTGATATTGGAGAACAGATTCAAATGAAACGTTTTTATTTTCCCAAAATTCAACATCTTCACGCATGAAAAAATTCAATTTTCATTTTCATTTTTATTTTACTTCATCTCTAACCAACAGCGCAAGGCTAATTACGAATAAAAATATGAATACATAAATTTTAACGGAAGATATTCGATAGAATAAGTCAATACTATTTGATTTTTCGACGCAATTATTCTATTGAGATATTTTCTATAGAATTTCCTCAGCGCAAATTTTCCAATTTTTTTTTATTCTATTTTTCTTTTCGGTTCATCAAGAAAATGAAACAAAAAACTTGGAAAATTTGAGTCGAGGAAATTCTATAGAAAATATTTCAATAGAAAAATTGAATTCTATTGATTTTTTCTATAGAATATTTTCAATTGAACATTTGCATAAAATCGGTCAAAAATTAATATAAAATTCACTAGAAGTCCAAAAAAATTGTCTCGCGAATTCGCTAGGTTTTTCTAAGAAATTTTTTCGTGCGTGTTCTCACATTTAAAAAGACTAATCCCGCCCCGTCCTATTGATTGTCCCCCGGCCGCACGAAAGTGAAATTTTCATTCTTGAAAAAAATTTCCACTCGTGAAAACACCCTCCTTAATGTATGCAACGCGAAAATCTTAAATGCCCGAAAAAAAATGGCGAAAACAATTTTTCCAAAACAATTTGGGCTTTTCATTCCAAAAACATCAGTCCCCAACTTCTGCGTATCATTTTTCTGTTCTGTTTATCAAGAAGATCAAGCAATAAAACAGCAAACTTGAGCCGAGGAAATTCTATAGAAAATATTTCAATAGAAAAATTGAATTCTATTGATTTTTTTTATAGAATATTTTGAATTGAACATTTGAATAATATCAGCCAAAAATTAATATAAAATTCACTAGAAGTCCAAAAGAATTGTCTCGCGAATTCGCTAGGTTTTTCTAAGAAATTGTTTCGTGCGTGTTCCACATTTAAAAAGACTAATCCCGCCCCGTCCTATTGATTTTCCCCCCGGCCGCAAAGTGAAATTTCCATTCTGGAAAAAAATTTCCACTCGTGAAAACACCCTCCTGAATGTATGCAACGCGAGAATCTTAAATGCTCGCAAAAAAAAATGGTGAAAACAATTTTTCCAAAACAATTTGGGCTGTTGATTCCAAAAACATCAGTCCCCAACTTCTGCGTATCTGAAATTTCCCGACCTTGAGCAGTCCAGGGAGAGGAGGGAGTATTGCGTGTACCCCAGACTTCTCTCAATGTGTTGGTCGCAAGTCGCGGTGTGTGATATCACCGATGACGTACACCCGCGGAATGGCGACGCGAGTCATAAGGTAAACACGCACCTCCAGTCGATTGCGGTCAGCCGACGGACAACAATCTATATCTAGGTGATAAGGTACGTTTCAACGCACCCATTTCGCCCAGTCCCTTTAAATACGGTAACATCTGCTGACAAGTGTCACCCATCAATTCCACACTATTTCCAATTTTATTTCATTCATTGAATGTATGTCAGGCTTTTTTTCCCTTTCTCATATTACGAAATCGTAATTTATAAATAGATATGTTGTTGTGAGTTGCACACATCGCTTTTATATTCAATTTTTTAATGATTATATATTAAACATTAAGGAAGTAAATATATTATTTTTGTTTCATTAATTTTTTAAAATAAATTGTTATTTTTTCCATTTTGTTTAAGAATGGAAATTTAAGGAAAAGACGTGAAAATAGATTGTGTTTGAAAAAACAAATTATTCCCAGAATAATAATAATAATAATAATAATAATAATAATAATAATGATAATAATAATAATAATGAAAAGGTTTTTCTAACACAGTATTTTTTTAATTCAAAAATTAAAAATAGAAATTAAATTTTCTTATAAACATGAAATTTTTCTCAAACTATTCAATTTTTTTTTAATTGGTAAAATCAAGAAAGTGAACGCATTATATATCAATATATATTCAAAATATTACACGATATATTAATAATGAAAAAAAAGAATGAGAAATTTTGTGGCAAAAAACATGAAAATTAAAAATTAATTGCATAAATTCTTCTTAACAGAGAGAAATAATCATTTACAGAGGAATAATAATTATTATACTGTTTTTAAAATATTAATATATAAGATTGATAATATATTTATATATTAATATGTGCCCACACTATTTTAATAGAGGAATATAGATGAAACTCATAAAAATGAGATTTCCATCAACTAATTTGTTTTTTTTTTAATGATATGCGTTAATGCATGGTGTCAACGCTATTTTCATACTATAATACAGTAGTATATGTGCGCGTCATTTAATATGTGGGTCGGCCCACGAAAACACGGCCTTGTCCCGCTTTCTTCATTCGGAATGGAACTGAAGAGGATTGGAGATTAGATGAACGAAAGTAAATAAATTCTTTCCAATTTATTTCAATTTCAATTTTCAGGGAGCGAAGAACAATTACGTCATAATGTCGCACACAGTGACTGTGAGGACCGCAACGGTCACCACGAGCACCTCCAGCATTCTCATCAACACGGGATTCATGAAGACCTATCGGGGAATTCTTAAAGTTCTGGAGTTTGTTAGTAATTTAATTGCATTTTTGCTTTGCATGGAGTCAGTAGCGAAGCTGTGAAACGGTTTAACCCTCTTACCTGACCAAGCTTCTCCCCACTGTCCCTGCGCAGCATGCGTTTGGGCCCTCCCCACTCCAGCGTCAAGAAAGCAAATAAACGCCATCAGGTTAGAGGGTTAAGTCGTTTTAGCCCTTAGCCGAGTTTTCGAGGAATATCTCAGGATCTAAACGAGATAACGAAATTTCCGCGGAAACCTTTTTTGTAGAGCAGATTAAGGGCTACAAAAAAGGTCGTGACAAAAATTTTGCTATCTCCCCTAGATTTCGAGATATCCTTTTAAAAGTGGACAATAGTCAAAATCGACTTGAACCGTTTCACCGCTTCGCTACTGAAATGCATTTTAAAAATGTGGCGTTTCGGTGGTGAATTAAATTTTTATTTCAGATACTGGGGATCATCTGCGTGGGAATCATGGGCTATTTATTCGACTACAGCGTTGCTGTATCACCCGGCAGTTTGTTTTTCTTTCTGATGATCACAACTTTCATGATCGGAACTTTTATTCTGGTCTTGAGCTCTTTGTTTTCGATATCTTCTGAAGCGATGATCTCCAAAACTCTTTATGTGAGTAGATTTTTTCACCACCAAGTTTGACCCTGGTGACCCCTCCTTCATTCAATTTTTTTTAAACCCTCGAGAGTTTTGCGCCATGAACTCGAACTTTGCGCCATGAATTGTCAGTCAAAAGGGGATGAAAAAATCTGAAAGATGGCTTAAAAATTTGTTCATTACGTAGAAACCCGATGAACCGAGTTGAGGGTGATTTTAAGAGGCTGAATAACTTTAAGAACCGTTTAAAAATGCGAGGTGGATGTGCCGCCATGTTTGAAGCCCTTGCGGCAGAGGGAGGGCGCCCACACGTGTGATCCGCCTCATATTTTTGAACATTTTTTAGATTATTCATCGTCTTCAGAGAAAGAACAAATTTTTCAAGCTATTCTCCAGATTTTTTTTATCCCTTTTTGTTTTTTTCACTCTCGTGGTCTCTTATTTAGTGATATTTTTTATTATTAGGAAGTATTGTACCATGCTGTTGCATTTGGTTTGCTGCTCGCAGCATCCATAAACTTCATGATGCTGGTGAATGACGAGAGGCGAGGGGTTACGAGAAACTATAATCTTCACGTAGCGGCCGGAGTGAGTGTCATCAGATCAAATAGATCCGTTACTAGGAGGTGATGCATCGACTCAAGATCTGTACTGTGATTTCATGCGAGGTCGGAGATGATGCATTACATTCCATTTTTTTCGTATTTCATAAATATTCGTAAATACCTAACGAATTCAATGAAAAATGCTATTGAATTATTATTGAATCTTCTATTAGTTTTCGGTTGATTTCATTGAAAATTTCTACTGCTTATCTGCGCGTTTTTTTTCAATAGAAATTTTTAATGCAAAATATTCTACAGAAAAAAATCAATAGGATTCCATTGTTCTACACAACTTATTCCATTGAGATATTTTCTATAGAAATTCCTCGGCTCAAATTTTATGGGTTTTTCATTGGATTTTTAAAATGAAAACAGTGGACAGAGAGAATGGAAAAAACTTCCTACAGAAAGTTTCTATAGAAAGATGAAATTCTACTGTTTCTATTAAAAATTTCTATTTCTATTTCTAAAAGTTTCTATTAAAAATTTTCTGCAAAGAAATCCGAAGAAACCAATAGAATTCTATTGCATTTCTATTGAACATTATATTAATTTTTGGCCGATTCTATTGAAACGTTCAGCAGATTATCTGTACATTTTTTCCAATAGAAATGTTCAATGGAAAATATTCTATAGAAAAAACCAATAGGATTCAATTTTTCTATACAACTTAGTCTGCCGAAATATTTCCTACCGAAATTCCTCGACTCAAATTTTCTTAGTTTTTTTGTTTTTAATTATTTAATGAGAAGAGAAAAATCGAATGAAAAAAATTGAGAATTCATTTGGAGAAATTTCTATAGAAAATGTCTCAATCGAAAAATTCCTTAGAAAGATGAAATCCTACTAATTTTTTCTAAAAAATAGTTTTTTTTAATAAATACCTGCAGGAAAACTGCGGGAAATTATTCAATAGCATCAGCCAGGAAACTAATAGACTTTTCAATAGAAGATTAATAAAAATTCAATGAAATTTCCAATAGAATTCGCTAGGTTTTTTTTTTAATTCTTGAAATTTCTTTGTGTTACATTTTCTAATCTCATAATATTTCTCTCATTTTGCAGAGTATGAGCCTTGTCAATACAGTATTATATCTCCTCAGTACGATATTCGGGATTCGATCGTACAAAGGACTATAACGCACAGTCGCGAGCCCACCTCACGATTAATCAAAGTTGCGTAAAGCCAATGCATTCTCGTTATCTGCAGATATCTCCGATGTAATCGGCGAATTTTTCACTTATTTTTGGAGCAAATATACACTCACAGATCGTCGATATTTACATGAGCTCATGAAGTCTGATCGTTGAAAACAATGTACGCTTAATCCAAATCGCCATTTCTAACTTAGTTGTATTTTTTATCTAGTTCACACATAGATTGCACAATTTATTTACAAGATTTTTTAACCAATGATTTTGATTTATTTTTCTTGAGAAAAATTGACATTATTCGCAGCTGATCATTGAAGCTGATGAATTTGTATGAAATTTACAATTTGTACAATTTATAATTTACGATGTGTGTAGAATATCTCTAAATATTTATACTGAATGTTTGGAATAATTAAATAAACTATTGTATATCAATAATACGTATATCTTGTTGACTCTCCATACATTTACGTTTAATTGAAAACAAAAAAATAGGAAAATGTGAGTTGAATCTGAGTTGAATAAGTTGTTTAGTAAAATCGAATTCTATTGAAATTGAATGAGAAAAAATGTGACGATAAGCTTCGAAATTTGTCAGTTCGCAAAGTTTTCCAATGAAATTCTCCGTATTTCTAAATTCTCACGGCAAAGAGGAAACGACAAATTTTTTGTCAGATTTTTTCAATGAAAAGAGAAGACAAATAGATTGAAAAAAATGGATAATTTATG
Organism: Diachasma alloeum; assembly: GCF_001412515.2. Classification (NCBI taxonomy): domain Eukaryota; kingdom Metazoa; phylum Arthropoda; class Insecta; order Hymenoptera; family Braconidae; genus Diachasma; species Diachasma alloeum. The sequence goes on from NW_021680346.1 coordinate 1,562,122, forward strand.
TGAATGAATTTCTATAGAAAAAGTTATACAAAAAGGACGAAATTCTACTGGTTTTTATCAGAAAATAGTTTATTTATTTAAAGCAATTTCAACAATCTTCTAGCGAATTCGCAGTGTTCCAGTGAAATTCATGGTAATTCAACATTCTCAATATAAAGAAAACCCAATAAATTTTTTGTGAGATCCACTTTTATCATGATTACCCTCGGTATGCGGCCGCACGCTCATCACATGTATCGTGGCGCGTGCCTAAAATAGACTCCTTTTCCACGGATGTTGTCTCGACAACGATGCAGGGGGTGCAACGACACGCGTGCTCATTGAATGCCCGTGAGAACCCCCTTGTTTCAGTCTCCATCCAAAAGTCAGTCTTCAAACATTAAAAATTTCATTTCTATCCAGCATTTCTCCTCGAGCAACTGCAACTGCCACATTTGAATTTTAAAAATCCCTAATTCGACCGCACAAAATTGATTGATGAGGCAATTGAGCTAAATTAGAATTAAGAGAGTTGGAGGCAGTGAAAGTTGTCGAGAAGATCGGAGTTTTGTGAAAAGTTTAGCTGACAAAGGGAATAATGAAGACCGGTGGAAGGCCAATCATCAGAATGGCTCCGGAGACGGCTTATGGAGCCGGTGGAATCGAGTGCTGCTTCTGCCGATGTTGCACTTGCATTCACATTGAATTCTTTAAGACTCTTCCCGGAGCTGTCAAAATAGCCGAGACGGTGAGCTGTCGTAAATTAAAAAATGTTTTGTATTTTTTTCGGGGTCAATGCCGGTGTCGAGTGGTGCTCACACGTATTTTTTCACTGCTCAGGTAATTAGCGGTATCATTCAGAGTCTCTTGATAAATTACGGTCTCCGATACAGCGCGACGATTGGTTCAGCCTTCGAGGGATCATTGACGACGTCATCAGCATGTTTTCTCACGTCATCTGTGTTACTAGCGTGCTACATTGTTTCTAAGAAATCGTATGGACTTATTCGCGCTTCATTATTTGTGAGTATTTAATTAAGGGTGATTGAGGGGAGCGGATTTTTGGAGTTGCACATTCTTTTTTAAACATGTAAAATTATTCCGGTAGTTCCAGAGTAATTGTAATTCGTCATGAAAATTTCTTAGTTTATCGTAATGCGTGTCTCGATGGGTTATCAATGGTTATCGAGATATTTCAAGTGAGATTGGCACATTTTCTTGTCAATATTAAACATTATTATCAATGCCACTAGGCCTGATAAACCGCGATTCCCATGCGATTATAATCCTCGCCATCGTCAACACAAATTAGTCGGGAATTACTCTTATCGACCTGGTGACGTAATCTGCTATCTCCTAGTTTACCACAGACCATTATCCAAATTTTTGTTCCCTTCATTTTCATATTTTGATGTGTAAACGTCCCAGCCCTCGTTATCGAAATTTTGTGGTAGAGTAATCCCTGGTAAATTTCATGTAACGAAAAACCCAACGGAAGTTGCGCAGTCGACCACTGCGCATGGCGGGAATACGATGCGCGCAGTCATGTGTACATGTACTACGGATGCACTCTCGAGTAAAGGTGCTCTCGCTGACGCTACAATGCCCCACTGTCAATTGAAATATCTCGAAAACTATTGAGAAGTCATCGATACATCCAGTGTGACAAATGCAGGGAATTTCATAGCAAATAAAATGGTTTTCAACTCACATCTCTACGAATCGTAGTTCTCAGGATGTGGACGTTTGTGGATAGGAGCGCCCCACGGTGCACGCGCTCTCTCAGAAACTAAAGGTCTTAAGCTACTTAATTAAACAAATGATAACATCTCGAAAATCATAAGTCGTAGATGCATGAGTAAAAAGCCATTTCATTCCTCATAAAAACCTTCTCAATAATTACACACCAGCATCATTTTCATATTTTGATATTTTGATGTGTAAACATCTCAGCCCTCGTTATCGAAATTTTGTGGTAGAGTAATTCCTGGTAAATCTTATGTAACGAAAAATCCAACGGAAGTTGCGCAGTCGATCACTGCCCATGGCGGGAATACGATGCCCGCAGTCATGTGTACATGTACTACGGATACACTCTCGAGTAAAGGAGCTCTCGCTGTCACTACAATGCTCCAATGTCAATTGAAATATCTCGAAAACTATTGAGACATTGAGTTTTTGACAGACATGAGTCAAAAACTATTTTATTCGTCTTAAAAATCCCTCACTTCGCCCATTGCTATTCCATTCGTTGAGTCTATAAAAAATCTCTTCGTTACATTCTCCAATTTTTTACTAAATAATTGAAATTTATTTCCAGGAAATGATGTTCAATGCTTTAGCATGCTTTCTATACCTAACTTCCGCATCTTACCTCGGATTCTCGACGAAAATGTTCCTGTGGCCCCAGTACTACATCACCCCAGGGTTCGACGTGTATCCGGCGATGACTGCAGCATATGTGAGTCACCGAAACAAATACTCCGAACCCTAGAATATTTTTTGAGGGGCTGATTTATTCTATTTTTTGATCCAGATGCTGAGTGTCGTCGTGGGGTGTTTACACGGGGCGGACGCGTACTTCTCCTTCCGGGAATACAAGAGGAGGTAATCATCACTTCACTGCGAACTACGAAATGATCGCTGTGTTTCGTGTTGATTAAACGTTGTTACTGCAGTCATACCAATCGTTTCCCTAAGGCTATTATGTTTCTAATGTATTATATTCTCGATTTATTTTTAATATTGATATTTTGTATATTTTCACTGACAGAATAAAAATCTGTGACGGAAAAATTGTATGAAATGAGCTTCTATTCATTGACTATTCAGTGGCTCCGGAACTAACAATACAAATGAGATAAACTTTATCTCTTTTTCAAGTGCAGAGGGAGATTGTTTTTCGAGGGCGTATATGCAGGCCTGGGAAACAGTAAATGTATAATTATCGTGGGCACATTGAACACATTCCCAAAGATAAAAAGCCATCGGCGATAAAATTATTGTAAACGTCAGGCATTTCGTGTCCAGGAAAAATTGAAGGATTTTTATGACGAATAAAATAGTTTTCTATTCATGTTTCTCACAATTCTCGAGACGTTAAAACGTTCACATCCTGAGAACTACGATTCGTGGAGATGTGAGTCGAAAACCATTTTATTTGTTATGAAATTTCCTGCATTTGTCGCACTGGATGTCTCGATGAATTCTCAATAGTTTTCGAGATAATTCAATTGACATTGGGGCATTGTAGCGACAGCGAGAGCACCTTTACTCGAGAGTGCATCCGTAGTACATGTACACATGACTGTGCGCATCGTATTCCCGCCATGCGCAGTGGTGGACTGCGCAACTTCCGTTGGGTTTTTCGTTACATGAGATTTACCAGGGATTTCTCTACCACAAAATTTCGATAACGAAGGCTGAGACGTTTACACATCAAAATATGAAAATAACTTCCCTGCCCGGGAAGTTAATGAAGAGAACAAAAAATTGGATAATAGTATTTGGTAAATTAGGGGATCGTAGATTACGTCACCAGATCGGTAAAATTATTCCCCCACGAATGTATATTTATAATCGCATGGAAATCACGGTCTATCAGGCTCAGTAATATTAATAATACTTTTTAATATTTAAATAATGATTTTTAATATAAAAAATCACATCTTCAAAAAAATGTAATTTTCATTTTAAACGAACAATCAATTTTTATGTACGAACATAATTATATTCCCGCGGCATTTTTCAATTCAACAAGTTTTCCATCTCCGGCAATCATTACCGAGAAATATCCACCTGCATAAGCAGTGAATGGCCCGCCGCCCGGTATTGCCCGTCACGAGAAAGAGCCTTCCACTGTTTTTCTCTCGCACTCGGTTTGTACGCACTTACGAGAGTGTGTCGGCGGCATCTGAGCGCGTGTTGTCTGCCGAAAGAAACGTCAGTTGAATGCGCCAAGCCCCGTGTTCGACAGTTCAGTTTCCTCCAGGATTTTGAACCGGTTGCTACGCTACTCGTTCCCCACTTCCATTCAGTGATTTTTGTGATTCGGTGGGGCTGTTCGAAGGGCTCATATTCACGATCATCTCGATTTTAGTAAAAATGGAGATGAATTTTCGCGTAAATTCGACGAGGGAGAGAAGTGCAGTGGAAGGTAACAATAACATTCTCCCATTCATTTCTAATAAAAAACATTTCAACATTTTGACAAATACAATTGACACAAATTATGTCAACAATATTTGTTAAAGACTTATATTCATTGGAAATAATTATTCAAAGAATAATAATAATGGAAACAATTCATCACGCGACAAAATTTTGTTTTAAAAACAATTTGATATTTGTTTAAATTTCCAATCGGACGATAATATTTCTTATTGAATTCATTTCCTCCATTCGACGTGTTTTGTATTTAAATCCTTCCATTTGATGAGAAAATATTGTGAGGAAAAATTACGGTCCAGAATGGGAAAATTAATTCTAACTAATTCTCAGAAAATATTAGCGTAATGGAGTAGTCGCATTTACAATTGAGATAATATTCTTACGCTCGGAAAGAAGAATATTTCCCCGTCCTTGAGCTTCGGCGAATCCTTTCCCTACCAACAATATATAAGTTCTATTGACTCATGGAATGTCGGAGATAACTCAACGTGTGCCTGGTACAGAAAACATTGAACAGTTGCTTGATTAGCATGACGTAAAACGATTGAATTGCGTTTCTCCGGTGAAAGCCGATCGTCCAAATATATTGCGATCAGCAGAAAAAAGCGTCGAATTACTCGGCCCCTGGCATTTTCACTGAACGGATTGCAATGTCGAATTGAGTAAACGAGTCCTTCAATTCCCCTGATGGAGAAACGATTCGCACTAAACACGCATGACTCAACGAGATTCCTATTTGATCCTCGTTTCGGCTATTCAATACTCAAATGCAAGAAATGAATTTTTAATAGAATAACAATGACGATGTGACAGCAACCCTGCAACTTCGAACGAAATATTTTCCATTCAGTTTCACTTTATGAGAGACATTCTCATCCTGAAATGGCACGGTCTCCGCGCGAATGATCAGCCTCTTGAGCCAAATGTTTCGTTGTTGAAAGCAGAGCCAAAATATCCACATGTTCATGCTGCGTCTTCCAAATCTCGAGGGAAACATGAACAAAGTATTACCAAAATTTTCAGCATTGGATCAGATTTTTTTATTAGACAATCTATCGTCACCAGAGGATGGGAAATTATCCGCAGAATGCGGATTCTCAAAGTCATGAGACCCATGATTCATTGAATTATCTTATTATTCATGTTTGGAAATTTTGTATGTTCAAATGAAACAATTTCTTCCAAACATTTTTTACATGTTGATTTTTTTTCCTCTTCCGTGTAGGATACATACGTATCAAAAAATCGGAGAAAGATGTTCTATAGAACATTCATATAGGATCATTCTATATAGAATCCCATAGTTTCGTTGTATATGATATTCTAGAAATTCCTATAAGAGCCATTTAAGCACTATAAGTTTTCACAATTTCATGGATCTTAATTATTTTTATTTATTATTATTATTCTGATGAAGTTGTGAAAATTTGTTAAATTCCCATTCTTATAGGGTTAACATAGGGATTTATATGAGCAAAAAATGAAGCAATTTCTTCCAAACATTTTTTACTTTTTGATTTTTTTCAACAAACGAAAACAATTGGAAACATGACCCGAAAAATTTCTATAGAAAATATCTCAATGGAAGAAGTTGTCTGAAAAAATTGAATTCCATTGATTTTTTCTATAGATTATTAAATTTTTTCATATTTGTAACGCAACTACAATTCGTGTTTAACTAAAAATATTGAAGATTTTAACAAAAAAAAATTGCACAAATATTGGAAAAAACTTGGACCTCATTCTGCATCGATGATCCCAGGAAATTGATATCCCAGCCGAAATTTCCGTTCCACACACCCTGATATTGCCTACGTGCAGTTGGCCGCGTGAAACACCTAGGATTCTCCCTGAAGGATCCGGGGCATAGGCGCATTGACGTCAATGTCACCGGGGATTTACGACCGAGGCCCAAAGATATGACGTGCATTCTTATTAGATAAAGACATTGACCTGATATGAAGTAAATAAATTAAATGCTTCCTCCGGCGAGAGGTACAGGCATGACAATGTGCATGAATGCAGTGAGGGGGTGCGAACCCATGTACTTCAGTGTTCGAAAAAATCATGGGCAATATGGCTTTAATTGCCTTGAGGGAGGCATTGAGTTTAATTTAGGGGAAAATGATTAGGAATTTTCAAGTTTTAAGGGGATTTCGGGAGAATTCCTAAGTTTTTTGTGGAAGTGTAGTGGGATTTTCACAATTCACTTGAGTTTTCAATTGAAGATGAATATTCACGCACGAAAAAATGTAATAGAAGAACTTGGCGAATTCGCTAAACAATTCTATTGGATTTCAACAGAAAATATTCTATAGGAAAAGACAATAGAATTTGATTTTTCTATACAACTTATTCTATTGAGATATTTTCTATAGAATTTTCTCAGCTCAAATCCTCTTTTTTCATCATTCTATTTTTCTTTTTTTTTATCAAGAAAATCAAACCAAAAAAAATAGAAAATGAATGTCGATTTTCTTAAAAAGATTGAAACAAATTTCATGAATTGTTTCATGAATATAGAATTTAATAAGCTCTCTTCATTGCCACCAATAAATTCAATTTATGCCACTCATGCCTGAAACCGGCTGGATTATACACTCGACGCTTCGCGTCTCGTGTCTAATTCGGCCGGTTTCAGGCTTCGTGACATAAAATTTTGTTCAGTACTTGTGGGGAAATTTCGTCCTTAACGTGTGTGGTTACATCACTTGCCTTCGACTCATGCTGTAAACCCCGCACACGTTAAAGACGAAATTGCCCCACACGTGCTGAAATATACTATTTTCATACAGCTTCGAAAAAATTGATACTTTTCCAAAAATCGATTTGGAATAAGTCATGGCTCAAAAAATTGATAACAATACCCTCTTGATTCTATCAGAATATGATGGGGGTCGCACAATTCGTTGTTGAGTTACAACACATNGCCGGTTTCAGGCTTCGTGACATAAAATTTTGTTCAGTACTTGTGGGGAAATTTCGTCCTTAACGTGTGTGGTTACATCACTCGCCTTCGACTCATGCTGTAAACCCCGCACACGTTAAAGACGAAATTGCCCCACACGTGCTGAAATATACTATTTTCATACAGCTTCGAAAAAATTGATACTTTTCCAAAAATCGATTTGGAATAAGTCATGGCTCAAAAAATTGATAACAATACCCTCTTGATTCTATCAGAATATGATGGGGGTCGCACAATTCGTTGTTGAGTTACAACACATTGTTTATGCGATTTGAAAGAGAAAATCGTTTTTTTCATGATTACTGAAAGAATCATCGGTAATAGCTTTTAAATTAGGGCTTGAAAAGTATACTTCAATGGCTTCTTAATCAAGTTGAAAAATGGTGAGAACAGCATCATTGCTTATCAAGTTACACAATACCGTCATGAGCTTTTTATATAAAAATCTCTACCTCTATTAAACTCAGGTATCAGTCTATTATATTGAATACTTATTCATATTGATTCATGGTCCCGACTAACTTCTGACAGAACCTGGGTTAAACTCTGGCTAAATCCTGAATAAACCCTGATTAAATCTCGGCTATACACTGATTAAACCTTGATTGAACCTTGATTAAACCCGGACTGAAGACAAATTCGAGTCTTGAGAGGATCTGAATGTAGAATTATTTGACAGAACGAAATAATACGCAAAATTTTGATGACGTTTCAATTGATGATAGTAATATGACATGAAAAAATACAAGAAGAGAATAGTGAAATAATCCATTCGGAAGCAAATTTCTAACTTATCAGCAACAACACTCATTTATTTAAAAAAATGCAATTGTCCACCTGTTTACGAATTTCCAGCGAATAACCGAACCGAAATTAAATTTTCAGGTCACGAATGGACAACGACATCCCCGCTGACACCAGAAGAGGAAGATGCAGTAGTAACTCTCGTTATCATAGTGCTCGGCGTAATAATCGCGATCGTCGTGCTATTCTCAATGGGGATTTTTCTCGATTGCAAGCACCAGTAAGAGAATCGCTCCGAGAAAAATCCACTTCCGCCCGTCAATACCATAATATTATCGTTTCTTCCAGAATACGTGACTCAAGGAAGAAGAAGACACGTTTGCGGATGAAGATGCCCCTCTCCCCCCTGAAGAAACACAAAGACGATGGTAGATCCCTCGCATCGGACATGTGTCCAAGCGGAACAACACAGTTCGGAGCAATAAAAATGACAGAAGACGCAGCAGTCTGACAGCCCTACGTCACTAATCCGTAAACCCAGCGAAACGATAAATCCACAGAGAAAAATATCCAGTAAAAATTACGGGACTCACAGTTCGCTCACCGATTACGGAATCGACTCAGAAAATTCAAGTGACGGTATCGTAATTTTTCACGGGGGATTCGGTAAAAAAAACGGAACGCGCTGGAAAAATTCCGTGATTTTGGTAAAAATTACGTGACAGTTCCGTCAAATTTCCTACAACTACATTTCGTTTCGGAATTACGGAAACGATACCTAATTTTTGTTGAATATTTCTCTCCGTATGCGACTTCCGTAACGTTGTTCAGACATTCTCCTGTACCCGGAAATACTCTACGATTTCTCTGGCGCTGATGACGAGCCGGGGAGAGACAGATTCGACAGATCGTGGGGCGGAATGAGTGATAAGGGATCTGGACAATGGGAGGAGTACCTGCCTGTGATATTAATCAATTTCCGTCCTTCAACAGACCTCGAAATACCTTAGAATACGCTATTTGAAAGGGGGAATGGG